>NC_047085.1:91012944-91324402 GCF_902459505.1 Geotrypetes seraphini
GGTGTCCTTTCTGGTGGGTTCCCTTTCTTGGGAGTTTGGGGTTAAATTTAATGAATTCCTGGAGGTGCCGGCGGAGGCCAGAATATCAGTTTCCTACTTGCATAGGGGCTTGCTTAAATTACTGCCTCTTGGGAACTTTCCAGTGTATTACAGCACTGGCAGAGGGATCTAGACTGGAGTTTAACACTACCAATATTGCTGAGTATTGCCGAGGGCTCTCAAGGGCATACCAGTAGTGGTGGGTAGTGCAGAATTACAAGTGTCATTATCATACACTTGTGTGTGATGTGTGCTTATGTCCCTCAAAGCCAAGCTTATTATATGGGAAGTGCTGACACACAGCTTTGTATAAAATGCCATTCTGCTGCAAACTCCTAAGTGTGTGGTCTGTGGACTTGTTCAACAGTTCAGGGTTTTTGAAGAGAATGTTGCTTCCTTTTTGTAAAAACCTTAAACACAGCGATTTCTCTCTCTGTGCCTAATATGCTATTTTGTCGTTTCTCTCTTTTACATATTTATCCAGCTCGGGAAAAATTGTTCTTGAGCAAGTGTTATGTCATGGGGAAG
The DNA here is from genome assembly GCF_902459505.1 of Geotrypetes seraphini. Lineage (NCBI taxonomy): Eukaryota > Metazoa > Chordata > Amphibia > Gymnophiona > Dermophiidae > Geotrypetes > Geotrypetes seraphini. Next base: position 91,013,512 of record NC_047085.1, read on the forward strand.
AAATGTATTTAGAATCATTGGTTGTCTGAGCAGACTTCTTCCATGTGGTATTGGAGATATAACATTGATGTGAAGATCAATGTCTTGATGACAATGTCAAAGCCGATTTCGGAGTCTTCAATGTCGAAGCCTGTGAAGATTTGGCAGCGCTGAACTGCTCCTATTGAGTGCAGCAGGCTTTAAGAGAGCAGGACTTTAAAGTTGAACAGCAAAAAAAAATTTCAGTTCTGTGCTCAGGGCCTAGATACCGTAGACACGATTTATGAGAGTCTGCAGCAGAAACAGACCACTGACACTTGCCACACTTTTAAAAACCTATCAACAATCTCGACATAAAGGAACAGAACGTAAGAACATAAGAATTGCCACTGATGGGTCAGACCAGTAGTCCATCGTGCCCAGCAGTCTGCTCACGTGGTGGCCCTTAGGTCAAAGACTGGTGCCCTAACTGAGACTAGCCTTACCTACTTACGTTCTGGTTCAGCAGGAACTTGTCTAACTTTGTCTTGAATCCCTGGAGGATGTTTTCCCCTATAACAGCTTCCGGAAGAGCGTTCCAGTTTTCTACCACTCTCTGGGTGAAGAAGAACTTCCTTATGTTTGTACGGAATCTATCCCCTTTTAACATTAGAGAGTGCCCTTTCGTTCTCTCTACCTTGGAGAGGGTGAACAACCTGTCTTTATCTACTAAGTCTATTCTCTTCATTATCTTGAATGTTTTGATCATGTCTCCTCTCAGTCTCCTCTTTTCAAGGGAGAAGAGGCCCAGTTTCTCTAATCTCGCACTGTATGGCAACTCCTCCAGTCCCTTAACCATTTTAGTCGCTCTTCTCTAGACCCTTTCGAGTAGTACCGTGTCCTTCTTCATGTACGGTGACCAATGCTGGACGTAGTATTCCAGGTTATAGTGTACCTTGGCCTGGCACAGCAGCATGATAACCTTCTTCGATCTGTTTGTGATCCCCTTCTTAATCATTCCTAGCATTCTGTTTGCCCTTTTCGCCACCGCCGAATGTATGAGAAGAATGAAAAGAAAAAAGGAAAATAGATAAAGAAGAAAAAATACGTGACAGTGGGTAGGCAAACTTAGACTGAACGGAGTCCAGCCAAACAGACTTCTTCGCTCCACAGAAAACAAAGAACTGAGGTGCCTCAAGCCTCAGAGGGCAGGAAGGAAATCGCACATGTGTGGTGCGGGCAGTTGCAAAGTTTCTTAAAACTTAAAGTGACAGTTCACTTTTCATACTGTCCGTACCGGGCTCTGTGGATGATATCACCCATATGTGAGAATATGCTGCCAGCTTGTCCTAGGATAATAATATTATAGGAAGAAACAACTTCATTGACATAAATGCAAAAATTATCAGATGATGGTCAGAAAGTGGAAGACTTGAAGTGGAAAAATTGGAGAGTAAGCAATTGGAGAAGAAGACAAGATAAAGTCAGTGGCCATTCTGGTGAGTAGGGGTAGTAAAGCATAGCTGAAGATTGAATGAGGATGTTAAAGTGAGAAATCGAGAGGCATAAGAGTCTGAGGATTTATTAGCATGAATGTTAAAATCTCCAGGAATAAGGGAATGATGTGAAGGTTTAAGAAAGAACGAAAGTCAGTGAGTCAGGAGTCAGTGAGTCAGGACTCAGGAGTGAGAAAGGAAGAAAGGGACTTATCAGGGGGTTGATAACTGGCTGCTGCTTTGAGAGGTAGAGGAATGAGTAAATGGATAGAGTGGACTTTGAAGGGAAAAAAAAGCAGTGACAGGTGGAAGAAGAGGTTGAAATCCATAAGAAGGTGAGAGCAGCAGCCCAACACCATCTCCATGGCCAACTGGACGAGGCATATGCGAGAAAAGATAACTTCCATAATGCAGAGCAGCAACTGAAGCAAAATCTTCAGGGGAAAGCCAAGTGTCAATTAGGATAAAACTTGTACTGGAAAATTTGCACAGTAAACTGTATATTAATATTAGACCCTTACTATGTGTCTAGCTAGGAAAAAACTCATATCAGAAACTTGTACTGAAACCATGACAAATCCTGTGTAAATTGTAACCTGTAACCTGTTAACTGTATACTATATATGTTAAACCTATAACCCGTTCTGAGCTCTTCGGGGACAATGGGATAGAATAATTAACTAAAAGTTTCATTGCAACTAGATGGAGAGTACAAGAGATAATGAGGTTGTGAATGCAGCCAGGCTTGTTAGAGACAGAGTCGACATTTCACGGGGCACAATGAGAAAGGCAGAGAGGAAGAGAAATTAGAGACATTATTAGAGACAAGAATAGGGTGAGAATTGATTTGAAAGTCCAGGATTGGGATTAACATTCCCAACAGAGAGCAGGAAAAGAAGCTAAAGTTTAGATAAGAATAGGAAAATGATGAAGATAAGATGTATTCAGACAGGAAGGAAGAAAGGAAGAAAACGAGAACAGACAAGAAGGTAGAAGACAAAAGGTGTGGTGAAAGCTGAAGGTAGGTTTCAGGTTTATTAAAATTTTGATGCACTGTCCTAGAGCAAAAACCTTCTGGGTGGTTTACATAACATATATAAAAACAGTGTCTAATAATATAGAAAAAAATAGTTTGAGTAAAAGATCGATATAAGAATAGAGAAACTTTTTAACTCCTTTTAGTATAAGCCAGAAGAGAAAAGCACAGAGTATTAAAACATTAGAGTGCTGACGTGCTAAGCTCTGCATTATACTGTGGCTGAAACCATATTTGACTCACCATGAAAGTAAGCAGGGATTAGGTGTGGTAAGCATCCTTGAATAGAAAGTTTTTGAGGGCAGAGTGGAAATCGGAATAAGAAGGCAGAAGCTGAATTTCTGGGGGTAAGCCCTTCCAAAGTGTTGGGCCTATAGCAATGTTGTCTTGAGGTATGCAGTGGTTTGAGAAGGAAAAAGAGACTAGAAATAGTCAGTATTAAGAAGAGAAAGTGTACTGGAGCCATTGGAAAATAAAAGCCTGTAGAGATAAAGGCCCAGATTCTATAAATGATTCCTAAAGTTAGGCACCTGGATTGGTGTGCCTAGCCAAACTAGGTGCCTAACTTAATTAATTAAAAAGCTTAATTGACACTGATAATTCACCATCAGGACCTTGTAGCTGATGTAAATTGCACTTTATTGGATGGTAGGCGCCTACCAAAAAGTAGGTATGTTTAGGGGGGCAGATCATGAGCATGTTTTTCAGGTAGGTGCCTGCTTTGGACTTAGATGCCAGTAGGTGCCTAACATAAGCACACTCATTAATGCCAAGAAAACCCTGGCATAAATAGGGTGCACCTAAGGTTAGGATGCCTATTGACATTAAGCCTACTTTAGGTGTCACTAAGTGTGTTTCTATAAAGAGCACCTAACTTTTATAGAGTTGCACTTAAGCAGCACACTACTCTGCACCTAAGCTTTAGATGCTATTTATAGAATTGGAGCCAAAATGTTTCATGACACCTGGGGCAGATGCCTTGAGTGGGATTATTGATGACTTTTTTTAGTATATTCACATACGTATGAATTGGTTACATTTATATTTACCTGGGAATTCCCAGTTTCTTTTTTATGCAATCCACCTTGAACTTACAAGATATTTGTGGAATATAAGTATTTGATTAGATTAGATTGGTGTACACCTGGGAGTTACCCTAGAGAATACTGAAATGAATATATATATGAGCTGCAAGACCTCCTCAGCAACTGATGAGTATGCTGGGCTCTTGGAGCACAGTCCCTGAGTGGATCAGGGTAGACCTGGGAGTCACCACAGAGAATGTTGGGAAGAATATGCAGGTATCCCATAAGACCTCCTTAGTACTGGTGCTCAGCAACTACTTGTTATACTCTTTTTGGCTACAACCCCATGGCAGCAGCCAAATCATATTGTGAGACCCCCCCCAGAGGTGCAGAATACTTATGGACTGACGGAGAGCCTTCCCAAGATGACTCCGACTATGTGTTTTGTGAGCATTCGAGGTCCCATTCTAAAGTTTGAGAAGCTCTGAACTAGAGAGGTTGGTGATAGGGCAAGAGATTGGCTTGTTTGGCTCTTCCATTTAAGCAAAATAGTTATTCTGCTGTCTCTCGGACCAGGTCAATTACTTATTGTTCTTGCATATTCTTCCACTATCTTCTCAGTCAGTGTTATATTGCTGAAGGTTCCATTTTATGATTAAATGTGTACCTTATTTATTGCAACTTAGCACCACTTTGGATTTGCAACTTAGCACCAAACATAACTTTGGATAGGGTCCATATTGAAAATAGTGGGGCCCATAATCAAAAGACATAGATGTCCAAAAAGCATCCTAAATCAGCACTTGCACGTCCTAATCACCAGGATGTCCAAGGTCCAAGAACCAATAATCAAAACCATCTGTCTGTACATCTAGTGAGGTGTTCCAGCCTCTGTATGTTCAGAGCATGCGATAGGCATGGTGGAGACATGTTATGGGTGGGATTGGGCAGTCTCAAGGGTGGGTTAGATATAGACATCTTGCTGTTATAATCAAACATTTTGCAAGACATCCTGGACAGAACTTATACATTTGGAACTAGTCCTGTTTTAGAAGGGTCTAAATGCCACAAAGGTGCCCAAACTGACCAGATGACCACTGCATATATCAAAGTAAGACCCCAGTGCTCTCAGACCTTCTCACACTCACAAAGATCAGAATACAAACATACATATCTGTCTCGAGAACATCAGCACCTGGTATAGGAAAGACTAGTAGAGCTCTACATAAGTGGTTTAAGTAGCCTGGTGGGAGGACTGATGAACCATAGAGAGGAGTAGCAAGTCCCATAAGCCACTCTAACCAAACCCCCCAAAACCCTACTCTACTGCCATATAGGTGCCACCTGCAGCCATAAGGGCTATTGGAGTGGTAGACAGGTAGGTATAGTGGGTTTTGTGGGGCTTAACATAACCTATATGGGAGTTCTGGTGAGATGTTTATCTGGCACCCTTTTTGTGAAGTTCACAGCAGTAACCTCTAAAGTGCCCCACTGCTCTGTTGCCATGTCTGGGTGGCCAATCCATTACAGGACTGGCCCCTCCCAAGTCTAAATAGTCTTGTTCTGGGCATTTGGGACTTGGATGAAGTTTTAGTCAAAAATGTAGTATACAGATAAACGTCCTGGTGGTCTGGGCATCCCAATAGCCTGGACATACAGATATAATTTTTTTTTTAATCCTCTTTCTAGACATATGGTGGTTTGCCTTTTGACAATAGGCATTTTCTTACTGCCGACTTTGGACATCTAACGCCATATGTCCAAATCAGACTTAGACGTATTTTTTGAAAATGCCCCTCAGTGTGCTAATATATGATTGCTCACAGACTTGTTCAGATTAGTTGTACTTCCTTTTCAGTACATCACAGAACAGATTGATCCTATCTATCATTTATTCAACTGTGTAGATCTATTTTCTTAATGGAAATCAAATGAAAATCATAGATATAGGTTAATTCATACAGTCGAGTGGAATCAGGAATGGATCAATGTCTTCTGTAAAATGGACTATCTATAAGATCATTAGATCTATGGCACTTTTTTAATACAATGTCCCATTTATTCAAGAATTCTTTGTCCTCTGGAAACATCTTTGGTTCTTTCATAATTCTTAAGCCTCTGGGTTTCTCTGGACCTTGAAGTATTCCAACAGAGTCTTATAATGCAATTCACTCCCTGCATGTCTCTTGCTTAACTGTATTACTTTTCTTCCATTTTTCACATTCAAATTCAGCTCCATTTTTCACATTCAAATTCAGATGGATTCTTTGGGAACCATGTCTTTAATTTCATTGTCAAAACTTAAAACCTCTGTAAAATGGAGCCACTTGGAAATGATAGCTTACTAGAAATAATTTGTATCTTACAGTACATACAAAAAAAAAAAAGCATGCTACTATTTTAATTATATTTACAAGAAATAACAGTATAGTTATAAGATGTGACCATTCTGGCAAAACATGTGATGATGTAGTTAGCAGGAGGTTGCTGGGGCTGGTTCTGTCCAGTTCTGTTCCCATGATACTGCTTTTCTTTCCCTTACTTTGGACAAACTTACCATTCTACTAAAAACCAACCTTAGCAGCTTCCATGAGATTACCAGCAGGAATATAGAAACTTCTTAAATGCAGCAACGATTTTGTAATCATTATTTCTTGAAGTGCCATTACGCTTATGAAGTGCAAGCCAGTTGTTATCCAAAAAGGTTTTGCAGATTAGATTTTAAAAAAATATTCTCCCCTATATTCATGCAGTTACCTGGATAACTGCCCAGGTAAAGTTTGGATAGCCTTTCTGCTATCCTAACTTTATCTGGGCACTTACCTGGTTAGCGGACTATTTCCACTAATCAAGTAAATTCCAGAGCAGCCCTGACTCCACCCATGGACTGCCAGGTACTAAGGGCTAGATTCACTACAGCAAGCGATGATCAATGCTAACCGACCCAATTCACAAAACGGCCCACTGCGTGTTTTTCCCCTTGATCGCCCGTTTTCCAATCCGGCCATGCAAAGTAGTAAAACCTGATGCAAAATAGCCAAGCGATTAATACACTTACATTGCTTGGCTATTTAGCATCAGGTTTTACCAGTCCTAAAACCCGATTGCTGTAGACCTGGGTTTTGTTTTTTCATTTTTTTTCAATGGTACTGATATTTTGCATGTATTATACATGCAAAATATCTGTCCCATAAAAAAAATGAAACAAATCCCCCACTGATGGCCCTCCCCAATGACCCCTGACAATCGTCCGCCCCCCTGCTCCCCCGACAACTGCGGCGACCCACCTGAACCTAAACCAAATGGCAGGAGGGATGCTTACTACCTCCTGCCACGAAGGTGCCCACTCCCTCCCTCCCCCCGAAGAAAAAGTCAGGAGAGATGCCCACTCCCTCCTGCCCCGAAGGCACCCGCCCACTCCCTCCCCCGCAAAAAAAACAAACAGCAGGAGGGATGCCTACTCTCACCTGCCATCGGATAACCCTCCCCCTCCAGGCCCCCATACCTTGAAGTTGGGAGCAAGAGGTACTAAAAACACCTCCTGCTCCTGTGACAACACTGGACCTTAGCTCAGATGCCTCGGGCCCGTCACATGATGCACCGGGGAGGGGCCTAAGGCCAAGTGTCATCGAGGAAGGAGCCAATCAGGGACTTCCTTAGGCTCCTTCCTCAACGACACTATGCCAAAATTCCTATGAGTGTCGGAACAGCACAGAGCATTCAGCACACTGGCTGGTGCTAAAAACCTCTTCTGTGCTTTTGTAAAAAGTGTGTGTGGGGGGGGGGGGGGAGTTAACAGGTGGTAGATTTCCTACCCAGTTAAATTCTTTAAGATATCTACCCCAATGTAAATAGTTTTATCATTTTTTTTTACCCAGCCTCTTCCTGCTAAATTCCAATATAAACCAGTTTTAATAGATGCACAGCATACCTTTAGTGATAAGGAAATTGGGAAAGAATATGGTAGAACACGATCGCTTGTCGTGCTAGATACATTTCCCTAGAAAAATTAAGAAAAGTGAATTCACAATATAGGGCAAGAAATTATTTCCTGTTTGTCAGTGCATTTTGCTATTGGCCAACATTATCTTTTCTTTGCCTGAAACATGTTGCAGATGCTCTCACTTGATTAAATTTTCATATCCAATATCTAGCATCATTTATATACGTTTTCATTTTTGATACAAGTCCCAGAAAGAATATTAACTGTACCATTTGTGTAATATTTTCTCCAAGCATGAGTAAGAGCGCTTTTTAATGCTTTGTGCACAGATTAAAACATTAAGTCAAGAAGCTTTTCTTGCTCTTTTTATTAAAGGGAAATATTTGTTCCAGTAGGAGAATACAGAAGTATTTCAGAGCAATGCATCTTCCAGCTTGGAGCTCTCTTATGCTTACAAAACTGAGACAGCAGCAAATGAGAAAAATAGGAATGAAAGGAAAGGTGTGATGAAAAACTAGTTGGCTCGAGACGTTGATTTTCCCCTGGAAGAATATACATTGGTATTTAACTGCTTTAAATAACTGAAAATTCATGAGACATCAGGGTTGGGCACTCCAGTTCTTGAGGGTCACTAAAATCAGGTCCTATGTTTAAAAGTATTATTTAGATTATTATATAAATATTATATATGGTATAGCTCCTCTGTAGATAAAACATTGTCTCTAAAATCCAGATTTATTATTGAGTTAACTACCTCTATTTTACATTCTTGGTCTCCTCTTTTTCTCTCTTGGTGGGGAAGAGCAGAGGCTATTAAAATGGTATTAGCACCCAAACTATATTACATCTTCAGTATAATACCATTTCCTTTCCCAGCGTCTTTATATAAGAAAGTGGACAGTCTAATTAACTATTTTCTTTGGAAAACTAAACATCCAAGGATAACACTTCACAAATTAAAAATGCCCAAAAATAAGGGGCAGATTAAATTTGCCTGATTTTTAAAAGATATCACTTAGCCTTTAGACCTGCTCAATGTCTAGTCTGGTATCAAAACCTGGATAACTGAAATGCTCCAAGATGGTTGGTATTGGAAAAATCACTAATTTCTCCTATACCTATACATATACTACCATTTATAGATAAATTTCCATATAATACATCTTTACGATTACTCAAATCCGCAGCTTCAAACATCCTTATATTTTACAAATTTACAAATGATAGTTTTATGAATTTGGAGCAAACCCCTTTATGGTTTAATAGTGCCATTAATTCTCATATTATCTCTGGTCTTAAAGAGGTATCAACACACTCACTCTAAGTGGGAGTATCGATTAATTATATCCAATTCTTTAATATTTCCCTAAAACTTCTTCAAAAAAAGAATTACTAATATTAAATATAATGCCAAAAAATACTTTTTATAAATACATAATAATCAGTGTAAAGTGCAAACTATCAATCATATAAGCACAGGATACTTCCAGTTCATCAAACATAAATCATCAATGTACTCCTTCCTCTCTACCAATAAATATAGTCCTGGGCTCAGCTGCAGATTCTAAAGTGCTAGGTGCTCCCAAACAAAATCACAAACAAAACCAAAAAATCCAAAAATTTTTAAAAGATCAATATCCAGGTTTATAAATCGATTGTTTGAATTGATGAACTGAGCATGGACTAGTGCTTAGTACCTACTTTATAGAATTACCCCATAATGATCAATACATCCAGAATTTAAGCATCATTCGAACTGGAAAGTTCATTGAATGCTACTGAGGTACACGTGAGGAAAGCTATTACTTGTCCATAGGATAGATAGCATGGATCTTGAAACTTTTGGGGATTCTGCCAGGTATGTGTGACCTGGATTCGGAATTTTGGAAACAAGACCTTCAGTCTGACTCAGTATGGCTGTCATATTCTTATAACTTCTGTGGTCAGCACCCACTGCTATATAGAATCATAGAAAACAACAGTAGATAAAAGCAATTTGGCCTATCCACTCTGCACATCCACACAACCACTAATCTCTATTATCCTTTTCTCCACCTTAGAATCCTCAGTGACTGTTGCATGCTTTCTTGAATTCAGTCCACACACAAAAAAAAAATGTTCTGAATATCAGGTCAGTGCTTTCCAGTCAATAATTAGGGTTTTCTCCCTACCACAGTTCTTGTGAGGTTTTTTTTCCCCCACTGCTTTGGAGTAGTCTGCTGTGCATTCATAAAGCTGTAACTAGTGCTTCAGTCCAGTATGTTTTCAGTAGACTATGCTACCAGCATGCATCTATTCTTTTCATTTAGGTTTCTGTTTTTCCTTCCAGCTACTCCAATTTTGCTCAAGTATACAGTATCTTATGGTGCTCAATTTTAACAAAATTTCAGTTAGTCCTTAACCTCCTTCTTAGTAAATTCATCAGCAATTAGTTTGATGTTCAAGAACTACAAGGAAATCAATTGCTTGCCAGGGTCACAGTCTTGTACATTACTGTGTCCTAAATGTCTTCTCTGTTGTTCCTTGATCCACTACCATGCAGCAAAAGCTCCGAAACCTATTCATTTCCTATGGACATTGGAGCATTTATGAGGGGGTGCTTAAAAATTCTCAGCCCAACCAGCCAACTTCCTTAATTTCTGAGCATTATTTTGCCATGGTAGATGAAAAGAGTGTTATCTTATTTTGTTAAGCGCCAATATGCAGAAACTAAATTCTATGTTTTGACATTATTTCAGCACCCTCTCGTACCGCGCAGTCAGGCTTAGTAAAAGGGGGGTTAATTTAGTTTCTCAGAGTCAGAATTGAAAGGTATCACATTATTTGGATGAGGGTTGATATGGCCTTTTATTTTCCAAATATATTTCTGCTGCTTTGAAATACAGAATGGGTTATTACCGCGGTAGTGGGTGTGTGTGGTAAATAAATACCCCGAGGCAGGTCTGGGGACCGAAACGCTAATTGGGTCAGTGTTGGCACTGAACCCTTAGCGTCGGGAGTGGTAATTAAGCAACACCGGATTCCTAATGGAGAGTTAAGTACTGTGCACCACACATTTTAGGATTTCTGTTGTATTTTTGCAGTGATTATAGGGTTATATTTCTCAAATGACACGCTATTGTGTACCAACAATTTCATAAAGGAAAAAAAAAAGGGTGGAGAAACAAATGATTAAATGACTTTGATCTTTGGAGCGAGAACTGGAATAGCTGTGTGCTATAGGAGGCCCTATGATCCTTAAGCAGTTACAAGTCTGATGTTTCTCCTCCCCTTGATGATTGGCAATTTGTAAATTTAATTTTTGTGCCAGTTTGTAAAAGAGTTTTTTGTGTCTTTCTAGCTTTGCATATATGGTGAACAATTGAAATATTTTCTAAGAATGAGATTTTTTACATGGACATTGAAAGAGCAGTGTGCACAGAGTTTCTGCTACAAGGAAAACGATTTATGCTACCTTTCATTCTTATAGTTTATCAAGGATTTTATTGGGGTAGTCATTTATATAGGTTTTTACTTATTTGCTATTTGGATGACCTTTTTGATTTCTCTGTTATTTCTGACATGTGCTACTAAGTACTTTTAATAGTCACCTATAAAAGTCACTATGCATCAATACCTTCTGGGTGTGAGAACAATCATTGGCAATGTATGATTGATCATTGGTACTGTGTTAACAACAACAAGATGGAAGAACCTTTAGTTCAACCCTCAATAGATTTTCAGCATCAGTTTGTTGATTTGAGATGCATGTTTCCAAGTTTACTATTTCTTTGATATACTGTCCATCAAAATTTATCTAGACGGTTTACAATCAATAAAAATTTTAAAAAGAACAAAGGAAAAAAAAAATCCACCACATGATCAATAGATGTGGAGGAAGGGGGAGGTTACATATATTATTTAAGATTGACATGACAGGGGAGGAAAGAACAAGAGGTGGAAAAAAATACATCGAGATAAAAAAATATAAAAGAGGGAGGGTGATGGATAGAACATTAGGAGTTAATTCATCTCTAGAGAGTCATTTGGAGTTGAGGACCTGAAATAAATGTTATTTCAGGGAAAGTAAATGGACCCTTGGATTAGGTATCGTAGGCACCTTTGAATAAATAGGTTTTAAGTTTTGTCTTGAATAGTGTGAGGGAAGATTCTTGCTCTATATGACTAAGAAGATGGACTTTCTAGTGGTATCGTAAAATATTTCTCAGATAGAGGGAACAACAAGCAGATCTTGATAATTGGAACGTAGTGTACGGGTTAAAGTGTAGGGGATTAAATGTTTGTCTATAAACACAGGGATGTGGTGTTTGGTTTTTTAGGTGAGAAGTAAAATTTTGAATGTGATGCGATGAGGGATGGAAATTGACAGCTTGGTAGTGACATCATGAAAAGGGATATCAAGCAATGGATTTTTACTTTTGCTACCATTAATCTCTGGGATCTCAATCAATGCATTGAGTGGAATGCTTTCCTTTGAACATTTTAGCCTTTACAGAATTTTGCATGATTGGATTGTGGAATGACCTGATTGCAAAATGATGGCAAAATGATGGCATTTGAGATATGAGAAGCCATTTTTGAAGAAATGCACTCCGGGAGTCATTTTTGTGATGATTCCCTAAAGTAAGGTCACTGAATCCCAGCAGAGGGGAAGTAATGAGGCTGAGAAAGAAAGGGATGGGGAGAGAGGAGTAAGAAAGATAGAGGCCATGGAGGTAGGGTAGATAGAGAGGAACAAGGTGTTGCTGGAGTGGGTTGGGATGAGGAAGAAAAGCAAAGAGAATGCCTCATTTTAAAATACCATAAATCTTACAAAGGAAAAGGGGATCTCTAGTTAGAGAAAGGTCCACTTTATTTCATTGTTTGAGAACAGTGATGATCATGGTAAAGCATTCAGTATCCACCTGGGTTTTTTTCCTCACAATTATGACCCTGCAGGCATCATACACAGAAAATAAAGCTTTACAATACCCCATGAACCGTAATGTACAGTGCAGTTAATTATTGCAAATAAGATCTGAAAGCCACACAGCAAAACATGTCTTCAGAATCAATAAAGGGAACTAAAACATGGGGGATTAATATTTCACAAACACACAGAAGTAAATGGGCTGCAGAATATCTCTGGAGTTATTGGTTGCTTGAATATATACCAGCTCTAAACCACTAAACAGAATATTGTTGCAGTTGTGGGAGATTAATATAACCTAATGCCTATATGTGCTAGTCTTTCAATATAATACAGAAAAATATTTGGAAAGCAAAAAACCATATCAACCCTCAGCCAAATAATGTGATACCTATCAATTTTGACTGGGAAACCAAATTAACCCCCCTTTTGCGAAGCCTGACAACCCAACTAAGAGAATGACGTGGATATGGTTCATTCAATCAATGATCTGAAACAATGTCAATACATAGAATTTTGTTTCTGCAAATTGGCACTTAATTAAATAAGATAACACTCTTTTCAGCTAAAGTGACAAAATAAAGCTCAGAATTAAAGAAGTTGGTTGGTTGGGCTGAGAACTTTTCAGCACATCCTCATAAATGCTTCAGTGCCCATAGGAAATGAATGGCCTTGGAGCATTTGCTGTGTGGCAATTGGCTGCACAGGTTAATTAAAGGGGGCCTAGGCCAAAAACAACTTTTATTTATCATCAAGAAATTATTAAATTAAAAAAGCAGTTGAGAGATCACATCACTAGTTATAGAGTTAAAACCTAAGGTAAACAGAACAGTAAACAAATATTAATAAATATACTCCCTCTTGCCCAAGTGAACATGCCCAAACAGTACCAAAAAGCTACCCCCCCCCCCTAATATTATACCTAGCAACCCATGGCCCCTACAAATGTCCATATTCAACACTCAAACCATCCCACAATCACTACAAATAGAGAACAAAGGTTCTTCAATCACTTCATCTCAATTGCTATCATAATAAAACAAGGAACTGAGAATTTTGAAGAAGTTTTTGCCTTATTGAAGAACAAACTCCACCCCCATCCCCCTTTTTTATGAAGCCGTGTTAAGGATTTTTATGACTGGCCACTGCAGTAAAAACTCTGATGCTCATAGAATTCTTATGGGCATTAAAGCTTTTACTGCCTGCGATAAAAAATCCTAATGCATTGTCATTAAAAGGGGTGGGGGTGGAGTTTGTTCCTCAATAAAGCAAAAACTTCCTCAAAATTCTCAAAGTTCCTTGTTTTATTATGAAATGTAACATGTAACCTAGCTGGATAGAATAAACCATATTGAGCTTCCATCTTTTTAAGGGGCTCTCTCATTGCCAACAAACATCTGGCTGCCCCTATGCCTGGAATAAATTACCTGAGTTTGTCCGTCAGGCCCCTTCCCTTTCCTTGTTTAAAAGCAGACAGAAAACCCACCTTTTTGATATAGCCTTCAATCCTTAACCCTAACTCCTCTGCCCTCCAACCAAGCCAGCTGATTAACCACTCCCATTAACTGTATCAATGTCATCCTGTTTGTCTGTCTTGGCTATTTAGATTGTAAGCTCTTTCGAACAGGGACTGTTTTCTTTTTTGTGACTCTGTACAACGCTGCATATGTCTGGTAGCGCTATAGAAATAATTATTATTAGTGGTAGTAGTATCTCTAGTTCACGTTTTAGTAAGACTGGATCTTCAGAAGTGCATCAAACCAGTCTTTTTATCCATGTTTGAAAGTTTACACTGACTTTATCATTGAACCATTCTACTCAGTTCTTTTAACTTATAATCTAGTTATTTATATTTCTTAATTTAATCAATTGTAATATAATATCAAATTTATCTCATTTTTTGTCCTTTTTCAAAGTTGTTGGTCAGGGACTCTCTTCCAACATGTTTTGTCCTTAGGCTGTATCAAGGCTGCACTCAACAACAGGAAAATACTACACTCCAAAAGAATCTCAGCTCGTATTGTTAGATTAAATCAATTTCAAAAACTTCAGTGCAGTATTACCCTGGTAGCTTTTCCTGTGTCTCCACCACCCTTATTCGTTGACTATTCCATGCATCAACCACTCTTTCCTTAGATTACTCCTGAGCCTATCACCTCGTAACTTCATCCTATACCCTCTCATTCTGGAGCTTCCTTTCAGATGAAAGAGATTTGCCTCATGTGCATTTATATCGCATAGGTATTTAAACGTCTCTATCATAGCTCCCCTCTCTTGCCTTTCCTCCAAAGTATACATATTGAGATCTTTAAGTCTGTCCCCAAATACCTTATGATGAAGGCCACCAACCATTTTAGTAGCCTTTGTCTGGACTAACTCCATCCTGTGCATATCTTTTTGAAGGTGCATTCCCAAGGATTGCACACAATATTCTAAATGACGTCTCACCAGAGTCTTTTACAGGGCATCAATACCTCCTTTTTTATTCTGGCCATACCTCCCCTATGCACCCTAGTATCCTCTTAGCTTTCACTGTTACCTTTTCAACCTGTTTGCCATCTTTAAACCATCGCATACTATCACACCTAAGTCTCATTCCTCTTTTATGCCCAAATGTTCTTCATATCCTACACTATACCATTCCATTTCTTTGCAGTCCAAAAACATGACCTTGCATTACTTAACATTAAATCTTAACTGCCAAATTTCAGATCATTCTTCAAGCTTCCCTAGGTCCTTCTTCATGGTATTCACACCATAGGGGGTGTCTACTCTATTGCAGATTGTGTTATCATCTGCAAAGAGGCAAATCTTACCTGACAGTCCTTCAGCAATATCGCTTACAGAAATGTTAAAAGATCGAAGAACCAAGCCTTGAAGCATATGCCTTTCCTCAGAGAGATCTTCTTTGACCACTACCCTCTGTCACCTTCCACTCAACCAGTTCCTGACCCAATCCATCACTCAGTTTATTTATCATAAGCCTGTGTGGAACACTGTCAAAGGCTTTGCTGAAATCTAAATAAACCACATCAAAGAAATTGATCAGATTTGTCAGACAAGACCTGCCTCTGGTGAATCCATGTTGCCTCAGGCCCTGTATTCCACTGGATTCCAGAAACATCATTATTCTCTATTTTAAAAGCATTTCCATTCATTTACATACCACAGAAGTCAGACTTACCAGCTTGTAATTCCCTACTTCCAAAAAATTATCATCAATTGGAAGCACTTAGTGTAAATAAAGACCCTCTCAATGGAAACCAGCAATATAGCCTCATTTTCATGAGTAAAAGTTGCAACAATCAAGCCTGCCCAGATGGTTATGATTGTTCATTTGTCCTGCTTTCAGATTTTTTAACATCACTTCATCAAGCATAATGGATTGGATGGAGCTTTTACCCAGACACATGACATACCCTTTAGTAATTAGAGTAGGATGTATGAGAATGGTATGGTTTGGTTTTGGTCAGAAATGATTTAGAAAAGAATGGGATACAAAATGAGTGGAATATTGAAGGCATCACTCAGAGAAACGGAGGGTCTGCTTGTGTGAGATATGTGGAGTAATGGAGTGTGTTTCTTTACACACTATAAACAGAAACATTCCATTCCATTCCTACTTCATCGTGCGGCCCAATATTTGATTAAAAATTATTTTGAGGCTATAATGTTGAAGCTTTGCAAAAAATCAAGTTTCCTGTGTTACAATGCTCATATACAAAGCTATGTATACACAGTTGAACAAATAAAGTAATTATCCATAACTTGTTTTTATCTGTATCAAGAACTATTTGATATACTGTATATATTATTGTGGAGGGGAGTTGATGTCAGCAAAAGGCAGGCTTCAATCCTCATCACGGTATCCAGCTGAGCGGTTTTTCAAGTGGCCAAAATGATAACTGCACAATTTGAAAATAAAACCCAAAACATTGGGTTCAAAAATAAAGATTTGTTATTCAGTACCAATTCCAGGGATATGCAAGCAAAACAACTGCTGGATGCTATCACCTCAAAAGGGCCTGGGATAGGCACATGGGATCTCTCGGAGAGAGAAAAAGATAATGGTTACTGTGGATGGGTAGACTAGATGGGCCATTTGGCCTTTATCTGCCATCATGTTTCTATATTTATATCCAGCCAGTTCAAGATCATGGGTTTTCCTGCAGTGACGGGGCTTGTCTTTTACTGTCTGTGGACTTTTCCCTGTCACAATACATATACAGTAAGGGGCTCATAATCGAAAAAGAAATACATCCAAAAATGGGCCTAAGTCGGTACTTGGACGAACATTTCTCAAATACGTCCAAGTGCTGATACTAAAAATGGGTTTTGGACGAATTTCTAAATGAACTAGGCCTTCATAGTGCCACTGAACGACCAAAGCTAAACAGGGCATTTCGGGAGGAGTGTCAAGAGCGGGAGTTGGGTGGGACGTGGGCTGGCTTAGACTTAGTCGAACAGCATGTATAACCGAAAGTTATACAGCCCACGATCGACGGAACTTGGACGTTGTGACTTAGACCATGTAAAACATGGTCTAAGTCACAAAAAACCACCTAAACTCACCAGATAAGCACTGAAAACATATAATACAGACCCCCACACACTACTCCAGTGATCACCGATCCCCCCCACCCCCATAAAAATTTTAATCATAACTTTAAAATTTAGCCTCCAGACCATCATCACCTGACTGCCTAGCATAGGAAAGCTTAGTCGTCCAATACAGAAGCAACTTAAGTCATCTAGTCCTTCGCCTAAAAGCTGGATTCTGTAACCAGTGTCTGTCAAAAACAACACCGGTTACAGAATCCACCACAACCCCCCCCCCCCCCTCCACGACATCGGGGCAAGAGGGAGCCCAAGTCCTCCTGCCTCGCGATCCCCAACCCCCCCCCCCCCCCCGATTACGATTGGGGCAGGAGGGAGCCCAAGCCCTCTTGCCCCGGCTGCACCCCGACTCCCAGATCGTTGTTGGTGGGGGTGGGGGGGGGGAAAAGGTGGATCGCGGCAGGGGAGATGAGTCATCTCTCCTGCCGCGATCATTGCTGTAGGGGGTAGGCAGGTTGCTGGGGCCGCGATCAGCTCAGCAGCCCCTTTTTTAGTACTTATACCTGTTTTGACTTGGTCTAAGTCAAAACGTATAAGTGCCGACTAGGCAACCTGTCAAATGTTTTGGTTATACCTGCTGCACGCCTAGGTGTAGGTTGGCCCACCTCCCGCCCTTTCCCCTCCTCTAAAAATGCCTCTTTTCTCTCTGTGCATTTAGAGGCAGAGGAAAGGCCTAAACTGGTTTTGGATATGTCTAAAACCGGTTTTGATTATGGGTACTTGGACAATCAGGCTTTTTGATTGTCCAAGTAGCCATTTAGGCCACTTTTTAGACATTTTTTTCTTTTGATTATGAGCCCCATAGCCTCTAGTATTAGGTGCATGGAAGGTGAATCGTTAATTGAGGTAGTAGGCTTTACTTGAACTGATTTTATCTGAGCATCCATTAAAGAAACACATTTCTCAACCAAGGCAAAGTTTGAGTTCACATTAGTTTAAGCACAGTCTCCTGAGAGAAAGAACATAACTGCTAGATGGAACCAGAGAACATATTCCTTATTCTCATAATAATTTGCCAGATAGCTTGAAGGGAAACTTCTTTATCTTGAACTGCAGCTCCTAAAGACTGCCAATGAAAAAGTCATTACCTTAGGTAATTTAACATAAGGCAAACTTGATGGGACTGAAGAAACAGTACATGAGTTTGGCTGAAGTGTGGACAGAGCAGAAAAAACATCTCCTTTAAAATTAGAAGTAGAAAAAAGAGGAGGAGTACACTCATTTGAACAAACAGATGCCCCTTCCAGAGCATATAAGTTAAGATCATTACTCACTGGCTGAGCAGTCAACACCACGTCTGTCCGTTGTTCCATGCACAATTGCAGTTGGTGAATTCACAGATTTGCAGCAGTGTCACCCAAATGAAGCTTGAGGCTCTACCAATGCTCCAAAGAGGCAAGACATACTTCTTAATGCACACCCCTTCGGCCCACTGTGTTGTAACCCCAATGAGGACCTGATGATTCAGGTATGGCCTGATCAATGCCAGCTGAACCAAACATTATTGGGGTCCATAGCTAGCAATCATCCAGCAGCTCAGACAGGTATATAGGTCTCTCAGCTTATTTGCAAGGTCTGATGTACTTGATGACTTCAGGTCTGCCCCAATCAGAGCCAGATGAAACAAATGCCACAGGGAGTCTACAGCCAGCAATCGTCCAGCAGCTCAGACAGGCATACAGGTCTTCCCCTTTTCTACCTTTCATCTTCTTTCTACAGAGTTTAATTCCCATATTTTCTCCATTCCTTTTTCTCCTCCCCATCTTCACTTCCCCTCTAATGTTTCAACACCTCATTTCATTACCCTTTGTGTCTATATCCCCTCCTCCACATGGTGGTAGTAGTGCTCACTCTCAAGCCCTTGCTGTTTGACCTCACTGCCAACCATTGTGGTTCTCTTTTGAATTTTTACTGGACATTGATGTACTTCCCCATCCTGATGGGGTCCTCGGGCTGCTGCTTCTTTCACACTACCTGGCTGCTTTACTATGAGAGCAGTGAGTTGCACCCAAAATGGTCCTGTTGCACACATCTCTCCTGTAACTTTACCTTCTTACCATAGGCTGGAATTCTCCTGTCCTTCAACACAGCAGCTCAGGGCTTGTGCAGTATGGTAAGCCACATTACAATGGCAACAGTGTGCTGACATTTCAGCTTCTAACAGTGGTAAGGGGGAGGATGCCAGTATATTGTTTGCAGGGGCATCAGAAATCCTAAATCCATTACTCTAACTGCCTTCTTCTTACTGGCAGCATAGTTGAGCCGGACCACAATTGATGCTCTGCTGATGCTTCAGTCTTGCAGTATGGCTTTCTTCTACTTATTTTTCAGCAGAAGTAGTTGGCCCTACCATCAGCAATCAGAAACAGTTGTTTCCTATGGAGGTGATGCAGGAGGAAGAAGCGTCTAATTCCCAAGTAGAAGGGATCTACTGGAAACACCCACAGCTATCATTGAAGTAGTGGAAAATAAGAATTGCCATACTTGGACAGGTCGAAGGTCCATCAAGCCCAGTATCTTATTTCCAACAATGGCCAATCCAGGCCCCAAGTACTACTACTATTATTAATTATTTCTATAGCGCTACCAGACTCACACAGCGCTGTACAGAGTCACAAAGAGTAAGAAAACAGTCCCTGCTCAAAAGAGCTTACAATCTAAACAGGCAAGACAGACAAGATGTCATGGATACAGTTAAGAGGAACGGTTAATCAGCTGGCTGGGTTGGAGGGCAGAGGAGTAGGGTTAAGGATTGAAAGCTATATCAAAAAGGTGGGTTTTCAGTCTGCTTTTAAACAAAAGACCTAGCTAGATCCTAAGTAGTAAAGCAGATTTTATACTGCTTATCCTAGGAATAAGCAGTGGATTTTCCCAAGCCATCTCAATAATGGCCTATGGATATCTCTTTTGGAAATTATTAAACTGTTTTTTAAACCCTGCTAAGCTAACAGATTTTACTACATTCTCCAGCAACATATTCCAGAGTTTAATTACACATGTGAAAAAATATTTTCTCTGGTTTATTTTAAATCTACTACTTAGTAGCTTCATCACATGCTTCCTAGTCCTAGTATTTTAGAAAGAATAAACAAGCGATTCACACCTACTCTTTCCATTCAACTCAGTAGTTTATAGACCTCTATCATATCACTCCTGAACTGTCTCTTCTCCAAGCTAAAGAGTCCTAGCAGCTTTTGCCTTTCCTCATAGGGAAGTCGTTCCATCCCTTTTATCATTTTCATTGTCCTTCTCCATAACTTTTCGAATTCTGCTATATCATTTTTGAGATATGGCGATCAGAATTGCACACAGTATTTGAGGTGCAGCCATACCATAGAGCAGTGGTTCCCAACCCTGTCCTGGAGGAACACCAGGCCAATTGGGTTTTCAGGCTAGCCCTAATGAATATGCATGAAGCAAATTTGCATGCCTATCACTTCCATCATATGCAAATCTCTCTCATGCATATTCATTAGGGCTAGCCTGAAAACCCGATTGGCCTGGTGTTCCTCCAGGACAGGGTTGGGAATCACTGCCATAGAGCAATACAAGGGCATTATAATATTTTAATCTTTATTTTCCATTCTTTTTCTGATAATTCCTAACATTCTATTTGCTTTTTTAGCCACCACTGCACATTGAGCTGAGGGTTTCAATGTATCCTCAACAATGGCACCTAGATCCTTTTTCTGGGCAGTGACTCCTAACGTGGAACCCTGCATCATTTAGCTATAGACTTGTCAGTTTATGGAAGCCTAGGGTGTTGATCTATGCAAAAGAATTTCCCCTGTAGCCCATGAAGATGAAACTTTAAATTATTGCTGAGACTGTAGCAATGTGGAAGTGTGCTAAGGAGGGATGCTTGTGACTAGAAGAATACCATTCTGTTACCTCCTGACCACCATAAAGAAAGAAACAGACTCACAGCTACCATCATAGGCTGATAGAATGGAGTCCTGGGAAGCAGAAAAAACAACTCAGTTGAGGCTAAAGAGGCTGTACCCACCATCTTTTTGTGTCTATACTGGTGACACCAGACTTAAAACCTGCAAGTCTGTCATTATCACTGACTGAGGCCTACCTGCAATCCATACAACAGGTGGTTATGAAAGTGTTGCTACTGGCAAGAAGGAAACTGCCTTAACCAGTAACAGTGAAACACCTAAGTGCTATTCGGTAAGGGTGCACATAAGTGGCATAGTGCATATATGCAAGGGGTGGTATACACTTAGGTAGAGTATAGGAGGGGCTGCCACTTATGCACACAACTCACAAATTACGGTAAGTTATGCATACCCTTGCCACATTTGAGTTCCTAAATGAACAATACCCTGACACTGAGTTATGCTAGAATCTAGATGCCCAGATGCCATCATACAAGTAGTATAGACTCTCTCTGCATGGCATTGGGGCACCTAAAAGGAGGTGTCCACTTAAAGAATTACTCCCAATAACGGCTACTCTATATTTCAGAGTGCTCACACCTTTACATATCTCTTCGGCATGTAAATGTCTAGAATACTAATATAAACTTGCCCATAAAATTCCTAAATGCTATTCTGTAACCATGTGCCTATAAGATAGTGTACACATAGGTGAAAGATGGGTGGGGGCTCACTGTCATACATGCAACTTGCAGCATATTGTAAGTGATCCTCACACCCATTGCCTTTAGGCATCCACATTTACGCTAGCAGTATGGCTGCTATAACTCCAAGCAACTACTGGCTATAGACTTTCAGTGATATTCTCTATTAAGGCTAGATTTACACATGCCACAATCAAGAAGTCTTAAGGTAATTCACTCACAGACCTCAGCGGTGCAGCCAGTATGAGTATTAAACTTTTTCACATACGGCATATCAGCACCAGATTTGTCATTGGTCTCATTTGTTGATTTTTTATAAATATGCTTTATATAAAGTTTCTTAAAATACTTTATTTAAATAGATAGAGTGGTATGATTAGAACTGCTGAAAGATGTAAGAATGCTTCAAATATTAATGTTATATATTCGCAGGGGGATTTCCTTGATACAGCCTTGTATAGGCGAAACATAGTTCTATGTTGGAGTGACAACCCCCCCATCCCCGTAGACTAAGATGAGTACAGTTTTACTAAAAAAGTATTTTTTCTACTCTAAACTATTTAAAGAAAGTATTTAAATAAACTATCGGCCTCTTTTACAAAGCCTCGTTAGCAGCTGCCGCACAGCAACAGCCCCGAAGCCCTTTAAATCTCTATGGGCTTTGGGGCTGCTAGCGCGGCTTTGTAAAAGAGGCCGTATATTTAAAGCATATTTATAAAAAATCAAGAAATGAGACCAATGACGAATCTGGTGCTGATATGTCGTATGTGAAAAAAGTTTAATACTCACACTGGTTGCACCGCTGTGGTATAACACCAGGCATCTAAATGTTAGGTGAACAAATACAAGGTTACACTAGTATTCTGAAATAAGCTCCCAGAAGTAGAGGCAATGTCCATCCAAAAATTATATGATGCCCAATAACTGGACAATAGCCACAAGCGATGGCACTATAAATGGTGCCTAAATCGTCCAGCACCTAGAAAAATGGCACCGACCACGTGCCAGTCATTTACAGAACATGCCTAGAGGCACCTATGAAAAAACTTAGGTGTTTGAAATGTAGGCCAGGGTTTTAAAGGCCTACCTTTCAGGCGCCTAAGTTTTGGGAGAATCACGCTTAGCGGTGCCTAAGTGACACTCCACCCATAGAAACTTCCACTTAGGCATTAGGCTCCGCTAAGCACCGTGCAATAGGTGCTTGTCTTTTATAGAATCAGATAGGCGCTTATCACCCAATTACACATGCATTTTATAACGTATGCACATTAACTGTGATTCTATCTGCACTCTTTCCAAAATCTGACAGACCATGCCATACTTGAGCTGTGTAAAAATTATGCATGTAAAAATTATCCATGCACACTTTTAGGTGGGGGATAATTTTATAATATAAATGGCGTTTTTTTGAATATATACAGTGCTGGCCACATTTTTATGGATTTTGTCAATGCTGAGTGTTTGTTGTACAGTAAAATCAGTGTAAACTAAACTACTGTGTTTAGCCGATGCTTACAACATGAAATGACTGTGTTGGGAACAGGTGTGCTGCCTCAGAATGACAGTTGAGATGGAAGACTTTTCATTGGCTGTCCAGGCCAGCTCAATTACATTTTAGCACAGACAACTGGAGAATATTATTACTGTATATACTCAAATAAAAGGGGGGGGAGGGGAAAGAGGTTGACTCAAATATAAACCGAGGTTAGAAATCTGAGTTATATGAGAATCTTTTGTCAGGAATCAAGCCATAAGTAATCACTAATTTTTCAGTTGAAGGAGAGCTGATAAATATTTTCCTACTTGAGGCCACAACACCAACCAAAGTTTGTGGACTTCTATCCCCACCAGAACACCTGGCCTCAGATACATATGCAGAAAGCAGAAAAAACCCTTTTCAAATACAAACCCACAAACTAAAAGTACTATTGTACAGAGATAAAACCCTAATATGCCAGACTCTGCACACAGTACACCACAAAAGAAATAGAAAGTTATTTCTTCCTGAACAGTCCAAAATATAAAAACAACATGTAAATTTTCAAAATTGACATATTTAAATCACTAATTTTAAAATTAAAAAAATTTTTTTCCTACCTTTGTTATCTGGCAATTTTATTTTTCTGGGTCATCTTGTTCAATCTGTGCTCTTAACTCTGTTTCCAAGGCCTACTTATGCATTTGCTGTTTCTTTCCTCTCCTTCTTCACCTCTTGCATTACATCCATCTTTGGCACTGATTTTCATATTCAGTTTTCTTCCACTTTTCTGCTTCCATCTCAAATCTATCTTTCCAGCTCTTCCCCTTCCCTCCGCCCATGTGCACTTTTTCATTCCTCCTCTTCCGCTTCCTTCCATCCATCCATGTGCACCATCTCTTCCCTCCTCTTCCACTTTCCTCAATTCATATGTACCATCTCTTCCCCTTCCATGTGCCCCATCTCTTCCCCTTCCCTCTATCCATGCGCCACCATCTCCTTCTTCTTCCCTCCATCCATGTGCCACCATCTTCTTCCTCTTCCCTCCATCCATGTGCCCCTGTTCCTTTTCTTTCTGCTCCTCCCATTCAGCATATCTCCCTTTTTTCTCCCCCCCCCCAGTTCCAACAAATATTCTACCCACCTGGTTCCAAAGCCCCCTCATCAAGAAAACTACAAAGAGGTCGCTGGCACAGGAGTGATTCTCTTGTGCTGCCGGCAGCTTTCTCTGCATCATTCCTTTGTTGCGGTCTGCCCAAGCGGAAACAGGAAGTTGCTTCAGAGGTGGGTGGGCCGCGGCAAAAGAAAAGTACAGAGGAGGCCACCGGCGGCGCTAGAGAATCAAAGAACAGCTGATTAGGCACTCCTGTCATCCACTGCAGTTTGTGAGGGTCTGTTGAAAAGAGATGGCAAGACGTGAAACTTTGTCACCAAGAAGAATATCTGCCTGTGGTCGCAAGCCCTTGTCCAGTGCTAGGGATGACCAAATATCATTTAACATGTGTCAGCAGAACAAAAAAAAACAAAAAACAAATTTGCAGCTCTTGTGGCAGGAGTGGATAGAACATGGAGTGTCAGCAAGTGTGAGAACTATTCACTTTTCAGTGCAGGTTTGAAGGCACATCATCCCCTTAGAAAACCATTGCTCACAGAGGCCATGAAGAAGAAAAGATTATTATTAGTCAATACATATTTATCCTGGACTGCAGAAGATTGGACCAAAGTAATTTTATGAAAATACATTTTAAAATCTTTTCACAGCTTCATAATCACTTCCCTATGAATAAACACTTAATTTTAAAACTTTTATCATGCATTTCTGCTGAAAAAGTCATAATTAAATCATGTTGTGTCATTATACTTTTTACAGGTTGTCTTTTCAGATGAGAGCATAATTCATATTCTTGATGATCATGCTCAGCTAGTGTGTGGACACCCTGGAGAGGAGTTCCACAAAAACTGTGTAGCTCAGACAGTCAAACATCCACTTTCTGTGATGCATGGTCTAAGCCAATTTGCACATTGTTGAGGGGACCATGAGGCAGGACCAGTATCAGAAGGTTCTTGAAATGTAGCTACTTCCACAAATAGAAGTATGGTATGGTGAAACCTTGAAGAAAGAGGTCATCTTTCAATGAAAGAATGTCCTCTGTCATACCGCTAAGAAAATTAAGAACTTCTTGGCCCCAAAACAAGTGAAACGGGGATTGGAGGAGAGCGGATGTGGTCCCTATTCACAAAAGTGGTCACAGGGATAAAGCGGGAAACTACAGGCTGGTAAGCCTCACTTTGGTTGTTGGAAAAATAATGGAAGTGTTGCACAAAGAAAGGATAGTGTACTTCCTTGAATCTAATAACATAAGAACATAAGCAATGCCTCTGCCGAGTCAGACCTGAGGTCCATCGTGCCCAGCAGTCCGCTCACGCGGCGGCCCAACAGGTCCAGGACCTGTGCAGTAATCCTCTATCTATACCCCTCTATCCCCTTTTCCAACAGGAAATTGTCCAATCCTTTCTTAAATCCCAGTACCGTACTCTGCCCTATTACGTCCTCTGGAAGCGCATTCCAGGTGTCCACCACCCGCTGAGTAAAGAAAAACTTCCTAGCATTTGTTTTGAATCTATCCCCTTCCAGTTTTTCCAAATGCCCTCTTGTTCTTTTATGTTTTGAAAATCTGAAGAATCTATCTCTCTCTACTTTCTCTACGCCCTTCATGATCTTGTAGGTTTCTATCATGTCTCCCCTGAGTCTCCGCTTCTCCAGGGAGAAGAGCTCCAGCCTCTCCAATCTTTCAGTGTATGAAAGGTTTTCCATGCCCTTAATCATTCGTGTCGCTCTCCTCTGGACCCTCTCAAGTATAAGAAGATGTCACTACACCTTCAGTAGACTGGGAGAATTTAAGTTTTTTGCAAAAAAGATCTATTCGGGCTGAATTGCACGCTGCTACATTGGCTGAGTACTGCAGAGCGAAGCGTATTCCAAGAGGTCTGCGTATGCGGACTGAACCCCGTCTTGTTTTGGATAATGGGGGCTTCCTTGAAAAATGGAATGCCATATTAAATAAATGTTCCCAAGACCTAATGCTACTTATAATAGATACCACCAAACAGGAATTAAACACTTACCAATCTGAATTCCAAGAAAAAGTGTCTTTGGTGCAAAACACATTACAACCAGATGAGTTTACCAGCAAAATGTCTGAATTCAAAAAATCTATGGAAGAATTTAGAGCAGATATCAGAAAAACTAAAATTGGTAAATTCAAAAGAGATGAGGGTGATTACATCCGGGGGTATGTTTACCCCTGGATGGATCGCAACAAACGTTCTCGACAACCTAGAAAAATCACCTATGCACAGTCCTCTAGTGGATCCAGTGGAGAGGATCCCAGTACTGATTCAAGTAGCTCAACAATGACAGGTCCAATTCAAACCCGATCTACTTCTGTAAATTTTCAAGGGACGGCCTCCCACAAAACAGGAGGTCCTCGGTCCACCAGGGGGAGACGTCCTCCGAAACCCTGAATGTAGGTAATAATGTATTTAACTTATCTAGTAGGACTCTGACGACAAGTGAGGTTGCTGTTCTTTCCAAAGGGTTGTCATTTGTTCCTTTCACAAATTACAACCCTTTGGACACTAGAATTAGCTTATACAAACTCATCAGAAAGTGTAATCTTAAATTGTTCTTTCAAGACAAACCATACGAGTCCGGCCCTATGGAGTTATATAAAACTTCTACATGGAATCCCCCTGGGCCGTTGGATCCACACTTACAAGTATTCCACAATCTAGTTGAGAAAGACATTTTGAATTTAGAACGTCAACCCTCCCACAGTAGACGTAATATGTCACCTGAAATGATCACAGCTTTAAGTACATCGGCCCATGATTCGAACATTGTTATTAAGACGGCTGACAAGGGAGGGGGTATCGTTGTACAAGATACACATGCCTATGTGGCCGAAGCCCGCAGGCAACTCAGTGATAGACATTATTACTTAGCTCTGCCCTGTGATCCCACAGTGAGTATTTCTGACCTTATTCACCATATTCTTTTACAGGCATTGGAACAAGGGACCATCACAGACAGGGAGTACCGGTTTCTTCATCAAAATCACCCCATTATCCCTGTGATATATTTCGTCCCTAAAATACATAAACATCTGACCAAGCCTCCTGGGCGCCCCATCGTCTCTGGCATTGGTTCTGTTCTAGAGCCACTGTCAGACTTTGTAGATTTCTATTTGAAACCCTTAGTATCTGGTGCTAAGTCCTATGTAAAAGACACCACATCTATGTTAGTCTGGCTCCAGGAGCCACATTGTATTCCTCCGGGAGCAGTGTTGGTTACGCTTGATATCCAGGCTTTATACACTAATATTCCTCAATGTAGTGCAATTGAGGTGGTGCGTAAATACCTTGACACCCTTCAATTGTCCAAAGCCAGAGTAGATTTTTTAGTCTCTATAGCTAGCATTGCTCTTCAACATAACTACTTTATGTTTGATGCTGATTTTTATCAACAAATACAAGGAACTGCGATGGGGGCCACCATGGCCCCGTCTCTGGCATGTCTTTATGTCACAGATTTTGAGGACACTTTTGTTTACTCATCTGTATACTTTTCAGAAATGTATACGTGGAAACGATATATAGATGATGTTTTTTTGATCTGGATTAACACTTTGGATTTATTCCACCAATTTCTACAGTGGTTAAACACATGCAATTCACATTTGCAATTTACTGCATGCACCTCATACACCCACATAGCTTTTTTGGACATTCACATTACTATTAATGAAGGAACTTTCGTTACTACTATTCACCGCAAGCCCACTGATAGAAACACGTTGTTGCACTATGACAGTTATCACCCTCGTCATTTGAAGAACAATTTACCAGTGGGCCAATTCCTAAGACTTAGGCGCCTGTGCAGCACCAGAGAAGAATTTAAACTTCGGGCAGGAGATATGTGGCAACGTTTCAGCGAACGTGGGTACCCCCATAGTATTATCAAAAAAGCTTATAAACGGGCTCTATATGCCCACCGAGATTACTTGTTGCAATCATCCCCCGACCAACGTGAACCTCGATTGGTGTGCACGTTGCCTTATTCATATCAAGCATTTCATATCAAAAAAATTATAAACACACATTGGCACATTCTTCAGGCACACCAATGTCTGGGGCAACAACCTCTCTTTGCTTACTCTAGGGGTAAAAATCTACGGGATTCTGTATCCAAGTCTCATTTTGTTGATTCACCAGGAGAAATCCTGATACCTGAGCCCAAAGGACATTTTAAATGTGGCAATTGCACTATGTGTATGCATGCTTTGGAAACTACTTGCATTCACCATCCCACGTTACCAAAGCAACATGTGTTACAGCATTTTTCGGATTGTGATACCCAAGGGGTCGTTTACCTCATTCTGTGCCCATGCAATCTGCTATATATCGGACACACTACCAGAAGCATCAAAACACAAATCACAGAACATCTGAGCAAAATCAGAAGGGGTGATATTAATGCCCCCTTAGTTCAACATTGGCAGGCTATTCCGCACCAGCTTCAAGATTTACAATTTACGGTATTAGAGGTGGCCCATGGCATTAGAGGAGGCAATTCCCAAGCATGGTTATGGAAGCGTGAGCAAAGTTGGATCTATCACTGGCAGACGGTAACTCCCTCTGGTCTGAATAAAGAAGTGGAATGGTGGGCGTTCCTCCACTAGATGACTGACATCCTCTTCAGTGTATAAATGCCGGGTGCTCAGCTGAGCGCTTACGTCACAGGAAACTGAAAGATTACAGAATCAACAGTAGGTGTCCCGCTGACAGCGTCGAGAGTTTGGTAGAGTTTTCGGTTAAGTTACTAATATCAACTTTGAATCTTGACATTTTCATGCACTTTGTTTTTTGATGTTGCAGGACTTATATTGAAAACAAGCAGTGAATATATTGATTGCGAGTGGGTTCTCTGAAGAAGCCTGAGCGGCGAAACGCGTCAGGACCCAGCTACACCTATGCATTCTCTATATCTCAGCTAAGTTATTTACTTCATTGAAGCTTTAACTATACAAAGTTGCCTAAAAATCGGACTATTAACCTTTTTGCAATCTTTGGATTTATGAACTTTATAAACCACCTATTAGTACTTCATAACATCTTTTACAACCCGGTGCAATGATCGATACCATTTAAGTCTCTTTAGGGCTTTTGCCCTTATTGAGTTCTTTAACTTTCCATCTTGGAATCTGAGCACCACTGTATGATAAAAGACGTTTGAAGCAGACATTGTTCCTTTATGTGTTACTCCGTCCCCTCTCAAGTATTGCCATATCCTTCTTAAGGTACGGCGACCAATACTGAACACAGTACTCCAGGTGCGGGCGCACCATTGCCCGATACAACGGCAGGATGACCTCTTTTGTTCTGGTCGTAATACCATTTTTAATAATACCCAACATTCTGTTTGCCTTCTTCGCGGCTGCTGCGCATTGCGCCGTTGGCTTCATTGTTGTATCCACCAGTACACCCAAATCTCTTTCAAGGTTACTTCCCTCTAATACTAATCCCCCCATTTGGTAACTGAACATCGGGTTCTTTCTCCCTATATGCATGACCTTGCATTTCCCTACATTGAATTTCATCTGCCATTTATTCGCCCACTCCTCCAGTTTGTTTAGGTCCCTTTGTAGGTCCTCACACTCTTCCGTAGTTCTAACCCTTCTACAGAGTTTAGTGTCGTCTGCAAATTTTATAACTTCACATTTCGTCCCCGTTTCCAGGTCATTAATAAATATATTGAACAGCAGCGGTCCAAGTACAGACCCCTGCGGAACTCTGCTCGTGACTTTCCTCCAGCCCGAGTAGTGACCCTTCACCCCAACCCTCTGTCTCCTGCCTGCCAACCAGTGTTTGATCCATCTGTGTACGTCCCCTTCCACCCCGTGGTTCCACAGCTTCCTAAGTAGCCGCTCATGGGGTACCTTGTCAAATGCCTTTTGGAAGTCAAGGTAAATGATGTCTATAGGTTCCCCTTTGTCCAACTGGCTGTTTACCCCCTCAAAGAAGTGCAGTAAGTTTGTTTTAGAGAGTTGCGCGGGGACAGAAATCCCACCCGTCCCCACCCGTCCCCGCCAAAGTCCCACCCGTCCCCACCCGTCCCCGTGAGGACTCCCACCCGTCCCCACCCGTCCCCGCGAGGAATCCCTCCGTCCCCACCCGTCCCCGCGAGGAATCCCCTCCGTCCCCGCCCGTCCCCGCGAGGAATCCCCTACGTCCCCACCTGTCCCTATAAACTACAGAAATAGTTATTTCATTTAATTATGCTACTGAATTAAAGGCTCTGGTAGAAACCCATTTAAAAATAAGCAAAAAGACTTTATTAATTTGGAAATATTAATTGGGAAGAATACATACTTTGTAAACGGGTTTCTACCAGAGCCTCTAATGTTTATAAATTTTTATCAACACAACTAATATACTACTTTATCCTTAAGCAAAAAAAAAAAATAATAATAATAATTTTTTTCCTACCTTTATTGCCTGGTTTCTGCTTTCTTCATGTTCTCATTCAATTCCTTCCATCCACTGCCTCTCTTCTCTCTGTGTCTTCCATTTGCTCTGTTACTGTGCCTCTCCCTTTCTCCCCCCTCCCAAATTGGTCTGGCACCCATCTTTTTCCCTCCGCTCCCCCCATAGTCTGGCACCTCTGTCTTCTTCCCTGCCAGCGTCTTCTTCCCATTCCCTCTTCCCCATTTCCTTTCAGTGTCCTTCTCCCCCACCATCTTCCCCATGTCCTGTCAGGCAGCATCCTTCTCCCCTCTCTGCCTTCCCCATGTCCTTTCAGCGGCCTTCTCCCCCCTCTGTCTTCCCCATGTCCTTTCAGTGGCATTCTCCACCCCTTTGTCTTCCCCAGTGCTTTCAGGGTCCTTCCCCCCCCCTTCCTCCCGTTTACCCCATGTCCTTTCAGCGTTCTTTTCCACCCCTTTGTCTTCCCCAGTACTTTCAGCGGCCTTCTCCCCCCTTAAGCGTCTTTTCTTCTCCACTCCACCTTTCCTCCCTCCCTGCCTCCACCTTTGTGGCGCTTTTGCACCCGACCGACAACAGAACAGGCCCGGTCGGACAAATCTCCCTGTCCTGTAGCCGCGAATCTAAATTACCTTCTTACAGCAGCTGGAGTAGTGAAGCTGCTGTAAGAGGTAATTTAGATTCGCGGCTACAGGGCAGGGAGATTTGTCGGCCGGGCCTGTTGTCGGTCGATCGGGGGACCTGACCGGCTGTGCACATTCTCCAGGGCGGACCGCCCCCTCCCCCCTCTTTCGTACGCCATTGCCTTCTTCCTACCTGCCCTGCAGCACACAGCCGACCGGAAGTCTTCCTGATGTCAGCGCTGACGTCGGAGGAAGGGAGGGCTTTGCTTAAGCCCTCCCTCCGATGTCAGCGCTGACATCGGGAAGATTTCCGTTCGGCTGTGTGCTGCGACAGGGCAGGTAAGGAGAAGGAGACTACCCTCGCGGCTCGACCAACCCCGCTGCGATCCAACCCCGCAGGAACCCCGCGACCCTCGGAGGCGTCCCCACGGGATCCCCGCGACCCTAGGGGGCGTCCCCACGGGATCCCCGTGACCCAAAGGGGGAACCCGCGGGATCCCCGCGGGTCCCGCGGGATTCCCGTCATCCCCGTTCCCGTGCAGCTCTCTAGTTTGTTTGGCACGATCTTCCCTTGCAGAAGCCATGCTGGCTCGCTTTCATCAGCCCATTTTTTTCGATGTGCTCACAGATGCTGTCCTTTATCAGTGCTTCTACCATCTTGCCTGGAACCGATGTCAAACTTACCGGCCTATAGTTTCCCGGGTCTCCTCTTGACCCCTTTTTAAAGATAGGTGTAACATTTGCTATCTTCCAGTCCTCCGGAATCTCTCCAGTTTTCAAGGATAGGTTGCAAACTCGTTGGAGTATTCCCGCTATCTCATTTCTTAGTTCTTTTAGTACCCTAGGGTGGATTCCGTCCGGGCCTGGTGATTTGTCGCTTTTCAATCTATCTATCTGTTGGAGGACATCCTCATGGCTCACCTCTATTGCTGACAGTTTTTCTTCTTGGTCACCATGAAAGATCACATCGGGTTCCGGTACACTGGATGTGTCCTCGCTTGTGAAGACTGACGAGAAGAATTTGTTTAACCTGTCGGCTACCTCTTTTTGCTCCTTTATCACTCCCTTTTTGTCTCCATCATCCAACGGTCCTACTTCCTCCCTC
Source organism: Geotrypetes seraphini (assembly GCF_902459505.1). Lineage (NCBI taxonomy): Eukaryota > Metazoa > Chordata > Amphibia > Gymnophiona > Dermophiidae > Geotrypetes > Geotrypetes seraphini. Next base: position 91,045,831 of record NC_047085.1, read on the forward strand.
GCCGGTTTCTTCCCCTTAACATATCTGAAGAATGATTTGAAGTTTTTTGCCTCCCTGGCCAGTCTCTCTTCGTATTCTCTTTTCGCTCTCCTAACCACTTGATGACATTCTCTTTGGCGTTTCCTGTGTTCATTCCAGTTTTCCCCAATTTGGTCCTTTTTCCATTTCCGGAATGATTTTTTCTTGTCTCCTATCACTTTCTTCACCTCATTGTTTATCCATGCGGGGTCTTTTGTTCGGTTTTTTTTGCACCCTTTTCTAAATCTGGGGATGTACATATGTTGTGCATCTTGCACTGTGTCCTTGAATAGAGACCAGGCTTGCTCTACAGTTTCTGTTTTCCTTGAGCTGTTCCTAAGTTTTTTTTTTACCATTGCTCTCATAGCATCATAGTTCCCTTTCTTGAAGTTGAACGTTGTCACTGTGGTTCTCTTCCCTTTTGCTGCACTTACTCCTAATTTGTACTGGATCATGTTGTGATCGCTGTTTCCTAGTGGTCCTACTACTTCCACTTCTTTTGCAGGTCCCTCTATTCCGTTGAGGATTAGGTCAAGAGTGGCATATCCTCTTGTTGGTTCCTTGACAAGCTGATCCATAAAGCAGTCCCTCACAGCCTCTAAGAATTCTGTTTCCCTCGCACAGTTTGAGTTTCCAATATTCCAATTTATCCCGGGGTAGTTAAAATCTCCCATTACTGTCACATTCCTGTTGTTGCCTTCCCGCCTCAATTCTGCTGCCAGATCTTTGTCGTTTGCTTCCGTTTGTCCAGGTGGACGATAGTATAGACCCAATCTTATGTCAAGGCCAATTTTCCTGGCAATTTGACCCATAATGACTCCAGTCCTTCCGCCTTTGGTTCTATATCCACTCCGGACGAGGGAATGGTGTCTTTTATGTATAGTGCTATTCCTCCACCCTTCTTGTGGGTCCTGTCTCTTCTATAGAGTTTGTACCCTGGCAGCACTACGTCCCATTGGTTGGCCTCGTTCCACCATGTTTCCGTGATTCCAATGATGTCTAGGTTTTCTTTTTTGGCTATGGCTTCTAATTCTCCCATTTTGGTCTTTAGGCTCCTAGCATTAGCGTACAAGCAATTTAAGTCCTGGTCTTTTCTTTTCTCTGCTGGTTTTACATGTGTTTTGCTCCTCTTACCATCCCCTATTTGGGCTGCCAGTCCCTCATTTCTGTTCCTTTCTTCCTCATTTTTTGGTGTATCTTTTCTGTTCCTTTCTTCCTCATTTTTTGGTGTATCTTTTTCGTCTGCAACCTGATTTCCTGATCTCTCCTGTTCCTCTAATTTTATCTGTTTGCCCTTTTTGTTGGTCAACAGCTTCTGTTGTTCGTCTCTTGCCTGTTCCCAGCATTTTTCCCGCTCAGTATCTTCTTTGGATACTCTTGTCCGAACTGTCGACGTCAGGTCGATTATCGGCTTTCCCCTTCTTCTCAGTTTAAAGCCTGTTCAATTCCTCTCTTGACGTTGTTTGCTAGCAGTCTCGTTCCTGCCTTGCTCAGGTGTAGTCCGTCCCTCCTGAAGAGCTTGTTCTTCCCCCAAAAAGTTGTCCAGTTTCTTACAAAAAGGAATCCTTCTTCTTCGCACCATCTCCTCAACCATGCGTTTATTGCTTGTAGCTCGGTCTGCCTCTTCACATCTGCCCTCGGTACTGGCAGAATCTCTGAGAATGCTATCTTCTGTGTCCTCAGCTTCAGTTTCCTTCCTAGGATCTTGAACTGTTCTGCTCTAATTTCTTCTGTTGACATCATTTGTTCCCACGTGGATTATCACTGCTGTCTCTTCTGTTTCCGCGCCGTCCAGGATCCTCTCGATTCTCTCGGTGATGTCCTTCGTTCTTGCTCCTGGGAGACAGGTCACTAGCCGATCCTCTCTCCCTCCTGCTACGTGACTGTCCACTTCTCTCAGGATTGAGTCTCCCACGACGACTGCAGATTTCTCCTTCTTCAGCTTCCTCACTGATCTCAAGTCTGTATCCTCAGTGTGGTTCAGTCCTTCTCTTCCAGGGTACCCACCAGTCTTCGCCCTCTCTGCTTGCACGAATCTTTCATGTGTTCCTTCATCCTCGGCGTCCGTTGACCCCTGTCTTCCATCTGTTGGCCCATGTCCTCCATCTTGTGTAGCCGTAGCTTCCTCGCTCCAGCGCTGCTGATGATCCTGCCTCTTCTACCTACTTGCTCCTTGATGTGGCTTTCTCCTGCAGGGTCTTCAGTTGTCTTGAAAGGTGCTTCTGAGATGTGGAGTCCCTCCAGCTCTTGAACCCTGCACTGCAGTCGACCAACTTCCTTCTTCAGGCTTTCCAGTTCCTGACACCGACTGCATATGTATGCCTGCCTTCCCGAGGGAAGGTAGTCATACATATGACACTCTGTGCAGTACACTGGGAAGCTCCTCCGGGTTCCTGCTGCTTCCATTTCTCTTTCTTCGGAGTCCACTAGATGTCCTCTCCCTTGTCTTATGTCCTTATGTGTGCGGGCGCTGTGCTCTCTCCTGTGTTTGGCTCTTTCCTGTCTACTTCTTCTGCCGCTTTTTGTATTGGTGGGTCTGTTAGCCTCCCTTGGGCCTCTTTCTTGTCCCCGAAACCTGCTGCTTCTTTATCCTTTCCTGTCTTGTGTGTGTCTTATTGTGTGTTTTCTTCTTGTGCGTGTGCTCTCCCTACATGCGTGCTCGCTTCTTCCTTACCTGGTGTTTTGGAGTCCTTGGCTGTCTTTTCTCGACCCTTCTCAAGGCCCTTCGCAAAGGCGCTCTCGCTAAGGCGAGCGCCTTTGCCGCGCGCCGAACGGCCGCGCGCCGTTGGCTCCCTTCCTGTTAAGGGGGAGTCGGGGCGATGACGCTGATGACGTGGAGGGAGTGGGCGAAGCTTCCTCTGGCCGCTACCCGCTCCTCTCTGCTGCCTCTTTCAAAAAAGAAAAAAAAAGAAAAACTCTTCCGGCTTCTCTCACCGGCTGTTCTCCCCTGCCTCCGCTGCTTTACTAAAGGGCTGAAGTTAGGACCCAAAGTGGTGAACTGGGTTAGAAACTGGTTGTCGGACAGTCGCTCGGAGGAAGGAAAGGTGAGTAGTGGAGTCCCTCAGGATTGGGTGCTGGGGCCGATCCTGTTCAATATGTTTGTGAGTGACATTGCTGAAGGGTTAGAAGGAAAAGTGTGTCTTTTTGCAGACGATACCAAGATTTGCAACAGAGTAGACTCTGAAGAGGGAGTGGAAAATATGAAAAAGGATCTGCAGAAGTTAGAGGAATGGTCTAATGCCTGGCAACTAAAATTCATTGCAAAGAAATGCAGAGTAATGCATTTGGGGATTAATAATCGGAAGGAACCGTATTTGCTGGGAGGTGAGAAGCTGATATGTATGGACTTTGGGGTGATAGTGTCCGAAGATCTAAAGGCGAAAAAACAGTGTGACAAGGCAGTGGCTGCTGCCAGAAGGATGCTGGGCTGTATAAAGAGAGGCGTAGTCAGTAGAAGGAAGAAGGTGTTGATGCCCCTGTACAGGTCATTGGTGAGGCCCCACTTGGAGTATTGTGTTCAGTTTTGGAGACCGTATCTGGTGAAGGACGTAAAAAGACTTGAAGCGGTCCAGAGGAGGGTGACGAAGATGATAGGAGGTTTGTGCCAGAAGACGTATGAGGAGAGACTGGAAGCCCTGAATATGTATATCCTAGAGGAAAGGATGGACAGGGGAGATATGATTTAGACATTCAAATACTTGAAGAGTATTAACATAGAAAAAAATATTTTCCAGAGAAAGGAAAATGATAAAACCAGAGGACATAATTTGAGGTTAAGGAGTGGTAGATTCAAGAGCAATGTTAGGAAATTCTACTTTACGGAGAGGGTGGTGGATGCCTGGAATGCGCTCACCAGAGAGGTGATGGAGAGGAAAACGGTGACTGAGATCAAAGAAGCATGGGATGAACACAGAGGATCTAGAATCAGAAAATAATCTTAAATAATAAAATGCTAGCCCGTGCATGCGCACTCGCGACGCGTGTTCCCTGATCCCTTTTCTGTCAGGATGTGGCCGCACGAGTGCGCATGCGCGCGTATTACCTCACAACAGCCTCCCTGCTCTCCACCTAATGCTGCTTTCAAAGGGCCCGGTAAAGGTTGGAGAAGGCGGCGAACTCTGACACCAACAACAGCGCCACAGCACACCCGCCGCCACCCCCTCCGGCAGCTCGCACGGCAGCTCCAGCTCCAGCAGTCCCCGATGATCGATCCGTGTAGCCGCCCGCCTCGCGTGCTCTGGTCGCCATTTGCCCCGCCCCCGCGAAGGGAACCACCTCTCCATGAAGTGTGCCGGCCACCTGGTAGCGGGGACGGCCGGGCAGGCAGAAGGGGGGGGGGGCTTAGGCGGGATTGGGAGCGGGGCTGGGGCATGATGGGGCAGGGATGGGTAGAACTGGGCAGGCCTGGGGAGTTGAATTCAGTGATTTTATCTCAAAAATTAAAGTTTTAAGGGTTAAAGCAAATTCAGAACTGTAGTTAGAATGCATAAGATCCTGTACTTATGAAAGGGCTTCCCTGATTGGCTGCACTATCCTGTAAGAACCTTTACTGACTTGTGGCAGTTGGGAGAGTTGTAGAAGATTAGGAAATAAGAGAAACGTTTTTGGTTATGCTTTGTGTGTGAGAAAGAGTTTCTGAGGAAAAAAAATGAATTATTTGAGTAAAACCTTTAATAAAACATTGAGTATTGATAAAGTTTGAGCACCAATTTACAGGTGTTTTTTGATTTCACTGAGGCTGCAGTTAGGACTGAGCAGGAAAATTTGAAGCTCTGAAATAGTAATTTGTACCAGTTATTATTCCCAGTAAAGTTTAATTGTTTCTCCCTCTTTTACTAAACCGCGTTTTTTAGCGCAAGGAGCCGTGCTGAATGCCCTGCGCTGCTCCCAAGGCTCATAGAGTTCCTATGAATGTCAGGACCAGCGTGGAGCATTCAGCACGGCTCCCTGTGCTAAGAACCACTATCGCAGTTTAGAAAAAGAGGGGGGGGGGTCTATCAGGGAATAAAGTAGGAATGTTTAATAGAAGTGTGATGTGAGTGAAACTGATGCATGTGCATATATCTTCACATGAATAACTGAAGAATGGTTGGGATAGTTTAGATGGGCTGCAGTGAGCTTTGATGGAGACCTCAGTAGATGGAACCTAAGCATAGTACTGGGCACAGCTTTGGGTTCTGGCACAGAAATAGCTAAGGAGAAGGGAAATTAAATTAAATCAGTAATTTAAAGAGTGAGTAAGGTTGGGCAGGTGAATGGACCATTCAGTTCTTTATCTGCCGTCATCTTCTATGTTACTATGACGAACAGATGTATCATATCCACAGAAAACTTAAAAGGCCAGGCATAAGGTGCTTTTTGGACACTATGATCATCTGTTGCTATAGATCAGTGGTCTCAAACTCACAGCCCACCAGGTCTATTTTGAGGCTCTGTCTTTCTTTCTGTCTCTTTCCCTGGTCCCCTGTCTGTCTTTCTTTCTGTTGCTCTCCCTTCCGCCTGTCTGTCTTTCTTTCTTTCTCTCTTTCTCTCTCTCCCCCTGTATATCTTTCTTTCTGTTGCTGCATTGACCGTGTGGAGCGTTCTAAGGAGTAGCACTACCGTACTACGTGAAAAGGAAAGAAAAAAATATTTTGCAAGAACTTCTAATACCAAAAATAGTAGAGGCATAGAAACTATTGTCTTGAAACAGTGGGAGAAAGACAGAAAGAAAGACAGACAGGGGGAAGGGAGAGTGACAGAAAAAAAGACAGACAGGGGGCCAGGGAAAGAGACAGAAAGAAAGAAATGCCTACGTCTACACATTTATTCTAGCACCTGTTAATGTAACGGGCTTAAAAACTAGTATTAAATATTGAACTAAGGCCAGTACTGGGCAGACTTATACGGTCTGTGTCTGTATATGGCCATTTGGGGGAGGATGGGTTGGAGAGGGCTTCAATGGCTGGGAGGGTGTAGATGGGCTGAAATAGGTTTTGACAGAGATTTTGGCAGTTGGAACCCAAGCATAGTACCAGATAGAGTTTTGGATTCTTGCCCAGAAATAGCTAAGAAGAAAACATTTAAATTGAATCAGGTTAGGCAGACTGGATGGACCATTCGGGTCTTTATCTGCCGTCATCTCCTATGTTACTATGAAACTTTTGGACTACTGGGAAACAGTGCAGAAATGAATCCTATCAAGAATGTCTAGAAGATCTTGCAGGACAAGATGCATGACCGCCTGTTATAAACAAGCGACAACTAATGGAGAGACTGATACAAGAATGATCCAACAACGAGAACATCAAAAAATGTGCAAGGAATATGACTGAATGCAAGCCAGACAGTATAAAGGCAGTGATAAAGGTACGTGGTGGATAGACATAGTATTGACATTATGCCGATATTCAAATTTTACATAAAATTTGAGAAATGATCTAACAATTGTTATGAGTTTCGTTTTAATGTATTAAATATGTTTTGGTATTAAATTTTATACTTTTCTGTATTTTGCAATGAAATATTGGAGTCATTTTCAATAAGAAGAGCTTGTATAAAAATTACCCCTGATCAGCGGCATAGCCATGGGTAGGCCACTTGACTCAGGCCTACCCAAAATTGTGGAACCCTTGCTATGGCTAATGGGGATCCCCAAGTTCCACCAACTGAAAATATCCTCTTTTGGTAGCCAGAACACTCCACCTATGTTCAGCAGTTGGTGGCACCAGGGCCAGATTAATGGATAGGCCCAGTAGGCATGTGCCTAAGGCCCGAAACAGTGAGGGGGGCCCGCTGAAGGAGGACAACTCACCTTGCCATTTTTTAAAAACAGCAACGGGCCCCCCCCCCCCCCCCCCGGCGTTGATGGTAACGCCCCCCCTCCCATCGACAGCAGCCAGCTCTGTTACAGGAAAGTCCTGCGATGACTGCATCTGCCAGTCCATCCCCCTCTGACAACACTTACTTGCTCTGGAAGAAGTGATGTCGGAGGGGGTTGACCGGCACTTGCACTGGTATGGTGATCTTTGTTGTTTGTTTTGAATTTTAAAATAAAATAAAGGAAATAAAGAAGTAAATAAGAAAATCGGTAAATACATGGGGGCAGGGCATGGTGGGGTGGGGGCAGGGTGGGGCAGGGGGCCCAGTGTACTTGTGTGCCTAGAGGCCCTCGACAAATTAATCCTGCCCTGGGTGGCACTGCCAACTGGCTACCATCATGCTGGCCCTATGTGCATGCTTGGTTTACATACAGGTATATGCATAAAAACTGAGGGGGGGGGGGGCTGGTGCAGTGGCAGCCCATGGAAAGTACCACCAACTGCAGAGCATAGAGGAATGTTCTGGTCACCAGACTAGAATCTCTTTAGCTGGCAGGGCTTAGGTATCCTCTTCATCTGAGGTATTTATAATTTGAGTTGGGAAATATGGGGGCAGGGAGTAGGAGTGGGGTGGGGGAAAATGTGCCCACTTACTTTGGACTCACCCAAAATTGCATGCCTGGCTATACCACTGGCATGGAAAACATCTTTCAGTCAAGACCTCTGCTACAGATATTACTAACTCTTGCATAACCTTTTCAGGTAAGTCTCAGTAGTGCTCTCTAGGAAGGAATTACTCTTTGAAAGATTCTTTCTTAATTTCTGAATGCTCTAATAGAAACTGAAACTGCTCACAAATGCAGTCTGCTTTAACTTTGCCCCCTCCCCCACCTCCCCTATCATCAAACTGCATTTGCACATATAAAGGTAGATCTACATTCCATTGTTTAATACTTTATAGAAAAACTGGTGTTTAAGCCCGTTAGATTAATGGGCACCCTCTGCTCTCTGTCACCTTGGCTACTGTCTGTCTGTGTCTTTGCCTGCTGTCTGTCTGTATTTATTTATTTTGATCTTTCTCCTTGTCTACTGTCTGTGTCTGTAATTTTTTGTTATTATAGAAAAACTGGTGGTTAGATTAATGGGCACCCTCTGCTCTCTGTCACCTTGGCTACTGTCTGTCTGTGTCTTTGCCTGCTGTCTGTCTGTATTTATTTATTTTGATCTTTCTCCTTGTCTACTGTCTGTGTCTGTAATTTTTTGTTATTTGTCTCCTTGCCTTCTGAGCAGTAGTGGCTCGTGGCCAGTAGGGGGTGATGTCTATGGGACGGTAATGGAATGGATGTCAGGACATGATGGTGCAGTATTTTTGTGGAATTTTTCTACAAAAGTGCTGGTTTTTCGTATGATTCTGGGTAACTCTAGTTAGATACAAGCATATGTGTCAGTTAAGACCACACCCAAATAGAAGCATACGAAAAACCTGAATATGGATGTAGCCAAGGTCAGAAAAACACACAACCGATTAATATTAAGGGAAAGCATAATAATATTCTTTTTATGTACTTTGCTATTAGGCTAGATCATAAAGGAAATCAGGATATACATGGACTCCATTTTGTTCTCTGTCACTCCATTTTGTGTCAGTGATTTTCTGTCTTCTTTGTTCTCTCTGTCTGTCTTTGAGTTTCCCGCTTCTAAGTCATGTGGTTCTAATTGATACCAGATGTGCTTTAGGCTGGCTAGGAAGAACATATTGGATTGCGTATCCCAAGCTGAGATATGGCATGCATTAAATATGAGTGAAATTATAAATGAATGAAAGGGGCCCCTGGAGTGATTATGTGTATGACTGTGTATTGAACAAAAGAATGGGTTTTGAAAAAACATATTATATATATTTGCAACCTAAAGAAATTCAAAGGGCACAACATCTGGAAATAATTAGCAGTCTCTAGCATAGAAAGGGGGAAAACAGTCCCTTCTTCTCCTCCAGGATAAGGCTTCTGTGTGAAGATCGATGAAATTTGAAACTGTCAGCTCAGGGAGAGGGCTGAGAACATTTCAGCAGGCTGAGAATATTTCAGCACCTTTTTAACAAAAGATTCTCTTAATATATCTTTGTGACAAGGATACAAGGAATATTGGATATGTTATAAAATGTAAATGTATATTCAGAAATGAATGTAAACAAAACAAATATGATTTCTGAAACTTTTAAACATATAAGAGGAATTTTCTTTGTCTAACTTTTAAAGACCACCTCTGTTTTTGGTTGGCCCACGGGCCAATGATGTCATACTGAGCCAAAGGTATATAATGGGATGTTTCAAAATATTGAGCTGAGTTCGTTATCAGAAGGCCAGCATTTTGGCAACTATAACGACCTCCCACTAATGCAACTGCTAACACAATTATGCTTTATTCTTTTGGTTTCATGATTGAAAAATAAAAACAATAAAATTACTTTGGTAACTTTGCGTTAGCGTCATGTTCCATGTTTTTTGTTATTTTTCACACCTTGAGTGAAAGCTAGCAGCTTAATTGGCAACTGCAGCTTTATGAGTGCGCAGGCGTCCAATACCCATGCTCACTTCTGTCTTTTTTTATGTATATCTCTGTAATTTTTTTTCTGTCCGTCTCCTTGGCTACTGTCTGTCTATTACATTCCATTACATTACATTAGTGACTTCTATTCCGCCTATACCTTGCAGTTCAAGGCGGATTACAAAAGAGCTGTCTCAATGGTTGCTATATGTCTCTCTGTCTTTTTTCTCTCTCTCTCCTTTTTTGTTGTTTTTTTTCTGTGTATCTCTCTCTCCTTGTGCATTTTTTTCCTTTCAATCTGTCTCTCTAGCCCCCTATCCTTTTGTGTGTGTTTGACTTCCACCTTCTGTCTATCTGTCTATCTCCTTGTCTGTATTTCTTTATTTCAGTGTCTCTCATTGGCCGCTGTATGTTTTTTTTCTGTGTCTTTCTCTCCTTGTGCAGTGTTTATTTATTTATTTATTTATTTTCAATCTGTCTCTCTTGCCCCGTTCTTCTGTATGTGTTTGACTGACACCTTCTCGTTGTGTGTGTGTGTGTGGAGATGTCAGGGGTCTTTTGGAGGAATAGGCCCATTCTCTCACTTACCTTTTCTTTTTTTTTTTTTTTTGATCGCACAGTAACTGCAAACTGGTACAGAATAGTTCTTATGCATTAAACCAGCACAGAGTATGGAGTATTAAATCAGCAAAATAGTAAATCGGCACAGAGTGACTTGTGGAAGATAAACCGCCACTGGACACTCATTTAAAAGCGAAGTTACGCACACTGAAATTGTTATGGCAACCGTAGAATGTGAATGCTATAACCCCGATGGAAAATGTAGGAGTAAACGTGCTGGCGCTTTGAAATGAAAACAACAGTTTTGGAAAGCATTAAGGGATCAGGGAGCAGTGTGCTTAGACGAAAACCTTAAAACTCTGCTCAGAGACTTGAAGGCTGATTACTCGGCCTCACCTACCAATCATTGCAGTGTTCGGAAGAGTTTTTTAATTTTAAATTTTCATTAATGCGCTATTTAAAAGCTAAGTCATTTTGTTTAGTTTATAAGAATTTATGAGAAATATTAGTATCTTCCGCATAGCTTTTGAGCTAGCGCATTAATGAAAATTTAAAATTAAAAAACTCTTCCGAACACTGCAATGATTGGTAGGTGAGGCCGAGTAATCAGCCTTCAAGTCTCTGAGCAGAGTTCTAAGCAGAAAACAAGCTTACAGAGTATATTGACGATGTGGTGACTTTATTTTTGTTCTACCAGTTTCTTTAGTCACTCAACAGTAACCTTTATTCATAAGAGGTACCCCTGCATATCTTTTTTGACTTAGACGAAAACCTTAGCAGAATTATTAGTAAGTTCAAAGTTGCCGCATCGGCTCCTCTCACAATCCCCGCCTGTGTCAGAGATGCAGGCAGAGATCGTGAGAGGAGCCGCCGCTGCGTCTTTGAACTTAAAAATACAATCCGAAAAGACATTAAGGGAGCAGGGAGCACAAAGAACTTTAGAAAAGATGTTCCTGAGCAATTTATTTGTTGAAAACATCACCTTCTAGTGTGCGAGTGTTCTTACAGGGAAACAGAATCCTAAGCACGCATGCGCACTGTTGCCTGCCAGGGCCCTACAGCTCACGGAAAACGGAACCACGCGCTTAGGGTTTTATTATATTAGATACAAAATACTATTGCTTTTATGTTTACTAGAACATAATCTAGTAATGACTTCGATAAATAATCTACTTTAGTTTTAAAGAACACACTCACAAATCATTATAATTGACTGACTGAATTTACTATTTTACGTCTCATCAATTTGTTAGCTATTTTAAACAATTTTCTACAACTATTTTGTCCTCTTACAATACAGTTAGAAAAATATACTTTTGGCATCTGAAATCACTGATTTATGCTCTTTAATTTGAATTTTCCATTGACTTCTTGATATTAAATCATTAAATAGCTTCTACTGACACTGTAGGGGTCTTTCTTGTAGTAAGAATAAATTATATCATGGAGAAATTTATTTCTTAAATGTACTTCTTAATTTGTGTGACAGAATGGCACAATATGCCTTCTGTGCAGTGCAACAACAAGAGGAACATTCTGAGTCCCTGCTCCAGAATAATGCCACTTAAAATAATGAAGAGGTGGTCTAGTCAGTGGAAGCCTTGGTAATAAATGTCACGCAGAAGATGAAGGGAAGTACAATATCTGAGTGTAAGGAGATTCTCAGGATCTTCCTTCCTTCCTTTCCAAAGAGGGAAGTCCGAGAAAAGATTATAGTAAGAAATAGGGTGTGTTTCCTTCCCAGGGGCCTATCTGTACTTTAGTACTTTAAATCAGGGACAAAAGCAGAGGAGGGGAAAAATGAAGGGCTAGGATTAAGGCCTTTTTCTCATAATAAAAGACTGTGAAGAGAAAGAGAGGCTTCGGGCCAAATTCTATAAACAGCATCCCGATTGTAGACGGCAGCACGTTTTCTAAAATAAATAACCCGAGGCAGGCTGCCTACACTGTAGGCATCTGTCTCGGGTGCAGAGAGGTGCCTAGGAATGCTTAAGCTCACCCAAAGCTGGGCATGGTCATAGTTTTGCTGAGAAGTGGCCTAATGGGTCAAATCCATCTTATTTGACTGATCTATTTTTCAGTCTCCACTCAAAAATATTCTCGCAAAGTTCATGCTTTTTTTGTTTATCCCACAGCGAAGGGTTGTAAGTTCAAAAGGTACTATGAACGTATACTTTCATATCAGGCAGCAATTTGGGATAAGGATTTCAAGCAGGTATTATTTGTTTCAAACTATTTAATGGAGCCCGGACTAAAGAGGACTGTGAAGAATTGCAAAGGGACTTGAACAAACTAGGGGAATGGGCGACAAGATGGCAGATGAAGTTCAACAATCCTCAGCAGGTAGAGTTTGTACGAAGGCAGCAGTCAGTACTTAACATCTGGAAAACAATAATGTCCTTGGCAGATTGTACAGTTAAGGAGATTCCAGTAGTATTAGTAGGTCTCGATGCAGAGAAAGTATTTGACCAAGTAAGCTGGTCCTAATTGTTCAAGGTGTTGTAGTATATGTTTCAAGTTTAACCTTTATTTGATGAATCGCTTATAACAATATCTAAGCGATGTACAATTTAAAAACCATCAGAATGAGGTAATACATTTAGTTTACAAAAGTCACTTAAAAGACAGACAGAATTGGACGAACAGGAAGGGGTGGGAAGGAAGGGGAAAAGTTACAATTTTGTTATATGTTAGAATTTGACATCAAAAGGAAAGCACATTGGGTAGTAATGGGATAAGATGAGATGAGAAGAATATAAGAACCTAAAATGTTTTGTTTCATAAGTCAAATGCGTCTTGAAATAAATATGTTTTTAAAATTTTCTTAAACGCAACGAGGTCTGTTTCGTTTTTAATAAAATTTGGAAGAGAGTTCCACAGTGTAGGGGCTTTCACAGAGAACATATCATTACGTCTTGTGCCTATGATTCTTAGTGAGGGGATCGAGAGCAATTGTAATGAAGAGGATCTTAAGGAACGAGAAGATTTGTATGGAACAATCATTTTTGCAATATATTGGGGGAAGTGGGAAATGGGAAGATCAGATGATTAAATATTTAGGTGTCTGGATACCAAGAGAGATAGCTTAACTGGCGAGTGTCAATGTTGGACCTCTGTTTAGAATATTTAATATGAATTCAAGAAAGAATGGGATAGGTACATGGGATCTCTTAGGGAGAGGAGGAAAAAATGGATGGGCAGACTGAATGGGCCATTTGGCCTTTATCTACTATCATATTTCTATGTTTCTATGTTACAAACCATGGAGCTTAAGTTACAAATATGGCAGCCCTATTCACTATCTTTAATGGGACACATAACATTTAACAATATAATTATTATTCCAATATGGTTATATTTATTTCAAATGCTGCCAATATTATTTATTGCTTTTCAACATGTCTGATTTATGCGAGCTGTGATGAGATACTTATGGGCAGGAAAGCAAGTACATATATATCTTAAGCAATATTAACCCTGCCCAAAGAGAAAGGGGGTTTGGGATTGTTGAACATAAGACTTACTGCATATCAATGGCTTGTCAGTTAAGACATATGAATCTTTGGTTTAGGGGAACTTCATACTTTTTTCCTCACAAATGTAGAGGTAGAGATGCTTTTACCCTATATGGTTAGTGCATTATCACATTCCACTATCAGATTTTTACAGCTGTCCTTAACCAATATCCTTTGTACAACCCTTTGCACAAAGCATGAGAACGAACTGATGTTTACCTGAAGCTTTTGATGACTAGTTCACCATTATTATCTATTAAGGGTAATCCCCTTTTTGTACTAGGTATGGAAAACACAAGCCTTCTGAACATGGGCCTCAAGAAGTTACTTTGACCAAAAACTATCATATCAAGACCACATCAGCTAAGTAGTCAAAAACTTTTTTTAAGCTATGCATGATTAGATCTTTGGTAAGGGTACTTGATTCTTCAGCACTCAATATTCTCATTTACTCTGTTATCATTTCAAAGCTAGACTACTGCAACTCTCTTTTCAAAGGTGTCACTCAGAAACAAATAAGGCGTCTACAACTTATACAAAACACGGCAATAAAAATCATAACAAATTCCAAGAAGTATGACTGTGTCACGCCTCTGTTAAGAAATGCCCACTGGTTGCCAATTTCTCATCGAAAATTATACAAAATTGCACTTTTAACATTTAAGATTCATCTTAATCACTCCCCTATCTTCCTTGATAGAATGCCAATTCCTTACTCTGCCTCTAGAGTACTACGTTCAAATACTCATAATCTCCTTGCAGTTCCTTCTTTAAAAATCGTCTCCCTTGAGAAACATACAGTGATATAGGGACTAAAACTATGCCAGGGTACACCTGGTGGGTCCTCCGCGTGTGCGGATCACCGGACTTGATGGGCCCAGGGTCTGATCCAGAGATGGCAATTCTTATGTTCTTATGTAGATAAATTTAAGTTGTCTCTTTAAACTTTCCTCTTTAAGGACGCATTTGAAATCTAAATCTACTTTCCTCAGTATATGAATCTTACCAATTAAGTATTTCATCATATTTTCCGCCATTCTCTAAAAAATCTTTCTTATCCAGGCTCGTCCCCTTCCCCTCATTCTTCCTCTCAATGTAAACTTTCTTTACAGCATTGAGGTTCTTCCCTTTTTTCCTCATGTTCCTGTTAGTCATTGTCCATTGAATGTTATGTAAATATTTTTGTACCTATTGTACGTATATTACATTTGTATTAATGTACAATTTTTACATTCCTTTTCAAAGACGCTTTCGAACAATAATTCTTAATCCTGAATTTATTAATAATGTTGTATTTGATCATTCATTTTAATTTCCAACCTTGTGTTTTTACCTGACCTCCTTTTCTATAATAATTTGTAGTTCAAATCCCCTTTACCTCTTTGTTTTTGTTTTGTTAAGTTTGTATATAGTCTAGTTTATTTAAATGTTTATGTTTAAATAATGTATTACTTTTTAATATATTGTAAGTTTAATTGTTTTTTAAGTATGTTCATCGCTTTGAAGTAAGATTAAGCGATTAATCAAAAATTTTAATAAACTTGAAACTTGAATGTTCTATACCCCTATTTAGCTTGTATAGCGCTTAGAAGGTTTTTATAAGTGGTTTAATCAAATTTTAAATAAACTGTAAACTGTTCATCATGACTTAACAAATAAGGGAACTATCCTACTATTATTAATTATTTTACTACTATTAATTATTTCTATAGCGCTGCCAGACGCACACAACTCTGTACAGGGTCACAAAGAATAAGAAAACAGTCCCTTTTCAAAAGATCTTACAATCTAAACAGGCACGACAGACAAACAAGATGTCATGGATACAGTTAAGGGGAACAGTTAATCAGCTGGCTGGGTTGGAGGGCAGAGGAGTAGGGTTAAGGTTTGAAAGCTATATCAAAAAGATGGGTTTTCAGTCTGCTGTTAAACAAGGGAAGGGGCTTGATGGACAAACTCAGGTAATTTATTCTAGGCATAGGGAGCAGCTAGATCAGGGGTAGGGAACTCCGGTCCTCGAGAGCCGTATTCCAGTCGGGTTTTCAGGATTTCCCTAATGAATATGCATTGAAAGCAGTGCATGCAAATAGATCTCATGCATATTCATTTGGGAAATCCTGAAAACCCGACTGGAATACCGCTCTCGAGGATCGGATTTCCCTACCCCTGAGCTAGATGAAAGGAACAAAGTCTGGAATTGGCAGTGCCTATAATGAGTTAACAAGAAAGTATAAGTTAACAAATAGAGATACTCTACCTTACATGTAGCTGCAGCATTACGTTCAGATTTTAGCTGCTGAAGTATTTGAAACCTTAAATGAGGCATTTTGCTTAGAAATACAATCCTTGATTGCTTTGCGCTTCCATCACAAGATCACAAGTTTTTGCAGGAAGGGGCTTCTGCATGCAATTCTGGCACCTTTTATTTAGGCACCGGTAGGCATTTTAACATGGTAGATGTTGGTCATTTTAAATAGTATTTCTTAATTAACTTATACACCGGTAAGGCATCTACTAGTTTAGGAGCCATTTCTAGAATTTCTTGCTGAGTTTCTTTAAGAGGTTTATATTTGGAGCAGTAAAAAGGTTTATTGAAACTTAAGTACACCACAACCGATATTCTCCCTAGTTTAATTCTTTGGCTCCTCAATCAAAGAAATTGATCCCATGTGGCCTTTAGTCACATTTTTCCAGAAATGGTCACATATTTGTTTGACATGTGTTGTAATTAGCAACTGATAAATTGGACAAAGTGGACTTTTGTTCTTGAAAACTTATGCGTTAATAAATTGTTTAGTCTAATTTATTTAATTTCTTATATACCATCTACAAGCCCAAAGGCTATTGAAGTGGTATATATTCAGGCACAATGGCTTTTTCCTGACCCCGGAGGGCTTATAATCTGACCCACCTCTTTTAAAAAAGCCAGCAGTGTGTGCTGGCACAGTAAATGCTCCAACACTCATAGGAACTGAATGGGCGTCGTAGCATTTGTCACGCGGTACTCAGCTGTTCGGCTTTGCATAAGAGGGCCTGAGTTTGTATCTGAGGCAATAGAGAATTGAGTGACTTGCCCAAGATCGCAAGGCGCTGTGGTGGGATTTGAATCAGTCTCCCTTGGTTCTCAGTCTGCTGCTCTAACGATTGGGCTCCCTCTCCCATTTCTATAAGGTGCCACCAGCCTCTGTCATTTTTGCTACAGTAACTAGTAAAATAGAACAAACTAGTGATAAAATAACATGTTATCAGTAGCGCATCTTAGTATCCATACCCTTAAAACAGTTACCCTTTTAAGATATTTGTGTATTGCATTATATTTAGAAGCTACCCACTAGAAAACCTCAAGGCGATACACAATAAATATGTAAAATACAAAATAATACTTCAGGCTTCAGGTCATCCTGTGCTTGGTGTCCTCCACAACCCACAATGACAACATTGGGAATAGATATTCAAAGTAAGAGTAATACATTAAATGATAGCAGAAAAAGAACCGTAGGGTCCATCCAGCTTGCCCAACAAGATGGCTAAAGCCACGTTCGTCACTCTGTGTGGTCCAATCACCCGTGTTGTCAACCGTTATCAACCATATAGGCAGTCAGCAGGAGCAGACTGACCATTAGGACAATAAGGCAGCTCCTGAGGGTCCATAACAGTAGGGGGGCCCACTCTCCCCTACCTTCCATCTAGTAATTAGGGGCCCAGCCCTTTATTGCGCAGGGATCCAGATCACTGTCAGTCCACCTGGCAGCCAAACATGATGGCTATGATACATGGTTATTTCACATTCAAAGCAATTTAAATAGCCAGGAGAGGCTCCTGGCCATTTAAATTGCTCATGTGGGATTTTCCAGGGATGTTCAGTGGCACTTAACCAGTTAAAGCCACTGAGTATCTCCACTAGCTAATCATCCCCAAACCAGCAGACCAAAGGCGGAGCATGAGCAGAGTGGCAACTTAGCCAGTTAGCAGCAATAATCAGTCCACTTCATAAATTTAGAACAGCAAAACAGTTGTCCTAATTCTATGCGGCAAGTTAACCAGGCACCTGTCTGAATATCAACCGGTGCCCAGTTAACTTTTGGGTCAGTGGTTATACCTGGCCTTTCAGTCCCAGGAGTCACACATACCCCAGCATCGAATGTCTAAGGTTTCTTTAGCCCACTGCTGGAAGTGGCTTGCTAGCCACTTACTGTCACAGGCTATCACCCTCATTATTTTTATTTTTTACATGACATTTAATCACTTTTCCTCTTTCTAACAGCAAATGTTCAGCACATCACTCATACTTCATGCCAATAATCCACATAGCTCGTACCCCTCATCTTTGACTATAGTATTTGGACATTACATTACATTCTGACTTATATTCCACCAAAACCCTTATGAGCTCATGATGAATAACAATATAGTTCTATTATTGGGAACAAACCCAAACATAATGCAATGACAAATATTCAGACAGAACACTAACAGTAGAAGATGATCAGTGTCAAGATAACATTTTTAAAACCATAATGTCATTAGTCATTCTGTCAAGACCTTTAATTGTTTAGTGTATCACACAATAAAAACGTACATTACTGCCTTCAGAACATCAGCACCTAGCATAGGAAAGCCTAGTAGAGTTGCATAGAGGTAGCTTAAGTTATCTGGGGGGTGGGCTAGTGAACCAAAGAGAGGAGGACCTAGGCCCATAAGCCACTCTAACCACTACATTTATGGTGGAAAATGTGAGGCCACCAAAAAAAACCCAAATCCTACTATACTGCCATATAGGTGCCACCTGCAGCAATAAGAGCTATTGGAGTGGTAGACAGGTAGGTATAGTGGGTTTTGGGGGGCTCACCATAACCTATAAGGGAGTTCTGGTAAGATGTTTATGTGGCACCCTTTTTGTGAAGTTCACAGCACTGCCCTGTAAGGTGCCCTACTGCTCTGTTGTCACAATACCGGGCCCTCCCACATCCCAAAGGTCTTGTTCTGGGTATTTGGCATTTGGTCGAGAATTTGGTATAAAGATAGACTTAGTGGTTGCTTAGACAATCAAACGCCTGGACAGCTATAGACAATTTTCAAAAAATGGAATAGTTTAGATGGACATTTTACCGGTACTGACTTGGGTGGACTTAGACGTTTCTTTTTATAATGTTCCTCTAATATGGCAATTCTCCATGTTCTGATCTGGAAATTCCCTCTCCATGTAATATCTAAAATCTGCCTCGTGTTTTGGAAAGGACTGTAGATTTGTGGTGTAAGTCAGCATTACCAGAATGTTAAATAGACTAAGGCCTTGAAGAATAATTATCCCCCATTACTCAGGACCCCCTCTGTAGCCTCTTGCAGCTACAGCACACAGTTCACCCAGGGATTGGCTAATTAAAGTACCTTTATCCAAAACAAATGCATGTTAGCATAAGCCCCAGCTTTCAACATGCCAGGAATGATTTCATTACTTTATCCTTCAGAGCACTGAGCTTTCACCATAATGGCAGTGCTGCTTGAAATATTTATCTTTTTCTCATCCAAGGCTTTCTAATCTGGCTTTCTTAATGTCACAAATGATTCCTGTGATTCCCTTATTTCTGAATATAAAATTAGAATAGTTAAGAGTGGCCTTCACTCCAGTGCAACAAAGCATTTTACTGTAACATTAAAGAAAATTCTTTTATGACTTTTATACAGTATTGCATTTAATAATGTATTTAACAAGAAAACTACCTTAATCCTGTATTAACCTTAGAAAACTGCAGAGATTCAAAGAATGTTGGATATATTTGTCCCCTGCGAATCTTTTTCTTTTCAATTAAAAGAAAAACACAACGATCAAAACAAAAAATGAGGCCCTTTTACTAAGCTGTGCTGCAAAGTGGCTTTTGCTATTTCTAGCGTGTCGGTTTCCCACACACTTAGGCCACTTTTAGTGCAGCTGTAAAATGTCTGCATTTCCCATATTTCCTATTAGCACATGGTCATTATTGCATGAGCCCTTATCGCCACCTATTTACAAGGCGGTAAGAGCTCCTATACTAACCATGCACTAATTGGCTAGTGTGTGGTGATGTAGCTGTACTAATAGATTAGTGCAGGGCACGCCTACTGTCTGCCTTCAGTTAAGCCCCTTGCGCAAAAAACAAACAAACTATTTTTTAGTGCATAGGTAGCACATGGTGGTTTCAAAATTACCGCAGGACATCTGAGCATGCCCCACAGAAGTGGAATTTAACCTGCTGTAAGTACGTATTAGCAGCTTTGTAAAATGACCCCAATGTGCCGTGTTGGTATTATCAATTATTTCCTTTTCTACACATCCCCCCCCCCCTTTACTAAGCCACGATAGTTGTTATTAGCACAGGGAGCCTCACTGAATGCTTCACACTGCTTCTGATGCTCATAGGAACTCTATGAGCATTGGAAGCAGCGCGGAGCATTCAGCGTGGCTCCCTGCGCTAATAACCGCTATTGTGGTTTAGCAAAAGGAGAGGATAGAAATTTTTGTTGTTCCTTTAGTGATTTAATTAATTATACATTTATTTATTTTTACTTCACTTCATTGAACATCAATTTCAAATGTAGTTGAGCTCTGAGTTGTGTTATGGCACCATATACCTTGATGTGCCACTGCTTGTCATTTCGAATGAAGGGAAGATAATTAATCATATATAATCAATTTATCAATTCTAATATCATTCACAACTTCAAATAAAGGCCAAAATGGCATCTAATATAACAAATCTAAATCAAATTATTTATTAAAGATATCATAAATATCCAAATTTATAATAGGAATAAAATCATAATCCTTATTGAGTACTCAAAGAAAAATATGGTGGACATATCATAAATTATACAGACTTCAATCTTAAGAACCTCTTATGATATATACCATTCCAGGTTCCAGTCTTGTATGTTGTTATAATCATTTATGTCCACCACCCCCTACAAAATAGATTTTATTTTTTAAAATTTATTTACTATGAATTGCATTTAATGTCCTATAATTATTGTGATCACTCAATTTATTAGTTTTGCTATTATAAAAGCTAGCCTTAAAAATTTGAAGATTAAAAAATGCCTGAAAATATAAAGTGCTTGTGCTTGTATATAGAACCTAATTAATGAATTGTATTTAATATCCTATAAGTATTATAATCACTCAATTTATTGGATTAACTATTAAAAAAACTAACCTTGAATATTTAAAAATAAAAGATTCCTAAATGTATAAAGTGCTTGTGCATGGAACCTAATTAATTGATGTGCATAAAATCTAATTAATTAATATACATAAACCTTAGATAATTAATGTAAGAAATGTGAGTTTAAATATAAATATAAAGTTGATCGGAATTCATGAAAATATCGCTATAAATAAAAAGAACAAAAGAAGCTAGAAAACCATATTCATAAGAAGTGCATATTACTTGGATTCTCTTAAACAATATGAATGAATTATGAAATTTATGTATAGAGAAACTATCGTTTAATGAAAAAGGCAACACTTAGCTTGCTGTATGGTGGAGCCTGCCACCATCAACGTTGATGCAGTGAAAAAACTCCCTTGTCATTTCAGCACTATTTTAAGTCTCCTCTGATTTAGTAGCCCAGCAGTCACAGTGATGATCCTTGTCCAGGGACTTTAGTGCATAAAAAGATTTCAGCTAAGCAGCTTGGTATCCTCCTAGTTAAATAACTAGCATGCATGTCTCTCTTCAGTTTTAACAAAGCCATACTTCATCAGTTTAGCAAGCGCATTCCCTTGCACTACATTTCATAGAGCAGCGTTTCCCAAATTGATCCTGGAGTACCCCTTTGCCAGTCAGGTTTTTAGGATATCCACAATGAATATGCATTACCTTGGTTTGCATATACTGCCTCCATTATATGCAAATCTCTTTCATGCATATTCATTGTGGATATGCTAAAAACCTGACTGGCAAGGGGGTGCTCCAGGACTGACTTAGAAAATACTGCCACAAAGCATAATACAAGTATTATTGTATAAGATGTTACCAATGTGTACACACAAAAAAGTTTCAGTTCAAGGATTTTTTGCATTTTTTACTCAATTTCAGGGGTGTTTTTTGGTTCATTTCATACATTCATGTTAATAAACCTTAGAACATTTAATGCACTCAGATTGACTATGCACACATTAGTAGATTAATGTGTGTGATATTGATTTAAACTAGAAGGGGGGGCATATGTAGGTCATTTCCAGTGGCCACCCCCCCAAAAAAAAACAAGATATGATGATATAAAGACAACAATGAAAATAACAATATTAGCAATTCACTTCAAAGCAATGCAACAGGAATGAGACAAAATTAAAAACTATACATAAAATGAGATTGCCACGGAATGGTAGCTAGAAAGCAATAACAACAAAAGCTCACAGTCTAAGCAACTAAAATCGGGATCTGTGAGCCCTGATGTTAGAAGCAGACTTGGATATTGTTGCTATCACAGAGACATTGTTCAGTGATTATCATGAATGGGACACAAACATACTGGGCTTTAATCATTTTAGGAAGGGCAAAGGAGGCATAGCTCTCCTTGTGAAGAACAGTATCAAAGCAACTGAAATGCAGAGAGCCTGTGGAAAGGAAGAAGCAATATGGATTGATATGAAAAGAAGAAAAAAATGAAACTTCTATCTACATGGATGTTGCCTACAGACTGATTCAACAGCAAATTGATAATGATCTGGTTGCAGATATCCAAATTTGGGAAAGAAAGGGAGGTGCTATTGCTGGGTAATTTCAATCTGCTGGATGTGGACTGGAAATTTCCATCTGTGGAATCGGTGGCATGGAATGCTGCTACTATTTGAGTTTTTGTCAGGTACTTGTGACTTGGATTGGCCTCCATGAAAACAGAATACTGGGCTAGAGGGACCACTATTATGTTCTTATGGAAAGAAGTAGAGAGATTTTGGCTATGCTCAGACAAATGGTAACAGAACCCATGAGGAAAAAACGATACTGGATCTGGTGCTCACAAATGGTGAAAGTGTCTCTAATATCCAAGTGGTTGCCTACTAGGGAAGTAACGATCAAACGATTTGGTTTGATATAATAGTTAAAGTGGAGGGCGGTAACACAAAGCTCAACCATGGCTGGGATGTAGTTATACTGGGTTATAATCTGATCAGGAAAGACAGGAAGAAAAGGAAGGGGATTAGCGTTATATGTTAAAGATCATATTAAATCCACACAATTGCAGGATCTGCAGGGCAAGGAAGAGGCACTGTGGATCAATTTGGAAAGAGGGAATGGTGAATATATTTACATTGGTGTTATATAAAGGCCTCCTTCACAGATGGAAGAAGTAGATAGAGATTTAATAATAGACATTCAGAATATATCTAAAAAAGGGGAAGTCTTGCTAATAGGTGATTTTAACATGCCAGATGTTGATTGGGGTATCCCTATTGTGGGGTCTTCTAGGAGAAGGGAGATCCTGGATTCTCTAGAAGGAGAACTGTTCCAGCAGTTGGTAATGGAACCCATGTGGGATGGGGTTATACTGGATTTAGTGCTTACAAATGGGGAAAGGGTTTCTGATGTTACAGTGGGTGATCATCTGGCATCCAGTGATCACTACATGGTACGGTTTAATATTAAGATGGGTATAGAGAGGGCTCATTCAAAAGCAAAGGTTCTAGTCTTTAAAAAACTAACTTTGTTCGGATTGGAGTTTACATCAAGGAATTATTGTCTGGATGAGAACATCTGGAAGGAGTGGAAATATGGTGGGCAAAACTGAAAGGAGTTATTGCAATGGCAACAAACCTTTTTATGAGGCAAGTAAGTAAAAGTAAGAGAAAAAGAGGGCTGCTTTGGCTCTCAAAAGTAGTAGCTGAGAAGGTAAGAAGTAAGAGGTTAGGTTTCATAAACTACACTAGATCACAGAAAGAGGAAGACAGGCAAAAATATCTGGAAAAAAGAGAGACTGGTCATGTAGTCAAGAAAGCAAAGATGTAGATGGAATAAAAAATAACTGACATGGTATAACAGGGAGACAAGAAATTTTTTAGATATATTAGTGACAGGAAGAAGTGCAAAAGTAGCATTGTGAGACTCAAAGGTGAAGGGGAAGAAAATGTAAAAGCTGATAAAGAAAAGGCTGAATTGCTTATTTCTGTTTTGTGTTCATGGCTGAAGAGCCGGGAATGGGACCGCAGAAGATAAACGTAAATAGGGATGGAGAATTAATAAACCCTGATTGATTTTCAGAGGATTGTGTTCGTGAGGAGCTAGCTAAAATAAAGATAGACAAAGCGATGGGCCCGATGGTGTACATCCATGGGTGCTGAAGGAACTTAGGGAAGTTCTGGTACCGCTGACTGACCTTTTCAACGAGTCTCTAGAGTTGGGAGTGGTACCGGAGGACTGGAGAAGGGCAGATGTGGTCCCTCTCTATACAACTGGAAGTAAGGAAGAAGTAGGGAATTACAGGCTGGTAAGTCTGACTTCTGTAGTAAGCAAATTAATGGAAACGCTTTTAAAACAGAAAATGGTCAAATTTCTGGAATCCTGTGAATTACAAGACTGGAGGCAACATGGATTCACTAGAGGTAGGTCTTGTCAGACAAATCTTGTCAATTTCTTTGATTGGGTGACCAGAGAATTGGATAGAGGATGTGCGCTAGATGCGGTGTATTTAGATTTTAGCAAATCCTTTGACTGTTCTACACAGACATCTAATAAATAAACTGAGTGCCCTCGGGATGGGTCCCAAAGTAACGGGCTGGGTCATGAACTGGTTGAGTGGAAGGCGACAGAGGGTAGTGATCAATGGAGATCACTCTGAGGAAAGGGATGTTACCAGTGGTGTGCCTCAAGATTCTGTTCTTGGGCCTCTTCTTTTTAACATTTTTATAAACGATATTGCTGGAAAGGTTGTCGGGTAAGATTTGCCTCTTTGCGGATGTTACCATAATTTGCAATAGAGTAAACATGCCGGATGGTGTTAATAACATGAAAAAAGACCTGGCGAAACTTGAAGAATGGTCTGAAATTTGGCAGCTAAAGTTTAATGCTAAGAAATGCAAGGTCATTCATTTGGACTGCAAAAGCCCGAGGGAAGAATTTATGTGCACGACAGAAGAGCGGGACTTGGGTGTGATTGTATGTGATGATCTTAAGGTCACCAAACAGGTTGAAAAAGTGACAGCGAGAGCTAGAAGGATGCTAGGTTGTATTGGGAGAGGTATTGCCAGTAGGAAAAAGGAGGTATTGGTGCTTCTGTATAACATTTGGCCTTTATCTGTCATGTTTCTATGTTTATTTCAATAATTTTTATTGGTATTTTTTAAAAAAAATCATACATATGTAAATCTCAATACAATACAATATAATATAGATCATATGTATGAACAAAAGATCAATTTGTTTGTTATGGTTGGTTGTAACAGTAGATTAACATTTAAAATTGTTAATGATTATTAATACTTCCATAAATATATCAAAAAGGACAGTATGGATGTACACCTTAATCAAACAAATCATTATGGTTTAATAGGCGCATGGCTATAAGACTCCAATGGTACAGAATGACATGGGGAAAAAATTTGTCCCGTTCCCGTGACCACCATCCCTGTCCCTGCCCTGTCCCTGCAACCACTGTCCCAGCCCCGTCCCCGTCCCCGCAGCATCCATACAAGCCTCAGTACTACAATATTTAGCTTATTCCTTCCTTATAAATCAAAGTTCTGGCTGCTGATCTAGAGAAAGAGATGTTCAGCTGGCAGGGCTTTTTTTAAATAAATTTTTATAAACACAATTAATATACTACTTTATCCTAAAGCAAAATAAATAAATAGAAATTTTTTTCTACCTTTGGTTTCTGCTTCCCTCATCTTCTCATTCAATTCCTTTCATCCACTGGTCTGTCTTCTCTCTGCGCCTTCCATTAGCTCTGTTACTGTGCCTCTCCCTTCACCCTCCCCCCCCCCCCCCACAATTGGTCTGGCACCCATCTTCTTCCCTCAGCTCCCCCATAGCTTGGCATCTCTGTCTTCTTCCCTTCCAGCGTCTTCTCCCCACTCTCTCTTCCCCATTCCCTTCAGCGTCTTCTCCCCACTCTCTCTTCCCCATTTCCCAACGTCTTCTCCACTCTCTTTCTTCCCCAGTTCCCTTCAGGCTGCTTCAGTGTCTTCTCCTCTCCATCCCCCCACCCCCAGCACCCTTCGCACGGTCCAGCAGCTCCCTCCAACCGGCCAGCCATGCATCTCCCCATTTCCCAACGTCTTCTCCACTCTTTCTTCCCCAGTTCCCTTCAGGCTGCTTCAGCGTCTTCTCCTCTCCATCCCCCCACCCCAGCACCCTTCGCGCGGTCCAGCAGCTCCCTTCAACCGGACAGCCATGCATTTCCCTCCCTCTCTTCCCCTTACCTTCTCTTTGTGGCAATTTCTATAAGGCTTATGCCTTATATTGCAGCCGGAGCCTTGAAGTCATGTCGCGTTGGCTGCTGGAAAAGTCTCCTCCGATGCAACCGGAAACAGGAAGTTGCATCAGAGGAGACTTTTCCAGCAGCCACACACGACGCAACTTCAAGGCTCTGGCTACAATACAACGCATAGCCTTATAGAAATCGCTATAAAGAGAAGGTAAGGGAAAGGGAGGGAGGGAGATGCATGGCCGGACTGCCGGCGGGAGAGAGGGGGCTGCCGGACCACATGCTAGTTGACCGAGTGTGCTCACTCCTTTAACTGCGGAGACAAGACAATTCACCGTTCTATGGGGTGGTGAATGGCCTTGTCCCCATACTCGTGGTGACCTTTTTTTTGTCACCATTTCAGCGGGCTAGCCACGGTAACAACCACTGTATCATTCTCTATCCAATGGCTCCCATATTTTAGTAAATTTTTTTTTAGAGCATTAAATCTCTCTGCAGCAACATGCTCATACTTGGCAGTTATATAAACTGTGTTCCACCAAGTTATGTATTCCACCCTAGAAGCATCCTTCCAGTGTTGCAGTATGATTTTAATAGCCAAATTGATCAAAATTCTTAGTAATTTTGCTTTATTTTCAGATATGGACTACTTAAGACCAAAATGGCCCAACACTATGATGTTTAATGTGTGATTCCTTTATATTCAACAAAGTACTGATGGTATCCCATAAATGTAGCCAATCACAACAATATGATAAATGGATTAGAGTGCCAACCTATTTTTGACATGACCAGCACTTATCAGATCTAACACCACTAATTTTGGATATTTTATAAGGCATCCAAATGGCTTTATGGAACACACAAAAAAATAGATTGATTAATTGCTGCCGATCTTAGTGATTTTGTGAATGGAAGTCTAAATCTGTTCCCAACATTGCTCAGTTAACTCCTTCTTAGTGTCAAATTGCCATGTTCCCTGGAGTCCTGCAGAGCTTGCTTGCCCTCACTATTGAAAATGTGGTAGTGAAACAGCACCACTCAAAGACTAGCAGGTCTGTATGTGGAGGACGTCCACTCAGCTTGGAGGGAACAGTGCTTATGACATGCTGATTATACTCAGTAATTCTCTAATTAGACTCAGCTATATTCCCCAGGTGTTGCCACCTGTGGCTTGGTAAAATGATGTTAGAAGCTTCTTCTTATTTAGATTTTAGGAAATTGTTAAAGACTTATTTATTTAATAAGCTGATATCTTAATGGTTTTCTTCTAACTTAATTATGTTTTATCACTTTTAATCACTTGCATTTCTATCCATATGGTATGCTTTTTACTCTGATGTACTATTGAAATGTATGTATAGCTCCTTGTTGCATTTCACCAGGATACTTTGATAGAATCATATGTAATGTTTCCTGTGTTGTGAGCCGCTTAGAGCCTCTTCGGTAGGGTGGCATACTAATAAATTATTATTATTATTATTACTTTCCCCTAATTGGTTCTTTGCTAAGGTTCTTCAACCTATTTCCCAGAAACCTTCTACTTCCTCTTCCTTTTGTCTTTGCAGTCCCCTAGCAAATTTCTGTTCAATTTTCCATTCTTCTTTAATTTAATCTAACTTAATTTCAAAGGTTTATATTTCATTATAGCAGAATAGTTAAAGGTTGATTCTATAATATTAAAACAAACTAGAACATTTACAAAGTATAAGGCAGTGTGTTGTCTCTTGAACTCTCTCTCTGGGGCTTCCTCTATCTTCCTGACAATCTGACTTTTTAATGTCTCCAGGCTGTTTGTTTCATCACATACTCTTTAATTAATCTCCATAGTCCCAAAACTTTAAGCCTGAGGAAAACAATGCTCTCATCTTTGATTTTCCTCTGACTCTCCAATGTGACTAATTATACTCTGTGACATACCGGCTCAATAAAATTTACAGATTGATATTTAATACGAGCGGCCAGCATTTTTTAAACACTGGCAGTGGTAGTTAAATATAATCCAGTCAATATTCAGCTAGTAGTCAATGTTGTTACGTACTGCCAAATATCGGTTGCTAGTTTGCTCAGTAGGGTTTAACTGGGCAGGAGCCTCTTGGATAGCAGGCCTCTGGATTTCATAAACAAAAACTTCAGCAACATGGAGAAGTATTTGAAGGAGGAGCAAGCAAGGTGGAAGGAGAATATGGTGCAGTGGTTAGATCTACAGTCTTGGCACCCTGAGGTTGTGGGTTCAAATCCTGTGTTGCTCCTTGTGACCCTGGGCAAGTCACTTAGGGCCTGATTCTCCAAAGTGCATCCCGATTTTAGGCAGCTGTAGGCGTCCTACAGCTGTCTAATCAGCCAATCGGGATGCACTTTTTTTTAAAAAATGCTCCCCAGGCAGGCCTGAAGGCGCCTCCGGGAGCCTAGGGAGACCCGCAAGATGCCTAAGCTCGCCTAAGGGCCTTAGGTGGGCCTTAGGCGAACCTAGGCGGCCCTACGCGTCTCCCTAGTAGAGGAGAAATGCTAAAATGTAGGCCAGCAAAATGCTGGTCTACATTGTAAGTAGACGCGGCCGCTATACTTATTGCGGCAAGGGATCTCTCTGCCGCTATAAGTATAGCGGGCCGCGGCCTGTCCGATCACTGGCAGGAGGGTGCCCAAACCCTCCTGCCAGAAGATGCCTCCCCTGACACTACCGACCGCCCCCCCGACACTACCACCCGCCCCCCCCCCGACATTACCGATCTCCCTCCCACCCCGACACTACCGATCGCTGGCAGGAGGGTGCCCAATCCCTCCTGCCCGAAGACGCACCCTCCCCCCCTCCAGCGCTAACAACCCCCAAACCCCCACCTCACCAAACTAACCTTTTTTAAGGCCAGACGGTTCTTGCCCGTCCAGCCGGCAGGCCTGCCTCGTCGAAATGAGGCGGGCCCGCCCCTTCCCGGCCCATCCCGCCGAAGCCTAAAGCCCATCCCCACTAAGTCTAAGGTCTGATTGGACAATCAGGCCTTAGATTAAGTGGGGATGGGCGGACCCACTATGCCTAAGGCCTGATTGGTCCAGGCTTCTAGAGCCTGGGCCAATCAGGCCTTAGGCTTCGGCGGGATGGGCCGGGAAGGGGCGGGTCCGCCTCATTTCGACGAGGCAGGCCTGCCGGCTGGACAGGCAAGAACCATCTGGCCTTAAAAAAGGTTAGTTTGGTGGGGTGGGGGTTTGGAGGTTGTTAGCGCCGGAGGGGAGGAGGGTGCGTCTTCGGGCAGGAGGGATTGGGCACCCTCCTGCCAGCGATCGGTAGTGTCGGGGTGGGAGGGAGATCGGTAGTGTCGGGGGGGCGGGCGGTAGTGTCGGGGGGGGGGCATCTTCTGGCAGGAGGGTTTGGGCACCCTCCTGCCAGCGATCGGTCAGGGGGCCGCGGTCCGCTATACTTATAGCAGCAGAGAGATCCCTTGCCGCGATAAGTGTAGCGGGCCGTGTCTAATCTAACCCAATTCTCTAACCAGCGTCTGTAACATGGACGCCGGTTACAGAATCGGGGTTTAGTGTAGGCCGATTCTGAATAGGACGCCTCTCTCGAGCATCCTATACAGAATCAGGGCCTAGGTGTCTTGCGGGCCACGCCTTCAATATAGGCGGCCTGCCTGGGGAGCATTTTTTTTAAAAAATGTGCATCCCGATTGGCTGATTAGACAGCTGTAGGACGCCTACAGCTGCCTAAAATCGGGACGCACTTTTGGAGAATCAGGGCCTTAATCCTCCATTGCCCCAGTTACATTAGGTTGTGAACCCACTGGGACAGATAGGGGAAATACTTTAGTACCTTAATATAAACCCCTTAGGCTATATAATAAAGAAAATAAAATAAAATAAAGAAAGTAGGATAGTGAGCTAAACTGAAAGGGGTTCTAAAAGGGACAACAGGTCTTTATGTAAGGAAAGTAAGTAAAAGCAAGAGGGAAAGGAAACCTATATAATTCTCCAGAGAAGTAGTTGCAAAAGTAAAGGGAAAAAGGTATTATTCACAAAAAGAAGCAACAAATAATAATACTGCCTAAAGCAGAGAGAGATGAAGAAAGAAAGCAGAATAGCAAAAACACAAGCAGCAGAAAAAATGGCAAAATATGACAAGACATCGTTTGAAGCATATTGGTAAAAAGAGGAAGAACATAAGAATAGCCTTAGTGGGTCATACCAAAGGTCCATCTAGCCCAGTATCCCATCTTTACAGTGGCTAATCTAGGTAAATAGTACCTGACCAAAACCCAAGGATAGCAACATTCCATGCTACCGACCCAGGGCAAATAGTAGCTTCCCCCATGTCTGTCTCATTAGCATAGACTTTTCTTTCAGGAACTTGTCCAAATCTTTTTTAAACCAGCTAAATTAACCATTCTTACCACATCCTTGGACAATGAGTTACAGAGCTTAATTATTCTCTGAGTGAAAAACTATTTCCTCCTATTGGTTTTAAAAGAATTTCCCTGTAACTTCATCGAGTATTCTTTAGTTATTGTCATTTTTGATGGAGTAAAAAGTCGATCCACTTGTACCTGTTCTATACCACTCAGGATTTTGTAGACTTCAGTCATATCTCTCCTCAGCCTTCTCTTTTCCAAGCTGAAGAGCCCTAACCTCTTTAATCTTTCCTCATATGAGAGGAGTTCCATCCTCTTTATCATCTTGGTCACTCTTCTTTGAACCTTTTCTAGTTGTGTTATATCTTTTTTGAGATAAGGTGACCTGAATTGAACACAATAATCAAGGTGAGGTCACACCATGCAGTGATACAGAGGCATTATAACATTCTTAGTCTTGTTTACCATCTTTCTAATAATTACTAGCATCTTGTTTGCTTTTTCAGCCAAAGGTAGAATTATAAGAATCAAAATATTATGGGTCAATGTGCAGATAGAGTGTGGCACAGTGGTTAAAGCTACAGCTTCAGCACCCCGGAGTTTCAGGTTCAAATTCATGCTGCTCCTCGTGCCCCAGGTACCTTTGATAGATTGTGAGCCCACCAGGACAGACAGGGAAAAATGCTTGAATAATCTCATGTAAACTGTTCTGAGCTCTCCTGGGAGAATGGTATAGAAAATTGAATAAATAAATAAATAAGATGAGTGAAAATCAGAATTACTCAACAATTACATCTGATGATGATCTGCAGATGATTGACAAGAGATATACAGTGGTGCCTCGCATAACGAACGCCTCGCACAGCGAACGCTGCGCACAACGAACTTCATGTCTTGCTTCCTACAACGAACTTCGTTTCACACAACGAAGTCGCCCGAGCTGCATCCTTCCGCGCAGGCACTGCGCTTAACTGCCCTCTCTCCGCCTGGCTCCCTGTGCAGTGGCGGACCGTCGGCTCGCAGGGGCCCGGCGCCTACTGCTGATGCGTTGGGGGGGGCGGAGCTACTCTCGCCGCTTCCCTGATGCTAGAAAAAAAAAAAAAAAATGAACAGTTAAGTCCCAGTTTTTGCCGCTGAGACTCTGCCCTCTCTCACTGTAAAATTAGACTCTACTTAGTCTGTCTTTAAATTTAAAAAATGTGTGTTGTTTTAAAAAACAATTATGTTTTTAGATGTATCTAAATAAAAATAATAACAAAAAATTTATCTTTTTTTATGTCATCTTAGCATAATTTATGCTACAGAACGAATTATTTTTTTTAACATGTATTGTTATGGGAAAACGCGTTTCACATAACGAACTTTTCGCATAACAAACTTGCTCCTGGAACCAATTAAGTTCATTGTGTGAGGCACCACTGTATATGGAATCATTCACCAATCATGTAATGCTATTTTTATAGATTTTTTTAACCCCTCCCATCTTCCCTGTCACACTGTAGAGCCACCCCCTTTAAAAATCACATAATACGTGGTGACCCCACCCTAGGGTTACCATATGGCTCCAAAAAAAGGAAGATGGATTAAAATATCTAAGTTTTACTTCCACTGAAAGGAACGGAAGTAAAGAGGACAGATTGAGACATCTCGGTTTTAATTCCATTGCTTTTAATGGAAGTAAAACTCAGATGTCTCCATTTGTCCTCCTTTTTCTGGAGCCATATGGTAACCCTACCCCAATTCCCTTCAAATATGTGGTAGAATAAAACATAGTACAAAATTTGGCATTTAATGCAAAAACTGCCATAGAACAGTAGGTCGCATGTATAAAAAATGTCCAGTCACTATACCGAATATTAATTGTCCAGTTAATCAGTGCTGTCCATCCAGGGCAGTATCCCACAAACTTTTTGGCCAGCAGCACACTAAACCCAGCCCCCTGGTCAAAAGGCACCCGGAAGTGTGTGGACTTTGACACTAGAGAATGACATGGTGACAAAATTCATCACCGTCCCCGTCCCCGCGGATAACCGCGGGAAATAATCTCATGTCATTTTCTATTGTCTATTTCAACCTCGGTCCTTCTACACCAGCATTCTTCAAAGCAAAGCTTGCGGGTCAGTGGTTGTGCCCAATTATACTCTGATTCTTCCCTCTCTCCTTAAAGAATGACATGAAGATGGTTTCCCGCGGTTATCCGCTGGGACAGGAGCGGTGATGAATTTTGTCACCGTGTCATTCTCTAGTTGACACAATGACATCACTCGCATGTGTGACATCATCACATTGATGTCTGCGCATGTGCGGAGACCCTCTAGCCGCAAACCTGAAGCTGTCACTTCTGTGGGGAATCCTGGAGGAGGGGAGGTGCGGGGAGAGGAAGAGAGATGCTGGCAAGGGGGAGGGTCATCAGAGCCAGCTGACTGCGAGATGTGCCTCTCACCACAAGAGGCACGTCCTACAAGCATCAGCTGGCGCCTCTCTTCCTTACTGGCGTCTTGTTGGGACACACCTGGAATCTGCTGCAGCACACAGTTTGCAATACACTGGTCCAGGAATTTGTACTGTGGTCATCCATGCTGACGACTGGTATTTCTCATGGTGCCCAATGACAACTGCAAGTTCATTTGGTAAAGCGATCCCTATAATCATATTAAGAAATATCAAGATTGGCACAGAATGTTCATAGCATTTTAAGCATGTTTCCAGTGGCCACACAAATGCATTTAAGCATAACTTTGTAACTGGTAAACACCGATAACATACTAAGCCTGTAACTGCTTTGCCAACTAATAAATATAAATCAGTTGTAAAACATGTTATAGAATAGATTGATTTGGCCAAAATAATGAACAAAAACAACGTTTGTGCTTCCAGTTATGCACTTGTGCTTAATGCAGTTTAAAGCAATATAACAATATGAAATTAAAGCTGATGCAACCCGGACCAATTCATATCTCTGTCAATAAAATCTTCATCAAGCCATTCTACATCTTCTGTGCCACCAAAAGCTATCAGTTCCATTAGTTCTCGCAGTCTTCTCGCAGCTAAGCAGAGTGGACAAATTCATTGAGGCTCATCAGGAATCCTGCAATAATGCAAGGGCATTCTTTTAGCTGTCAGTGATGCATGATACAGTCCTCATCTTTTGAAAATTTAACGAACCAGCATTTTCTGAACTGATGGACAGTAAGCATCCTAAGGCAGGATTTTGAAACTTGTAGTACTTCTAGGCAGTAGCTTTGAAGGAAGACTTTGCAACAAAAAGACTGATGCAAAATGTGCTTCATCAAAGTTACCGATATCAGGAGCATACAACCCTTCAGAAATCTGCATCAATGAAACTGGTGGTTGCAGAAAGTGATCAGGAAGAAGGTTGAAGTATGAGATTCATGGTTGTCAGCAGCAATCAGGACCAAAACATTTCACAATCTGAGTGGAATATTGACTTTGCCTAACACACACATTTGGCATTGAATCATTCAGGAATGCAAATCATCCTGGCTCCAGTGATGTAGTAAGGTGGGGGGGGGGGCAGTCCACCCCAGGTGGGAGTGCCAGTACTCATCCTCCTCTCCGCCCACCACTCACTCCTTCCCGATCTCCGGCATGAGCAGTATCACAAACTTGCTGCCCTCGTCAGTGTCTGCTCTCTCTGACATCCACAGGATTCCAAAAACTACACTATTCTTCATTTTAAAAGTGTTTCAATTAATTTATTTATCACAGAAGTCAGACTTATGGGCCTGTAGTTCCCTGCTTCTTTACTTCCACTTTTGTGGATAGGGACCACATTTGCCCTTCTCCAGTCCTCTGATACCACTTCCAATTCTAGAGAGGAATTGAAAAGGTCAGCCAGCGGAGCCATCAGTACCCTTCAGTACTTCAGTACCCTTGGATGTCCACCATCCAGCCCAATTGCTATATCCATATGTAGTTTAGCTAGCTTCTCATGAACACAATCCTCTGAAAATCAATCAGGGTCTACAATACCTCTATTACTATTTGTGTTTGTCTCCTGCAATCCTTCTTCTGGCTCCTCAGCTATGAACACAGAGGAGAAATATTTGTTAAGCTATTCAGCTTTATCTTTATCAGCTTCTACATATTTCTCCCCTTCACATTTGAGTCTCACAATGCCACTTTTGCACTTCTTCCAATCATTAATACCCCTAAAAAATGTCATGTTACCCCATTTTACCATTTCGGCTATTTTTTTCTTCCATTTGCATCTTTGTTTTCCTGACTACTCAACCAGCCTCTCTTAACTTTTACAGATATTTTAGCCTGTCTTCCTCTTTCTGTGATCTTTTGTAGTTTATGAAAGCTACCCTATTTTTCTTTACCTTTACAGCTATTACTTTTGAGAACAAAAGTGGCCGTCTTTTCCTCATAATTTTACGTACTTTGTTGCCCTAACAATAACTCCTTTCAGTTTTGCCCACTGCTTTCCCACTTCTTAAAGATGTTCCCAACCAGACAACAGTTCTTTGACATAATCTGCCGTCTGAACAAAGTTAGATTTTTTTAAAGTTTAGAATCTTTACTTTTGAATGAGATCTCTCTACACCTGTCTTAATATTAAACCACACAATGTGGTGATCACCCACTGTAACCTCATAAACACATTCTCCAATTGTAGATACTAAGGCCCTCTTTTACTAAGGTGCGCTAACCGATTAGCACGCACTAATCGATTTAGCGCACCTTAGTAAAAGAGGGGTAAGTCCAATGACCCATCCCATGTAGATTCCATTACCAATTGCTGGAACAGTTTTCCTTGTAGAGAATCTAGGATCTCCCTACATCTAGAAGACTCCACAAGAGGGATACCCAATCAACATCTGGTATGTTAAAATAACTTATTAGTAATATTTCCCCTTTTTAAACTACATTCTTTATATTCTGAATGTCTACTATTAAATCTCTGTCCACTTCTGTCTGTGAAGAAGGTCTGTATATCACACCAATGTAAATACTTTCTCCAGTCCCTCTTTCCAGACTGACCCACAGTGCCACAGGGCTGTGGTTCACAGGTTGAGCTGCTGCCTCTGCACCCAGAGGTTGTGAGATCAAATCCTGGTGCTGCTCCTTGTGATCCTGGGCAAGTCACTTAATCCTCCAGTGCCCAAAGCTTTGAATTGCCAAAGCCACAAAAAGGCAATATATAAGCCCCCTTTCCCTTTCCTTATCCTGCAATTGTGTAGCTTTAATGTGATCTTTAACATATAATGCTACTCCCCTTCCTTTTCTTCTGTCTTTCCTGAACAGATTATAGCCTGGTATAACTATATCCCAGTCATGGTTCTCTGTGAACCACATCCCTGTGATCACCACTAAATCCATCTCAGCCTCTAGATCCAGAACCTTGGTTTCCATTCTTCGAGTATTAGTATATATTTACTGCTTTCCAGATATTACCCCCCCCCCCTTTTTTTTATTTCATTTGTGTAGAGGTATGAATGATTCACTTACCCATAGGCTTATGATCACCTGGTAGCTTTGATCATCCTGCCCCAATAATTGTAGTTTAAAGCCGTCTTCAGTAGGTTAGCTAGTCTGCTGCTGAAGACACTTCCCTTCTTTGATAGATGCACATCATCCCTGCTCAGCAGCCCTTGGAAAATCATCCCATGATCCAGGAAGCCAAGTGACACTACAGCCATAAAGGATATTGGGATAGTAGATAAGTGGATCTAGTAGGTTTTGCAGGAATTTTGGCTCTCCATAAATTATAGGAGGATTATGATAAGATGTATTTCTGGCACCCTTTATGTGAAGCTCAGAGCAGTGCCCTCTAAGGTGTCCCACTGCTCTGTTGGCATGTCTGTGTGACCAGTCCATCACAATAATGGCCACTCCCATGTCCAAATGGTCTGGATTTGGACATTTTCAACTTGGATATTTCTGTGGTTGAAAACGGGGTATAAAGTTAGTTGTCCTAAGGTCAGATATCCTGTTAGCCAAGACATCCAACTAGGAGATTTTAAAATAAAAAATACTTTGGACTTCTAGCGGTTTGGATTTTGAAAGTAGATGTTTCTGTGCTTTCAGCTTTGGATGTTTTGCAGAAAATATCCAAGTTGGACTTAGATGATCTTTTAAAAAAATGGTGCTTCGTGTTATTATGTACTCCAAATTTTCTGGACATGTCAGATAGGCATTATGACTGGAGTGTTTTAATTTTAATTCCTTGGGCCACAGATATGCATATGTGTACTGGACCTAGGGTTAGAGTAGAACTTCTAGCTTACATCCAAATCAGCATCCACTGGAGGGATTAAGTATTGACCTCCCCACACCATCCCAGTGGTCACTAACCTCCTTCCATACCACAGAGATCTGAATGAAACAGTATAGACCTACCTCTTGTACAGCAGCACCTGGTATGGGAAATCCTAGTAGAGCATCACACAGGTGTCTTAAGTAGCTTGTTAGTTGGCTAATAACATACACAATATAGTACATGATGGCAGATAAAGACCTGAACTGTCCATGAGCTATAGAAAGAAGGATCTAGGCCCATAAGCCACTCTAACCACTACATTTATGGTAGAAAGTGTGAGCCCATCAAAATCATACTATACTGCCCTAAGTAGGGTTACCTGATGTCCGGGAAAACCCGGACATGTCCTGTTTTTAGAGGATTGTCCAGGTGCCCAGAGGGATTTCCAAACCCAGTGGTAATTAATATCTGGATTTTTGAATAAGAAACCAAAAACTGGTCTTCGTGACATTTGGAGCATTGAGATAAAGCATCAGATTACTGCGTCTCAATGGCCACGAATCTGGGCTTGGAGGATGAGATGTACGGTATCTGCATCTATGAGACAAACTTGGTTTTTCTTGTTACATAGAGCAGTTTGGACCCCAGTTTGGTTACAGAAACTCGATAGTTCCAAGTCTAATAGGTGTTGGCACTGTCATCTTGAACCTGGGACATTAGATCATTTATTATTTTATTTGTCCCTTTTATACTTCAATTATGGAGATCCATTGGGATCAGATAAACAAAGTAATGGAAAATCCACTGGCACTACATATGGCACGGTGCTATTTGGCACTATGATGAGAGCTAAAAGCCAATATCATCTCACAATAATAAACTTCTATTTATTATGACAGGGGTTGTCATTCAGCTTATTTTAAGGAACTGGAAAAACTGGTTTAGACTGAACTATACCTTTTTGTGGGAGTCTATATGTCATATTTTTAAGATGGAACAAAGTATGGCTATACATAAGGGACATTATAAGAAGTTTATGAAGATTTGGGAGCCATTGACAAAATTTTGCAAAGAGTGATTAGTGATTATGCCCTTTGGTCATACACGTCAAGGGTGGGAGGGCAAGTGATATATCTATTTGTCATAAATTATAATTGTAAAGGTATTTAAGTGCTTTTATAGAGTTATATGATTGTATTATATCCTGCACTTAATCATGGCTTTAAAATGAATAAAGAAATAAAATTTTAAAAAGTGTTTTTTCTGTTTCACGTTTTCAAGTTTTATTAAAATTTGATATTCCGCTTATCAAACTTCTAAGTGGTATGCATATAAACGTATAAAAATGGGTTACATGAGACTATGACAAACGGTCGAACCGAAACAAAAAGGGTGAGGGGGAGAACTACGTGAAGGGTAGGATACTAGGAGGGGGGCCCATCTGCAGGTTAGAGAGGGTTTTAAGTTACAGGTCAAAAGCATCCTTAAATAAGAATGTTTTTGGTTTTATTTAGAATTGTTCCAGTGTTTTTTCTTCTTGTAATTCTGCCGGCATTGAATTCCAAAGGGTGGGAGCAGTGACTGAGAAAATAGCTGACCGTGTTGTGCTAAAGAGACACAGTGATGGAATTGATAGGAGGTGTTAGTTATTAGATTTCAGAGTTCTAGTTCCTAGTTACTTACTCAGGCCTAGATTCACTAAACTCACTGATCATGTCCCGACCAGTTTGCGATCAATCCCTGACACCCCCCCCCCCCCGATTCACTAACTTTCTGCCCGATCAATCTCCCACCTGATCCGATCCACCCATGCAAATGAGAGGAAATGGCATGCATAGTAGGAAGCCATCGATTCACTAAGCAGAAGAAGAAACACCGATTGGGTTTGCCGATCTGAAATGAAGCGACTGCTGAGGACCAGTCGCTTACTGTTCTTGCCAACTCTCCTATTCTCTGCCGCCCTGAAATCCCAGTGTCGAGGTTACAAAACAACCATCAAAATAAAAAATAAAACTGTACATATGCATAGGAACGCCCTTTTTATATATTCTGCAAAAAGCGCAGTGCAAGCCCGTGGTTTTAACTCGCAGTTCTAAAGCGTGTTCTTTTCTATAATTGGCTGCACAAAGCGTGTTCTGTTCCATAATCTGGCTGCACAAATTGAAATGATTCTTTTTAAAATGTCCACTCGTAGGGCCAGCAAGTAAACTGCAGCCACAGGATGTCCGGGACAGTACGTGGAGAGATCTCCCAGGAAAGAGACTTGGGAGTTCTGATTGACAAGTCGATGAAGCCGTCCACGCAATGTGTGGCGGTGGCGAAAAGGGCGAACAGAATGCTAGGAATGATAAAGAAGGGGATCATGAACAGATCGGAGAAGGTTATCAAGTCACTGTACCGGGCCATGGTGTGCCCTCACCTGGAGAACTGCATCCAGCACTGGTCGCCGTACATGAAGAAGGACACGGTACTACTCAAAAGGGTCTAGAGAAGAGCGACTAAAATGGTTAAGGAGCTGGAGGAGTTGCCGTACAGTGAGAGATTAGAGAAACTGGGCCTCTTCTCCCTTGAAAAGAGGAAACTAAGAGGGGACATGATCGAAACATTCAAGATACTGAAAGGAATAGACTTAGTAGATAAAGACAGGTTGTTCACCCTCTCCAAGGTCGGGGAACAAGAGGGCACTCTTTAAAGTTGAAAGGGGATAGATTCTGTACAAAATGTAAGGAAGTTCTTCTTCACCCATAGACATTATTGGAGTCTCTGAAACGTGGTGGAATGAAGAAAACAAATGGGATACAGCACTGCCAGGGTACAAGCTCTATCGCCAGGACAGGTCAGGACAAAAAGGAGGTGGAATAGCCCTATACATAAAAGAAAGCATACAATCGACAAAAATGGACAAAGCAGAGATGACCAACAAGCTGGAATCACTATAGGTTAAAATACTGGGAAGGAAAGGGCCTGAAATAAAGATGGGTCTATACTATCGACCACCCGGGCAAACCAGAGATATCGATGAAGAAATGGAAGACGAGATGAAGCGTGAATGCAAAAGCGGTAACACGGTTATTATGGGAGACTTCAACTATCCTGGGATAGACTGGAGTCTTGGAATCTCAAAATGCGCTAGGGAGACAGAATTCCTGGAGGCTATACAAGATTGCTTCATGGAGCAGCTTGTAAGAGAACCGACGAGAGGAAATGCCACTCTGGATCTAATCCTAAATGGGTTAAAGGGACCTGCAAAGGAAGTGGAAATAGTAGGACCGTTGGGAACCAGCGATCATAATATGATCAAGTTCAAGGTCGAAGTAGGAATACCAAAAGGAAATAGAACCATAGTGACAACTTTCAACTTCAGGAAAGGAAACTACGAAGCAATGAGGAAAATGGTAAGGAAGAAACTTAGGAACACTTCCAGAAAATGGCAAATGGTAGAACATGCCTGGTCTTTTTTCAAGGACACTGTGAGCGAGGCGCAAAATCTGTATATCCCCGGATTCAGAAAGGGGTGCAAAAAGAGTCGAACAAAAGACCCGGAGTGGATAACTAAAATAGTGAAGGAAGCGATAGGAAATAAGAAATATTCATTCAGGAAATGGAAAAAGGACAAAACTGAGGACAACTGGAAAGAGCACAGGAAGTATCAAAAAGAATGTCACCGTGTGGTTCGAAAAGCCAAAAGAGAGTATGAAGAGAGGCTAGCCAGGGAAGCCCGAAATTTCAAACCGTTCTTTAGATATGTTAGAGGGAAGCAGCCAGCCAGGGAGGAGGTGGGACCGCTGGACGATGGAGACAGGAAGGGAGTGGTGAAGGAAGAGAAAGAAGTAGTAGAAAGACTTAACATGTTCTTTTCGTCTATATTTACAAATGAAGACACATCCAACATACCGGAACCTGAGCAAATCTTCAAGGGAGATCAAGCAGAAAAATTAACATCCATGGAAGTGAGCCTGGAAGATGTACGCAGGCAGCTAGAAAAACTAAAAACTGACAAATCCCCGGGTCCGGACGGAATCCATCCAAGGGTTCTGAAGGAACTAAAGGAGGAGATAGCGGAACTACTGCAGCAAATTTGCAATCTATCCCTGAAAACAGGCGTGATCCCAGAGGACTGGAAGATAGCCAATGTTTAAAAAGGGATCAAGGGGTGACCGGGGAAACTACAGACCGGTGAGTCTGACCTCGGTTCCGGGGAAAATGGTGGAAGCACTTATAAAAGACAACATTGACGAACATTTTGAAAGAAACAAACTTCTGACAACCAGCCAACATGGTTTCAGCAAAGGGAGATTGTGCCTAACAAACTTATTGCACTTCTTCGAAGGAATTAACAAACAGATGGACAGAGGTGACCCCATAGACATCATATATCTAGACTTCCAAAAAGCCTTTGACAAAGTACCCTACGAATGCCTACTTCGGAAACTGAAGAACCATGGGGTGGAAGGAGATGTACATAGATGGATCAGAAATTGGTTGGCGGGTAGGAAACAGAGGGTGGGAGTGAAGGGCCACTACTCGGACTGGAGGAGGGTCACGAGTGGTGTCCCGCAGGGCTCGGTGCTTGGGCCGTTGCTATTTAATATATTCATAAATGATCTAGAAACAGGGACGAAGTGTGAGATAATAAAATTTGCGGACGACACCAAACTATTTAGAGGAGCTCGGACTAAAGAGGACTGCGAAGAATTGCAAAGAGACTTGAACAAACTAGAGGAATGGGCGACGAGATGGCAGATGAAGTTCAACGTTGAGAAATGTAAAGTACTACATGTGGGAAGGAGAAACCCGAGGTGCAGCTATACAATGGGAGGGATATTATTGAAGGAGAGCACCCAAGAAAGGGACTTGGGGGTAATGGTGGACATGACAATGAAGCCGACGGCACAGTGCGCAGCGGCCGCTAAGAAGGCAAATAGAATGCTAGGCATAATCAAGAAGGGTATTACAACCCAGAACGAAAGAAGTTATCCTGCCGTTGTATCGGGCAATGGTGCGTCCGCATCTGGAGTACTGCGTCCAATATTGGTCGCCGTACCTTAAGAAAGATATGGCATTACTCGAGAGGGTCATGAGAAGAGCGGACACGTCTGATAAAAGGGATAGAAAACCTTTCATACGCTGAGAGATTAGAAAAAACTGGGACTCTTTTCCCTGGAGAAGAGGAGACTTAGAGGGGATATGATAGAGACTTACAAGATCATGAAAGGCATAGAGAGAGTAGAGAGGGACAGATTCTTCAAACTTTCGAATAATAAAAGAACAAGAGGGCACTCGGAAAAGTTGAAAGGGGACAGATTCAAAACGAATGCTAGGAAGTTCTTCTTTACCCAACGTGTGGTGGACACTTGGAATGCGCTTCCAGAGGACGTAATAGGGCAGAGTACAGTACTGGGTTTCAAGAAAGGATTGGACAATTTCCTGCTGGAAAAGGGGATAGAGGGATATAGATAGAGGATTACTGCACAGGTCCTGGACCTGTTGGGCCACCACGTGTGCGGACTGCTGGGCATGATGGACCTCTGGTCTGACCCAGCAGAGGCACTGCTTATGTTCTTATGGTAAAAAACTGGAACGCTCTTCCGGAGTCTGTTATAGGGAAAAACACCCTTCAGGGATTCAAGACAAAGTTGGACAAGTTCCTGCTAAACTGGAATATATGCAGGTGAGGCTGGACTCATTTAGAGCACTGGTCTTTGACCTAAGGGTCGCCGCGTGAGCGGACTGCTGGGCACAATGGACTACTGGTCTGACCCAGCAGTGGCAATTCTTATGTTCTTATGTTGAAGAACTGTGGCAGCTTAAAAAATATTAAGGTCCTTTTATTAAAGTTAAGGATGCACTGACGGTCATTACTGCATGATAGTGCTATGCATCTTATTTTATACCTGTGGGCCACGTGGCACTTAGCGCATGCTAATGTTCATTATTGCGCACTAAGCTTAGTATAAGGGCAACTTAACATGGTGTGTTAAGTTGCTTTTCTTTTAAAAAATTTGCCCTACTTAGTAGACAGATAAACCACAAAAGTGAGAAATGGATGACATATGAAGAAATTCACATGCACAAAAGAGATAGCATGATAAAGAAAAAAATTCAGCATCAGTGACTGGCTTCTGCTTTTTTCCTGTTTAGCAGTAGGTCTTACAGACTGGCACAGCATGGTTATCTACTAAGTAATGGGCAATGCCTATACAACAGACTTTTTAATTAGCAAGGAAAATAACCTAAACAATTTTGGGTGATAAATAATTGATGCTAAGACAGATGGTTGACATTGCTCTTTGTTCTCATTCTTGTTGTGTGTAGTGAACTTGATGATGGAATGCAAATATGTTTTGGAGGCAAAAGGATTTGTAAAGTATAGTATGTTGATGTTTCTGTGATAGTAAGTCAAAGTTTTATCTTGGAATGTTATCAAAATTTGCTATGAACTTGTGAATAAAGAATGTGTCAAATCTAGACTACATCAGACTCAGCATGTTTGTGAAAAGTGATACTGATCCAACCAAAAAGTAGCAGATAGCTCTGTCTCAGTGTAGATGACAGGAATGTTATGTTAATCAAGTTTGGTATTCCGCCTTTACCTATTCAGTTCAATGTCAGATTACATTACAAGAGGTTGGGTCAGTTACCCAGGAAGTTGCAATGGACAGTTTGGCACAGACATTCAATAGAGTTGCAAATACAAGTAGATCAGTACAGTTATTAATACAATTAGGTCATAGTTACAAATACATAGTTATAAGTTCAAGTAGTTGGCTCATCATTATGTCCCTGGAGTTGCATTAGATAATTTAGAAATGGGTTTTTACAATTACCATTTCGGTTAATTCAGGGTTGGCTCACTATCTTAGGACAGAAATGCTTTTAAAAGTTTTCTGAACCTGAGATAGTGGTCACAAGATTATAGTGTAAGTGGTAGTTGGTTCCAGCATTTTGCTAATATTGGAAGGATAAGGTAATTTGCCTGGTAAACTTTATATGGTTACATGCTGGAAATTTTAAGTGGAAAAGATTTCTGGTGAAATATCTGTTGGAGGCACCCAACTCTATTAGGTAATAAGGGGCATTGCCTGTCAAGATCTTAAAGGCAGTGATGCCTAATTTAAACATGGCCCTTGCGGTTATGGGCAGCCAATGTAGTTTCATATAGTAGGGCTGTAGGTGTTCCAATTTCCATATATGAGTCTTACTGCTGCATTTTGAACAAGCTGTAGACGCAATAACAATGTTTTAGAGTAAATAGTGTTACATTACAGTAGTCTAATCGAGATAGAATTAAGGATTGCACTAAAATTAAAAAAGCCTCTGTTTCAAAATATTTTCTGATGGATCTTAGCTTTCGCATCACAAGGAAAGATTGTTTTATTATTGATTGTATGGGACTCTTCGTGGATAGGTGGTTATCAATTTCTGCTCCTAAGATTCAGGATTGTAGTTCTAATACAAAGTCTGTGTCATCTACTGTAATCCTTGGAGTGTAGCGTGAGTCAGGTGAGGGTCCTAGCCAAAAGAATTTGGTTTTGTTCTTATTTAGTTTGAGGCGGTGGGTTGAAGTCCAGTTTTCTATGATGTGGACACATTTTTTTGATAACGGTGAGGGTGTTGGCTAATGCAACCATTACAGGTAGCATGATCATTATGTTATCTGCGTAAGTAAAATGTTTTATTTGTGCAAATCTAGGTTGGTTCCCAAGGGTTGCATTAGAAGGTTGAACACTGATGGTGAAAGTGGAGGTCCTTGGGGGACCCCACTGGGAGAGTGCCTGCTTTCAGAAAGTTCATCATCCTTACGTACAGCATAGTGCCGAGTGGTTAGGACCCTTGGAACCAGGAGAACACTGGGTCACTAAATCTGAAATCGCTGAAGATCTTGGACATTTGATTGATGTCTACTAGGTCACATGCACTGCTTAGGCCAAATTGGATTAT
Source organism: Geotrypetes seraphini (assembly GCF_902459505.1). Lineage (NCBI taxonomy): Eukaryota > Metazoa > Chordata > Amphibia > Gymnophiona > Dermophiidae > Geotrypetes > Geotrypetes seraphini. Next base: position 91,090,181 of record NC_047085.1, read on the forward strand.
GATTGCACTGTGACCCTTGCTTAGTAGTTCTTTGCCTTATGTTACTAGTGCTGCGACCACCGTCTCACTGCTGTGATTTTTCCTGAATCTTGATAGTGAAAGGTGGAGGATATTGAAGCGTTGTAGTTATTATTCAAGTTGTTCTGTGACATATCCTTCCATCATCTTGATAAATATGAGTATGCCATAATGAAAGAGAGGTCTCCCCTACTGTCCCATATGATAGTAACTATGAGAATGCCATAAGAAAAGATCTTCCCTATCATCTTAAATGATAGATAACCATGAGAATGCCAAACAAAAGAGGGATCTCCCCTACATCTCATAACTGTGAGAATGCCATAATGAAAGACAGATGACCACATCTCATATGACAGGTAACCATGAGAATGCTGTACCATTACCACAGGGATTGTAGGAAGTCCTTTAAAATGACCAAACATAGGCAGCATCTTTAGTCAAGAAGAAAACCAGGAATTTGGGTAATCCAGGACGAATCTCAGCCTGCTTGTCTGACATTGCTACATGGATGTCTCGCTGCCATCTAAAGTTAAACATGGCTAAGACTGCCTGCCTCTCCTCTCCTTATATTCTCTATTTTGGTGGATAATGTTCACATCCTCCCTGTCTCATCACCTTGCAACCTCGAGGTCATCTTTGACTCGTCTCGGTCCTTCTTTTTACATATCAAACAACTTGCCAAAACTCATTGCTTCTTTCTATGCAACACTGCTAAAATCCAGAGTTTCCTTTGTGAGCACGCTGCCAAGACCATTATCCATGCCCTCGTCACCTCTTGCCTGGATTACTGCAACGTGCATTTCACAAGTCTCCCGCTAACTCATCTCTTCCCCTTCAATTTGTTCAGAATTTCTGCTGCATACCTCATGTTCCACAAGTGTTGGTATGCTTATGTTACCCCTCTCTTCAAGTCGCTTCATTAGCTCCCTGTCCACTTCCGCATATAATTCAAACTCCTCTTACTGACTTACAAGTGTATTCACTCTGCGGCTCCTCAATATCTTTCCTCTCTTATCTCTCACTACACACCACCTCAGGAACTCCATTCTTCGAGTAAGTCTCTCTAGTCTGTACCCTTCTCCTCTACTGTCAACTCCTGACTCTGCCCCTTCTGCATTGCTGCACCGTATGCCTGGAACAACCTGCTTGAATCAGCATGCCAGGTTCCATCTCTGGCGGTATTCAAATCCAAACTCGGAGCCCACTTTTTTGCAGCTGTATTTGGGTCCTAATACTTCCAACTTGTACTATCTGTTTCTCATTTCCTGTATTATAGGAAGTCAAGTTGCTCAAGAGGGAATACCCCCACAGGGTACACACAATTCTGAGTCTGGGTTAGGCATAAACTGTAGTTCTGGGTATGGGTAGTCCAGGAAAGGTGCACGTTGCAGCTCTGGGTCTAGGAAGAGTACGAGACATGCAAATAATGCTAAAGGTGGCCTAGTTGCTATAGCAGGAATGTCCCCACTGAGACGTAACAAACATACAACATGGAGGGCTATGTACGTCAATGCCTACAGTCTGGGAAACAAGATCCTGGAACTGGAAACAGAAATGACAAATGCCGACTTGGATGTGGTGGCGATATCTGAGACCTGGCTCACAGACTCCCACGGGTGGGACATGGTCATACCGGGTTACAACTTGCTTCGCCGAAACAGGGAGGGAAAAATGGGAGGAGGTGTAGCATTATATACTAAAGATGACATTAAAGTCACCAGAATCACAGATGTACGGTACACTGGGGAATCCTTTTGGGTAAATTTGGCCAGAGGGAAGGACAAATGCCTGTATCTTGGCGTAGTATACAGACCCCCAAGACAACAGGATGACCAAGATATGGAATTAATCGGAGATATAGAGAATATCACCTTGCGTGGGAACACAACATGCCTGATGTGGATTGGGTCACGCTTTCCTCTGCTTCAGGCAGCAGCAGGAGGCTATTAAACTCCTTGAAGGGAGCAAGACTAAGGCAACTGGTGTTAGAACCAACAAGGGATCAGGCAATCCTAGACCTGATACTTACCAATGGAGAAAGTGTCACAGAGGTCTTGGTGGGCGACACATTGGCCTCCAGCGACCACAACATGGTATGGTTCAATCTCAGGAAATGTTTCACTAAATCTACCACACTGACCAAGGTCCTTAAATTCAAGGACACAAACTTCAAAGACATGGGGAACTTTGTTCACCAGGCGCTACAAAGCCAAGCAGAAACCGATAACGTGGAAGAAATGTGGTCAACTATGAAAGCCACCATACAGGAAGCAACAAACCACTATGTTAAATCGGTAAGTAAACGGAGTAGGAACAATAAGCCACAGTGGTTCTCTGCGGAGATCTCGGACCTCATCAAGGAGAAGAAAAAAGCATTCATCTCTTACAAACAATCAGGGAAACAGGACTCCAGGGAAATCTATCTGGCCAAGTCAAAAGCAGTCAAAATAGCAGTTAGGGAGGCCAAATTCCGCATGGAGGAGTCTTTAGCAAGGAACATAAAGAAAGGAGATAAATCCTTTTTCAGGTATATCAGTGACAGGAACAAGAACTCAGGTGGGATAGTATGCCTCAGGAAACCAGAGGGAGACTATGCAGAAACGGACTCGGAAAAAGCCCAATTGTTAAATGAATACTTCTGCTCAGTCTTCACCCGTGAGGCGCCGGGACTTGGTCCTCAGCTGCAGACAAGGGTTGACTCAGCTGATCCGTTTAGTAATTTCGAGTTTACGCCCAGCAGTGTCTACTGCGAGCTGTCAAAGCTCAAGGTTAACAAGGCAATGGGGCCTGAAAACCTACATCCCAGGGTGCTCAGGGAGTTGTGTGATGTCTTGGCGGAACCGCTATCCGCGCTCTTCAATCTCTCCTTTAGTACAGGTAACGTCCCGTTGGACTGGAAAATGGCTAACGTCATTCCACTTCATAAGAAAGGCTCCAAAATGGAGACAGCAAACTACAGACCGGTGAGTCTCACATCAATAGTGAGCAAACTAATGGAAACTCTAATCAAACGCCAATTGGATACGATCATGAACGAGGAGAATCTACGGGATCCCCATCAACATGGATTTACTAAGGGGATATCCTGCCAATCCAACCTGATCGGCTTCTTTGACTGGGTGACGAGAAAGCTGGATGTTGGGGAGTCCCTGGACATCGTATACCTGGACTTCAGCAAAGCATTCGATAGCGTACCATACCGCAGGTTGCTGAGCAAGATGAGTTCTATAGGATTGGGCGACACGTTGACGAAATGGATTGGGAACTGGCTTGAGGGTAGGCTTCAGAGGGTAGTGGTGAATGGCACCCCCTCCGAAACGACAGAGGTGATCAGTGGAGTGCCACAGGGCTCCATCCTGGGACCGATCCTGTTCAACATCTACATAAGATACTTGGCAGAAGGGCTCCGAGGTAAAATAACATTATTCGCTGATGATGCCAAACTAAGCAATGTAGTGGCCAAGAGTACAACAGACAAAAATTCAATGCCCGACAACATGATGCACGACCTACTACTACTGGAGCGCTGGTCTAGGTCCTGGCAACTCAGCTTCAATGCTAAAAAATGCAAAGTCATGCACCTGGGCAGCCAAAATCCATGCAAGACTTACACCCTAAATGGCGAGATCCTAACAAGAACTGAAGCAGAACGTGACCTAGGGGTGATCGTCAGTGAGGGCATGAAGGCTGCCAATCAAGTGGAGCAAGCTTCCTCCAAAGCAAGGCAAATCATAGGTTGCATACGCAGGAGTTTCGTCAGCCGTAAGCCTGAAGTCATTATGCCATTGTATAGATCCATGGTGAGACCACACCTGGAGTACTGTGTGCAATTTTGGAGGCTGCATTACCGAAAAGATGTGCTGAGACTAGAGTCGGTCCAGAGAATGGCCACCCGGATGATCGCGGGTCTCAAGGATCTCCCGTACGAGGAAAGGCTGGATAAGTTACAGCTCTACTCACTCGAGGAACGCAGAGAGAGGGGAGACATGATCGAGACGTGGAAGACATGTGGTCGACTTTGAAAGCAATCATACAAGAAGCAACAAACCACTATGTAAAATCAGTAAGTAAACGGCAAAGGAACAATAAGCCACAGTGGTTTACTGAGGAGATCTCAGACCTGATCAAGGAGAAGAAAAAAGCATTCATCTCTTACAAACAATCAGGGAAGCAGGACTCTAGAGCAGACTACCTGGCCAATCATGGGCTGCATACGAAGGGGTTTCGTCAGTCGTAAGGCGGAAGTCATTATGCCATTGTATAGATCCATGGTGAGGCCCCACCTGGAATACTGTGTGCAATTCTGGAGGCCGCATTATCGCAAGGATGTGCTGAGACTGGAGTCGGTGCAAAGAATGGCCATCCGGATGGTCTCGGGACTCAAGGATCTACCATATGAAAAACGGCTTGACAAATTACAGCTATACTCGCTCGAGGAGCGCAGAGAGAGGGGGGACATGATCGAGACGTTCAAGTATCTTACGGGCCGCATCGAGGCGGAGGAAGATATCTTCTTTTTCAAGGGTCCCACGACAACAAGAGGGCATCCGTTGAAAATCAGGGGCGGGAAACTACGAGGTGACACCAGGAAATTCTTTTTCACTGAAAGAGTGGTTGATCGCTGGAATAGTCTTCCACTACAGGTGATTGAGGCCAGCAGCGTGCCTGATTTTAAGGCCAAATGGGATCGGCACATGGGATCTCTTCACAGGGCAAAGGTAGGGGAGGGACATTAAGGTGGGCAGACTAGATGGGCCGTGGGCCCTTATCTGCCGTCTATTTCTATGTTTCTATGTTTCTAAGTATCTCACGGGTCGCATCGAAGTGGAAGAAGATATCTTCCTTCTCAAGGGTACCACGGCAACCAGAGGGCACCCGTGGAAAATCAGGGGAGGGAAACTGCACAGTGACACCAGGAAATTATTTTTCACTGAAAGAGTGGTTGACCGCTGGAACAATCTTCCACTTCAGGTCACTGAGGCCAGCAGCGTGCCTGATTTTAAGGCCAAATGGGATAGATACGTGAGATCTATTCACTGAGTTAGGTAAGGAAGGGTCATTGCGGTGGGCAGACTAGATGGGCCGTGGCCCTTATCTGCCGTCTATTTCTATGTTTCTATGTTTCTATGTTTGTAGCCCTTACCCTCTCTACCTCTTCATTCCTTTGTATTTGCCTTCATGAGCAGCATATATTGATGTGCCCTTTGTCCTGTGTCCTGTGTGTCTGTAATAATTAGATTGTAAGCTCTTTCGAGCAGGAACTGTTTCTTGAATGTTTAATGTACAACACTGTGTGCATCTGGTAGTGCTATAGAAATAATAAATAGTAGTAGTGAGAGTGTGTGGTACAGTGGTTAGAGCTACAACCTCGGCATCCTGAGGTTGTGGGTTCAAAAAATCCCATACTGCTCTTTATGACCCTGGGCAAGTCACTTAATCCCCATTGCCCCAGGTACATTAGATAGAGTGGGAGCCCACCAGGAAAGTTAGGGAAAAATGATTGTATGAAATCCACATAGAATTGTAGGATATGCAGAATATAAATTATTTAAAAAAAATAATAATGCACAAACTGAACTAATTTCAGTTTTATTAGTTTTCAGTTGCAAAGTACAGTATCATCCTGCACAGCCTTGCTTAATAGTCAAATAACAGTAATACCTCATCACTGTGAGAGGTCTTAGAAATTGACCTCTGTGAACTAAGCATCTGTATGGATTAGACAAAAGATTGATATCAAAGTTAAAAAATTGAGAACTCTTTAAATAATCATACTCATCCAAAAGAGAATAATTTTATAGCTTCAGAAAATGAGAAGGTAATGAAAGAATTTTAGATTATCTGTGAATATAACAAGCAGGAAACCACTGTCCAGTCATGTTTATTATGCCTGCAATGATGGCCAATTACAATGGAAGAATAGCACTGGATCTCAGCTGAGAGTATTAATCAGTCTTGTTGGTGGATGCTGATTAATTAGTAGATGTCAATGCTATGAGAGGATGCTGAACCCTAAATGAAATATTTTATTCAGCTGATTAGCAAAGTAGCAGATAAGAATAATGACATGTTACAGTTCTGAGTTCCATTTAAATCATATCACATTTATTTTGTAACAGGACAGTAAAAAGTAAGATTTGCTGTCCATGGCCACAGCAGTTAATAGATTCAGCCTCTAAATTGAAATGGACTGCTAAGCAACCCGACCTCCACAAATATAGTAAAATGTTGATTATTCTCTGATGGAGTCCTGATAACTGGTCAGCTGGAGGGTGGGGGAGGGGTAGAAAGCTGCTAAAGCTAACAGTGACATGATAATCACATCACTGCTGGTACAATCCTAAAAGGGGAGGAGAGATGAGTGAGGACAAAGAAATGAAAAGAAAAAGAGATATACTGAAGGTAAGGAAATGAGAGAAAGGAAAAGGAAGGTTTATGATGAAGGGGAAAGGAGACAGATATTGTAGTAGCAAAGGTCAAGAAAGTGCCAGACAGGAACTAGGGGAGAAGGTGATTATGGAGCTATGGAGAAGGGAACAGAGGACTAATGGGTGAATGTTGGGAAAAATCAAGGCCTTCCTTTCCCCCTTCCTTTTCCCTTGGTCTGGCATCCCTCCCTCCCTCTTTCCTGCCATGCCCTGGCATCCCTCCCTCCCTCTCCATGGTCTGACATCTCATTTCCTTCTTTCCTTTCCCTCACTCCCTTCGTCTTCCTTTTCCCTCCCTCCCCTCCAATTGGGTGCAGCAAACCTCTCCCCCTCTGCTCCCTTCCCTCCTTTTATCACACATCCCCGGAAGGCAGTGCAACATTCACAACTCGCTGCTCATGTCAGCTTCAGGCCTTTTTCTCCGTCAGGTCCTGCCTTCGTGGAAACAGGAAGTAGGCAGGACCCGGCAGAGAAGAAGGCCCAAAGCCAGCAACAGCAACAACTTGTGAACGCTGCTGCTGCTGCCTGAAGAAGTTCATGACGCCAGGCCTTGGAGCACTCACTTAGGGGCTGCACTCAAGGCAGACCACTTCTCCCCCTCCCCAGGTCACCACTGTTCAAATGTTTCTTTTCACAAGGTCCCCAACACAGCAGCCATGCCGGTGGCTGCCCAGAAGCTTTCCCTCTACCATGATCCACCACTCTGATGCAACTTCCTGTTTACAACAGAGCAGATCGCTACAGAGAGAAAGCTTTGGGGCAGCCAATGGTAGCTTGTGAGAAAGGTTGCCATGTAAGGGCCCCTCTGAAAAGGACATAAGAACATAAGAACATAAGCAATGCCTCTGCCGGGTCAGACCTGAGGTCCATCGTGCCCAGCAGTCCACTCACGCGGCGGCCCAACAGGTCCAGGACCTGTGTAGTAATCAAGTTTCAAGTTTATTGGTTTTTGATATACCGATCATAAAACAAATATCTGACCGGTTTAACAATTAAAAAAAAAAAATTTTTTTTTTTTTAAAATAAGAGTAAGAATTAGTTATTGGTGTGTTGGAGAAATTAGTGAAAACATATTAGACATATACAGACAAACATGACTGTGAGGGAAAGAAAAGGGAAGGAAGGGAAAAGTTACATAATATAAGAGGAAATGGGATAGAGGGAGGGGATAGGACATAAAGGAGAAGGGTGCTTGGTATAAGAGTTATGCGCAGGAAAACAAGAGAAATTTAGTGCTAGAGTGAGTATATAAGTGATTAGAAAAGATTAAGATTTATTAAAGGCATCTTGGAATAGGAAAGTTTTAAGATTAGTTTTGAATTTAGTTAAATTGATTTCATCCCGAAGAAATTGAGGGAGAGAGTTCCATAGCGTAGGTGCTGTTATGGCAAAATTAGTCTTTCTTGTATAGTAGGATTCTTTTAGGGAGGGGATGAAAAGGAGTTTTTGATCCGTAGATCGTAAGATACGGGGAGAACTTTGAGGAATTAGCAATTTGTCTAAAAATAGGGGCAGATGAGAAAGTTTGATTTTGAAGGAGAGTAGTAAGATTTTATAAATTATACGGTGTGTGACTGGGAGCCAATGAGCCTCCTTAAGAAGTGGAGTAACGTGCTCGAATTTACCTGTTTTGTAAATGAGTTTGATAGCGGTGTTTTGTATAATCTGCAAACGGCGTAGTTCTTTTTGGGGTAGTCCGTTTAGTAATGAATTGCAGTAATCTAAATGGGAGATTACTAAAGAGTGAATAAGGGTCTTGATCGAATCGGTATTTAGGATGGAGATGAGTGAACGAATGATACGAAGTTTAAAGAAACAAGTTCTTACTACTGTACTTATGTGATCATGGAAGGTGAGATCTCTGTCTAGAGTGACGCCCAGTAATTTTATTTAGTATCTATATGTAAGGGTATGGATTTGATGTAGATAGTTCCGGGTAATGTTTCGGATTTTTTAATAGGAAGGAGTAAGCCACAAGATTTAGTAACATTAAGTGAAAGTTTATTGGCAAACAGCCAATCACTTAAGATGTCTAATTTAGAGTTAAGATCATTAATATCCGATGAATTGGAAGTATTAATGGGGTAGAGTAGCTGGATATCGTCAGCATAAGCGAAAATTGAGAATCCTAGTGATTGTGCCAAGGAAAGAAGAGGGGATAGAAAAATGTTGAATAGAAGTGGGGATAAAATAGAACCCTGAGGAACTCCAAAAGTTTGTGTTACTGAAGGAGAAGTTTGGTTTTTTACATGAACTTTGAAGTTGCGTTGATGAAAGTAAGAAATAAACCAATTGAGAGCAGGACCTGTGATGTTACAGTCTGCTAGTCTAGATAGGAGTAAAGAATGGTCAATGGTATCAAAAGCTGCAGATAAGTCAAGTGAAATTAATATAACCGATTTTAGATGATCATGAGAATATTGTATAGTGGATATGAGACCTAATAATGATAATTCTGTAGAATGAGAAGTTCGAAAGCCAGTCTGATAAGGATGTAGCGCATGTGTTTGATCTAAGAAGTCTGATAATTGAGAATGAATCACTTTTTCAGTAAGTTTGGAAATGAAAGGCAAATTAGCGATAGGACGATAATTGTTAGGTAAAGAAGGATCAGTATTGTATTGTTTCAATTTTGGAAAGACTAAAGCTGATTTCCAAACTGTAGGAACGCAACAGTCAGAAAAGGATTTGGAAATCATTTCCCTAATATAGGGTCCAAAAAAAGAAAAAATTTTTTTGATAAGATGAGGAGGAAAACTTTCCGTAATGTTGTTAGGTAAGTTGATAGATTGTAAAGCAGTGGATAGTTGTGTTAGTGAAGGTACTTTGAAGTTTGAGAGAGAACTGAGAGGTAGAAAAGTTGAATCATTATTATTAGGAACCTTAAAAGCAGGAAGGGAAGGTCCGAGATGGGTACGAATAGTAGTGACTTTGTTGTCAAAGAATAGGGAAAGTTCATCGGAAGATGGTATATCTGAGGCGGGAGGAGGCAGTTTTTTTTTAGAATACTTAGAGAGAGATTGTGCAATACTAAAAAGAGTAGATGAGTTGCTAGTAGTAGAGATGAGTTTTGAGTAGTAGTCCTTTTTAGTCTGTTGAATGATCTTTTTATAGTAAGAAGCTTTTTCTTTAAAAGAAAGAAGGTGTATGTTAAAACGAGATTTGCGCCATTTGTTTTCTGCTGTCCGGACTTGTCGTCGGAGAAGGATCAGGTTTTCATTGAACCAGGGTTGATGTTTTCTTGAGGAAGTATTGAGAGTGGGTTTATTTTGTTTGTCAGATGAAGGGGCTAAGGTATCTAAAAGGGTTTTCGTAGCTGTTTCCCAATTAGAAAATTGTTCAGTGATTGGAAGAGAGGAGAAATCTGTGAGATTTAAAGCAAAAGAGGATTGTATAGCAGAGAGAGTGATGTTATTTAGATTACGAGAGAATGAGGAATTATGTGTGTGATTAATGGAATTTGAATGTTTTGGAAAATTTGATTGCCATATAATTAGTCTGTGGTCTGACCATGGTACCGAGATGAAATCGAAAGTGTGGAAAAAATGGGTCATGGTGATTGGACAAAGAATCATGTCTAGAGTATTTCCTGCAGAATGAGTGGGTGTATGGATAAGAGGTGATAGAGATAGATCAGCTATCAAGGTTAAGAGTTCGGAGGTATTAAAGTGATTAGGACAGTTGAAGTGAATATTAAAATCTCCGAGTATAATTGACTCAGGATAAGCGATATTGAAATCAGTTAGAGTGGAGATAAGAGATGAAAGTGAGTCTTTAGTTATTGGAGGGGGTAAATAGATAAGAAGAAAGTTAAGGGGAGAGTGGAGTTTAATAGAAAATTGGAGAGATTCAATAGGAGTGTGAGAAAAAAGGTTAGCGGTATTTATCTGAATAGGGATTGAGGTATGATGTATAATTGCTAATCCACCTCCCTTTTTGTTTGGGCGGGGTAGAAAATATGCTGTATAATTGGGTGGGCAAGCCTGAGTGATATAAGCATCGTCTCCCTGAGTTAGCCATATTTCTGTGAGAAATAAAATTTGAAGGTTATGTTGAATGATAATATCATGAATTAAATGATGTTTATTTTTTATAGAACGGACATTTATTAGGCCTGAATTGAATGTAAAGGAGTGCTGAGGTTGATTATGATAAGAATTGGAGGAAGGTTGTATCGGAATGGAAATGAGGTGTCTAGATTGAAGTTTGATTTGATTTTTGCAAGCTGTAGGGCTGATATGGCGACGGCCCCAAATAGTTGGAATAGAAGACATTATATTAGAGGTTGTGAATGAAAGAGTACAAGGGACTTCAGAGCTGTGCAGTATTAGAAGAAAAGTAATGAAAAAAATGTATGATTTGAGAAGACGGCTTAAGAGGGTGAAAAAAGAAGAGAGAGTAAACAGGGGTAATGAGGATAAGAAAGAATAAAGGAGCTGCATGAAGGAGCGCATAAAGGAGCAGGACCTGTTCCTTAGGTGCGCTCCTTTGGCGTGCGCCGCAAAGCAGAGAAATATATAGGGGAGGTTACCAGCGAGGAAATGTGGGCGGGGTCAGCGTCGCCGCCGCTTTGCGGCGGCGGTCTTTCAAAAGAACAAGAGGGCCTGTAGAGAGTGGAAAGGACAAACATTAGAAAAGTAAATGGAGAAACAATACAGACAGTTGGTAAAACGGATAAAAATTAACAGCAAATCAAGTTAAATAGATAAAATATGAAAATATAAATACCTCAGGTAAGAGTTAAGTATAATGCAGATAAAACAAACTTGAAACAGAATTAAAATTGAACAAATAAAATTTGTAAAATCAGTCAGGTTAAAACTTTAGCATTAAAAGAATAAGTCAGCAGGTATAACAGTCAACAGTCAACCAACCAATTTCCAACAGGAAATTGTCCAATCCTTTCTTAAACCCCAGTACCGTACTCTGCCCTATTACGTCCTCTGGAAGCGCATTCCAGGTGTCCACCACCCGCTGAGTAAAGAAAAACTTCCTAGCATTTGTTTTGAATCTATCCCCTTCCAATTTTTCCGAATGCCCTCTTGTTCTTTTATGTTTTGAAAATTTGAAGAATCTATCTCTCTCTATTTTTTTGAATTTTTTGATGTTGAAAGAAGATTGGGAAGGTAAGGGAAAGCAAAGGAGATAGACAGGAGGAGAAGCGAAGCTATGACCACAGGGCCCCCTGGAGCTTTGAGGCCCAGGACAGCTGCCCTGTTTGCCCTCCCCTAACGCTGGCCCTTATCCTGCACTAATGCACTGAGGACTATCCCAGCCTCTCAGTCATCTTCTCACAGATGCACACATTGAGGACTCACCTGGATTCTTCTTCTAGGGTCATCAAACCTAATCCTCTCAACTCCAGACTCTATTGGGTCCCCGGCAACTTCTTAGCTCCTTCCCTTCTTAGCTCCTTCCCAGTGTATAAATCCCCATGGACCCTCCCACTACCAGACTTCACTGTTCTCCACTGCACCAGTCCCCCCCTGTCAGGATTGATCAGCCTGGCCACTCCACTGCACTGGGCCCCTATCAGTGTTGGTCAGCATTCCTCCTCCTGAGGGTCACCCACCTTCTAAAGGAGCTCCTTGCCTTCTGAGCTCGCTGTGCTGGGAGCTGTTCTTTTCAGCAGCACAATCTACTCAGGGTGAGTGGACAGCTCCCAGCAGCACTTCCAGCTCTCATGCAAATTAGCCAGACTCTCTCACTGCTCCAGTACCCTGTCACACATTGTCATATAGCAGGCAATAGAAACTTTCAAGGCAAATAGAGCAGTCTCCCAGACACCTCCAGCAAAGGCCCTACAGATACAGGAGGTTTGAAGGACTTCCGAGGGTGTTCGAGCACAGCCAGTAGCAGTCCTATCTGGGGTGGCTTCGGATAGCAGTAATAAATGCCACATGCATATCACCGGGAGAGTTACAAGCATCAGGAAGTAAAATGAACAGTGGTGAGGATGTATTATGTGGGGTTAACTCCCTAGCGAAGGGTGTTCCCATGAGCATGAAACAAAAAGTCTGGAAGAAAGGATTTATTGATTTATTCTCACTGTTGATTAGAAATCAGGATGATGATACAAGGGAAGTCAAGCAAGAGAAGCATAAATGCATACAGTAGATAGAAACCGAAAACCAAAAAGTTTCAAGTTCATTAACAATTGAGTATCAACTTTCCACATATTTATAAGTGTCATAGTTGAGAAAGATCCAGAAATGAAGCCAGATTAGGTTCTTGGACAAAATCACAAGAGCACACAAACATATGGGGGTAGGCGTGACTAAATTATGATATTTTTTAGCAAAAGCATGGCTGAGGACACAGGGTTATCGATTTGTGGCGTGATGAAATGAAATCTTATAGGCTATTTAGCCCAGACAGATTTTTGTTCTTACCTTCAAATTCATTCGGCCCAAGGAATATGATAAAATACAATAAAAAGATTTGCAGGAAGTGCACATGGAATCCATGTAGATTTTGCCATTCCTATTCCTTCTATAGAGCCTCTCACCCAGCCATATATTGCAGGTCCTAAAAGAAGAGGTATCCTCTACCATAACACCCATATTGCCCCAAGAGATAACTGGCCCAATCCCCAATTAACATACAGGCAATACTACCTTGGTTGTCACAATACCCAAAACAGGACCTAACCCCAAACCTAATGGATGGCTTCTCCCAAGGCTTCAACATCCCCTACTCTGACCCTACCAACTAAGTAGCCTAACCTATTCCCCCATAATGCTAATTCCATCAAAGTATACTTGCAGTTTGCCAAAGAAAAGATTCAAAAAGAAATAAAGTTATTGGGACTTTTTCAGTCTATGCCAATCCCAAATTTAGTAATATCCCTTCTCAACATTGTCCCCCAGAAATAACCTGGAAAATTCCAGCTTATACATAACCTCTCCTATCCAGAAGGTGCGTCAGTCAATGACTTTATCAATTCCCTTCTATGCTCAGTACAATATGCCACCATCGACCAGGTGATATAGCTTATAAAACGGGGAGGCACACATTCTCAATTAGCAAAGGCCAATATAGAAATGTAGAAAAATGAAGGCAGCTAATGATCATTAGGCCTATCTGGTCTGCCTAACCATGCCATCTACTATCCCTTTCTCTCTCTTAGAGATCTAATTTACTTATCCCAAGCTTTCTTGAATTCATATACACTTTTTGTTTCCACCACCTCCACTAGGAGGCCGTTCTTGGCATACACCACTCTTTCCATGAAAAAGTATTTTCTGAGGTTACTTTGTCCTATGCCCCTCATTCCAGAATTTCCTTTTAAATGAAAGAGATTTGCATGATGCATGTTTATGTTATGTAGGTATTTAAATATCTCTATTATATCTCCCCTTTCCTGCCTTTCTTCCAAAGTTTACATATTGAGATCTTAAAGTCTGCCCTCATACTGTATGTTTTATGACAAAGACCTCTGATCTTTTAATAGCCTTCCTCTGGATCAACTCCATCCTGTTTATATCTTTTTGAAGGTGTAGTCTCCAGAACTGTTTACAATATTCTAAATGAGGTCACATCAGAGTCTTATACAGGAGAATGAATACTTCCTTTTTCCAACTGACCCTTTCTCTCCCTATGAACCCAAGTATCCTTCTAGCTTTTGCTGTCACCTTTTCTACCTATTTGGTTATCTTAAGATCATTCCATATGATCACATCCAAGTCCTGTTCAACTTTTGTGCACAAAAGTTCTTCACCCACTAAATTGTACCATTCCCTCAGGATTTTGAAGCCCAAATATATTACTCTGAATTTCTTAGCATTAAATTTTAACTGCCATATTCCAGACAATTTTTCAAGCTTCTCTAGATGGTGGTAGATGCATGGAATAGTCCCCCAGAAGAGATGGTGGAGACAGAGACTGTGACTGAATTCAAAAGTGCCTGGGAAAGGCACATGGGATCTCTTGGAGAGAGAAAGAGATAATGGTTACTGCGGATGGGCAGACTAGATGGGCCATTTGGCCTTTATCTGCCATTATGTTTCTGTTTCCTCATGTTATCTAAACCAATGTTCTTCAACCTTTTGATACCTATGGACCGGTGGAAATAAAATAATTATTTTGTGGACCGGCAGTTGAAGAACACTGGGCTAAGTTGTGCCCATCTTCACCCAATCTCTGCCCCAGACCCCATCCCATCTCCACTCAATCTCCGCCCCAGACCCCGCCCCCATAATAGTACTAATTGTAACACCATTTTCTCCATTCATTTTTCATATATACACACACACAATATAATCGTATTAACAACACATAATGGTTAACCATAAAATTAAAATACACAAAGCACACTGTATGCTTTTCAACATTCATTCCTACCAGAAAACAGATAACCCCATGCAAATGCAGGACCAAAAACTAAAAGTACTAATATTTACAAACAAACCCTAAGATGCAAGATTATGCAAGTAGTACAACCCCAGAGAAAAAGAAACAAATGCATTTCTTCCTAAACAGACAGCAGATGTAAATCAGTCACTAAAAAAAAAAAATAAAAGCATTCTCCCTACCGTTGTTGTCTCTCTTCCCTCCATGCTGTGCCTTGCCTTCTGGCCTGCCCCCCGGTGTTATCTTCAGGCCATTCCACGGTGCGATCAACATGGTGTCTTCGGGCCGGCTCTCTGAGTGCTGCAGTGCACATAGCTTTGGGCAGCGGCTCCTCACACACATCCCACGCCTCATCTGGAAGCCTTCCCTCTGCCCTTGTGACTTCAGAGAGAAGGCTTCTGGTTCAGGCGCAGGACACACATAGGAGCCTTTTCCCATGGCTTTGTGCAGCACTCAGGGAGCCGGCCCAAAGATACCGTGTTGATCGCACCATGGACCGGCGGCTGAAGAACACTGATGTAAACCACCAGAGGTGCCTACCCTATTGCAGATTTTGGTATCATCAAGCAAACTGGATGAGATAACTTTCCTATGAAGAAAGGCTATAGTAGCTAGGACTCTTCAGCCTAGAGAAAAGGGCTCAGGAGAGATATGATATAGGTCTATAAAATACTGAGCGGTGTGGAATGGGCAGATGTGAATCACACTTTGGGCTCCTTTTATTAAGCCGCACAAGTGGGGTTAACGCGAGTGACTTTTCAAAACTCGCTAACCCCCGGGCTGGTCTAAAAACTACTGCCTGCTCAAGAGGAGGCGGTAGTGGCCAGCGCAGCCGGCGGTTTTGTAAAAGGAGCCCTTTGTTTACTCTTTCCAAAAATACTAGGACTAGAAGGCATGCAATGAAGCTATCAAGTGGTAGATTTAAAACAAACAAGAGAAAAAACTATTCACTCAAAATGTCATTAAACTCTGGAATTCATTGCCGGAGAATGTTGGAAAAGTAGTTAGCAGGGTTTAGAAAAGGTTTGGATAAAGGTCTAAAAGAAAAGCCCATAAGCCATTATTAAGATGGTCTTGGGGAAATCCATTGCTTATTCCTAGGATAAGCAGCACAATATCTGTTTTACTCTTTGGGATCTTGCCAGGCACTTGTGAACCTGGGTTGGCCACTGTTAGAAACAGGATACTGGGCTTGATGGACTATGGCAATTCTTATGTTCCTTCAGTTTATTTATACTTTTTTTTTGTTACTAGCTTAGAAATGAAACCTACTACAATGTGAAACAGGTGTCTGAGCATTCTAGATTAATATAGGTGTTTCCTCTGGTCAATATAAAATATTCTAGAGAAAGGGGAACCCTCACATTTAGAGTCACAATGTTGCATTTTCTAAGGCACATGGATTCAATTCCAGGGAGAGGATTTGTGGGGTATGTGTGCATAACGTATAGTTGAGTAGAAAAGTAGCATATTGTAGGAACTGAGGAGTCAATGTTTCAGGGGATAAAGAGGAAAATATTAGCCGCTTGGTGAAGTTGTAGTTTGTAGAAGAACATGATTCACAAGGGAGTGCTTCCAATCCAGTGATGATAGAATCCAAGATTAGACTTACATGAATGGAAACCCTCTCCATAATATAATCTGGGGATCCCCAAAATCTATTAATAATCAGCCTCTAAAGGAGATGGATTTGTAAGATCTGTAAACCTTTTTAAAACAGGGTGAAGCCCAACGTTTTCAAGTCTTTTAGCAATTTGGGGGAACTTGATCTGGATATAGACTTTAAGTAACAATATCTAATTTGTTTGCCGGACCTGTAAATCTTTACCCAAAGCTCAACACATTCAGTTGTGCCTATGGAGCAATTTTGCAAATATATCTTTGTAAATTAAATTCAGACCTGTTAGAACTATACTTTGGGGAGTGTCTGAGCTATTCCAGGGTCTTGATTAGCAACATTCAGTGCTCCATAGAACACATATGATTACCCTTACTTTTGAGTGCTTTCGCCATCTCATTAATCACCTTTTAAAAGACCCCTTAAAATGTCAGAACACTTTGCCCTTTAGTACAAGCTACACAGGTAGTACCAAAGGTAGCCACCTATTAAAGAAAATGGCACTGGCAATAGATACTTTGATTGTTAAAATGTTTACTTCATAAATATTAAAGGTAAGGTAAAGCTTCTCACTTCCCCCACTGCTGCAAATGGCAGTATTCAATCACAAGAGAGCAGATAAGACTGTCTGTGAAAATGCTGGAAAGGATCCATATGGTTCCCTAGCAACAGGCCTGCAAGCCTGGGGCTTCTGCGCCTTGAGGGACTATTCATTCACTGACCTAACTCACTAAATCAAGGCAGTGCTCCTGCCTGCATTTCCTTAGGGCTAACTTGAAACAAGCATTTCCACTAGCAAAGTGTTCCATATTTATCAAATAAATCCAGGGCACAGATGAATGAATAATGCAGAAGAAAAGCTAATTAAATTATGTTGAGAGACAGATGATATTTTGTCTGCCGCTACTACTTCTAGGAAAAAAAGAATCAACTTCAAAATATTTCTACTTTGTTATTTTTTTTTTTTTTTAATTAAGATAACTGCTCTACATAGGAAGTATACTCTTAAAACCGAGCATTGGTAAAGACAATTTGTAGAGATTATTAATATTGAGTGACTGTTTTATTGACTTAGAGCATTTTTGCAGTGTTAGGGTGTGGCAAGCCAATCATTAAGGACCATATTCTATAAATGGCGCTTACATTAGGTGCTAAACCGTAAAATTAATCAAGCAGAATATCAAAAAAATATTATATCACCACCTAAAGATATTCATACAAAAAGTCCCGTTATCAGGGATTATTCAAAGCAGGATCCTACTACGGAGAAAAGACCTCAGTGTTCCCCGAGAATAATCCCGGGAAACTACTATGACAATTACTAAGTCGTCATAGGTAACACATCCTCGGTCAAAGAAAAACTCCGTATTAAGTGCAATAAGAGCTCTGAATTCTAAATAAATATATTTCTTAAAGTCTCTTTACATAGAAATGGTATAGGAACCCACACTTATCTCAATAATATCCTCTGACACGGAAAAGATCACCGCAGCTCGGTGCATTACACTCTCTCACTTCACTTTTCAATTTTGGAAGATCATCTTATAATTCCCGACAGTTCCTGTTTCGCAATCTTGCTGCATCAGGGGAATTACTAAAAAACATCAAAATAATTACAGTTAGTTGATATATTCATTATATCAAACTTCAAGCATGATATCCATACCAATTACATTTAAGAACGAGCAACTGCTTCAAAAATCTTCTTCCTGAAAATGGTGACTCGGCGTCTGCCCTGGTTATAAAGGGATGTGGATTGACGTCAACAAACACCATACCAATCAGAAAGGATCGGACTCAAACTGGCCAATCAGAGAGCCTTTTCTCCATCTTCACAAAAAACCTATATTTAAAAAAAGGCTCTCCACTCTACTTTGGCATTTAAACCTCTTGGTGTACATGCTTGCAGTCTAAAAATCCATTTTTGTTCACGTTGTCGTAATAATAATTTAAAGTCACTCCCTTTCTGTGGTGGAAAATTTTTTTCAATAATCCAACATTGCATCTCTTGGAATGAATGATGTAACTCTACACTATGTTGAACCATAGGTGCCTCCATTTTATTGCAAGTAAAACAAAGATCTGTGTTCAATTATTCTCGTTTTAAAGGGTCTAGATGTCTGACCTATATATAATAGGTTACATGGACATTGAAGTGCATATATCACCCCACTGGTTTCACAAGATGTCAAGGATCTTAGACTATATTCTTTATTATCACTCGGATTTATAAATGAAGTACAGTCTAAAGTAACTGAGCAAATTGAGCAGTGTCCACATTTGAAATTTCCCCTATTTTCACTTGGACTGCTTACTATATCCGCAGGTGGCATCGTGCCCCTACTAGTTGGACAGATGAGCTCCTGTAAATTCTTATTCCTTGAATAGACTATCATCATCTGCACTTCTCTAAAACAAGGGTGAATAGTTAAACAGTTCCAGTGTTTTTACAGAATTTTGCCGAAAAACGTGCTTGTTGGGAATGTCTCAATATGCAAACTATATTATCATTCTCCAGTACAGGTTCCACATATTGCAATAACAACTCTCTCTGATTGTATAATGCCTGTGTATAAGATCTTTTAATACAGGGTTCTGGATATCCCTGATTCAACAACTTTTTCTTTAGATGGTAATATAATACTTAATTAGGTGCTGCCAGGCATCCTAATTCCAGCCGCCTAACTTTTTTTTTTATTTCTTTATTAATTTTTAAAACAAATTCAAAGTGCAATAGAATATACAAACAATTGGTACAATTAAACAGCACTTATATCTACATTTTACATTTTACCTTTTACCCCCTTCCCTTCCTCCCACCTTCCCTGGATGTGTGCAAAACTCCTTTAGAAATTAAATTAGTGACACCTAACTTTTTAAAAATTGGCATGATAATTGACCATGCCAATTTTCAACCAATCAAAAAAAAAAAAAAAATTAAACCATTTAATAATAATAATAATAATAATAATAACTTTATTCTTGTATACCGCATTACCATGGAAGTTCTATGCGGTATACAGATGAAGAGACTGTACATTTGTAGCGAAGTTACATTTTCGGCGATGCTACGTTTACATTTTTGACGATGTTACATTTACGGTGAAGTTATTTTACAGCTAGGTTACATTTGCAGAGAAGTTACATTTGCTGTAAGTTACATAGAGCGGTGTTACATACAGCAGAGTTACCTACGGCGTAGATACATACTGCGGTGTTCGATAAGGCAGAGCAGAGGCATTTGGTATGGGGAGTAACGAAGACAGGGTAATTAGTTGGATAGAGTGATCCATTTTGTTAAGCCATTTAGTGGCTGACAAGATTGGAGGAGTCGGAGAGTCTGGAGGGAAGTCGAGGTCAGAGGAGGAGGTCAAGGAAGAGGTGGGGAGAAGTTAGAGGAATTTGTCAAACAGGTAGGTTTTGATTGACTTCCTAAACATTTGGTAGGTGGGGGAATTGGAGATGAGGGCTGTGAGGCATTTGTTCCATTTGCCCGCTTGGAATGCTAGGGATCAATCAAGAAATTTCTTGTAGAGGCAGCCCTTCAGGGAAGGAAAGGAAAACAGGTAGGTGTTTCATGTACAAGAGGGGCCTGCAATTTCAAGGTGATCAGACAGGTAGATTGGTGAAGAGCCTGCTAAGGTTTTGTAGCCGAGGCAGGCAAATTTAAAGATGATTCTTGCCTCCACTGGCAGCCAGTGGAGTTTAGTGTAATAGGGGCTAATGTGGTCATATTTTTTGAGGCCGAAGATGAGGCGGACGGCAGCATTTTGAACTATTCTTAAATGTTTGATGGAGTTTTTATAAGATCCCAGGTATATGATGTTACAATAGTCCAGTATGCTTAAGATTAGTGACTGGACCACAAGTCGGAAGGAGAGGTGGTTGAAGTGACGTTTAATGGTACGAAGTTTCCAAAGGGAGCAGAAACATTTTTTGACCTGGGCACTGGTATGATCTTCGAAGGTCAAGCATCTGTCTAAGAGGACTCCAAGGATTTTTATGGTGGGGTTGATAGGATAGTCTAGGCTGTTCAATTTCAGGGAAGTGTTTGTTAGTTTGTGGGTAGGACTTGCCAGGAAAATTTTGTTTTTTTCGGTGTTCAATTTTAATTTGAATTGTGAGGTCCATAGTTCTAATTTGGTGAGGACAGAAGAGGTGAATTGTTCCATCTGTTGTGTGAATGAAGTTAGGGGAATGATAATGGTAATGTCATCTGCATATATGAATGATTTTAGGTTTAAGTCGGCTAGTGTCCGTGCCAGAGGGGCCAAGCAAATGTTAAAAAGGGAGGGGGATAGAGGGGAGCTTTGTGGGACTCCGCAGGGATTGCGCCAGTGATGGGAGAAGGTTCCATTACTGTGGACCTGGTAAGTACGGTTAGTTAGGAAGCTTGAGAACCAGTTTAGTATTTGGCCGGTAATGCTGATGGAGTCAAGGCAGCTGAGCAGGATATCATGGTCGACCAGATCGAAGGCGCTGCTTAGGTCGAATTGGAGTACTAGGGCGCTTTTGCCCAGTGAGAACAGGTGGAGGAGGTAATTGGTCAGAGCAGCTAAGACAGTTTCTGTGCTGTGGTTTGTGAGTTCAGTGTCAAACTATTAGGATGCCTAGTGATGCCTATCTCAAACAGTAGGCCTGGTTAGGGACGGAGAATAGGCATGGTTGACTTAGGCATCATCAGGCATCTGACATAGATGCCGCCAAATTAGGTGA
This sequence comes from Geotrypetes seraphini, assembly GCF_902459505.1. Taxonomy (NCBI): domain Eukaryota; kingdom Metazoa; phylum Chordata; class Amphibia; order Gymnophiona; family Dermophiidae; genus Geotrypetes; species Geotrypetes seraphini. The sequence continues at coordinate 91,111,316 of NC_047085.1, forward strand.
GTGAAAAGCTGGTCTAATGGAGTGGTTGATTGACAACTGTGCCAGGTGGTGCCTACAATGTAGGCTCTGTTTGTAGAATCCAAGCCTAAGGGCTCCTTTTACTAAGCTGCGATAGCGTTATTAGCGCACGCTTAGTGCACACAAAATTGAAACTGCATTGAGTTGGCGTTAGTTCTAGCAACGTAGCGTGGGTTTAGCGCGCACTAAAATTCTGCGCGTGCTAAAAACACTATTGCAGCTTAGTAAAAGGAGCCCTAAGTGTTTTTGGTATCAAAGGGTATGACATGGGTGGAGAGTTGGCAAGGAAGGCATTTGGCAGTTAATGTGCTAAACTTGCTGTGCACTAACCCCAAATTCTGTATGTGGCACCTTACATTGTGTGTGCACGCAAATTGGTGCACGATTTGTGTACAATACCTAATTGTTTAATAAACCGAATCAGGCTGATAATTGGCAATTAATACTTCATAATTGATGCTAATTGGCACTAGTTAAAAGTTACATGCACAATGTGGTACTAGTAGAACTGCAAGCAGGTCTCTGGAGTAGTCTGGGGACTCAGGCCCTTATGCCACCCTAACTAGTACACTTGTGGTGGAAAGTGTGAGCCCACCAAAATCCACCAAAAATCCACTGTACTTCCATGTAGGTGACACTTGCAGGCATAAGGGCTATTGGGTAGGTAGCCAGGTGGATTCAGTAGGTTAAGGGGTTATGATGAAATGTGTACCTGGCACAATTAATGTAGGCAGTGGGAAGTAGGGTTATGGATTGAAGGCTATATTGAAAAGGTGAATTTTCAGTCTACTTTTAAACAAGGGAAGGGGTGTGATAGACAAACTCAGGTCGTTTATTCCAGGCATACGGGGCAGCTAGATGAAAGAAGCAAAGTCTGGAATTGGCAGTGGAGGAGAAGGGTACAGATAAAAGCAGCTTATCTGAGGAATGGAGATCTCAGGGAGGCATACAAAGAGAGACAGAGGAGAGATACTAAAGGGCTGTGGCATGACCACACTTGTAGGTTAGTAACTGTATGCAGAGGCAGATAAGAGCCAGTGAAGTGATTTGAGGACAGGGGTAAAGTGAGTGTAGCAAAGTTGGCAGGTCAGTGTCAGGAGTTACACCTGCTACCAAGCACATTTAGGATTTGATAAACAGCTTCTAAGCATCACTCTACTGGAGGGATTAAGGGGGTTGCTCCCTTAATCTCCTGGTGGCTTATGTCTCACCAAATGTCAAACTGGCAAATGAAACTGGCCACTGTGACAGTATAACTAGGGTTGCTTGTCTTAACTGGGTTTAGTTTTAATTTATGACCTTGTAATCTGATTGAAATAAGTTGTCATCGAGATTTGAGAACAACATTTGGAGTAGTTCAGAGTGAACAAAATCTGTAGAACTCTTGTTGTATGGTTGTGGATTTTATGTATACATATGATTCAGTGATCATATATGGACATATTTAAAATGCATTTCTTCTCAATATATGGATTGATTGTGAGTTTCTATTCAAATATATATACTGTAGAATTTGGGAGGGAGTAATGTCTTCGGTGACAAGCAAATTGCATTGCAGTGAATGGTCATGATAATGTGCGACACACTCAGAACAGCAGCTAGCATTTTACATGGAGAAATTTTTTTTTTTAAATCACATAAAATAAACCCTAGGAAAAGCATATTTTGAGGGCCATAGCTCAAAATGCATTTTTATTGGTGCATAATAAATCTAAGAATATTAAAGAACATAATTTTTGAAAGTTGTTTTCATTCAGCAGTGCAATACTATTTACAGGCAAAATTAAAGTTATAAATACATGATCTTTTAGTAGGAACTAGTGAATAGTAATTTTTGGTGGCTTTCAAGTCTAACATGCGGATCTAGGAGTTCTTAAAATCACATTGTTGGTTTCAGAAATCCATATATGAAACCCTAGCAAGCACCTTTATCTCATTCATCAGGGTATTCCTTTAATTACAAAAAGGGAAATGTTATAAATGGCGCTAAATTATAGGCTCAAAAAAAATCAAAATATGGAGATAACACTTAGGGCTCCTTTTACGAAGCCGCGTTAGCGGTTTAATGCATATAATAGCGCATGCTAATTTGCCGTCCGTGCTAGCCGCTAATGCCTCCTCTTGAGCAGGCGGTATTTTTTCGGCTAGCGTGGGGGTTAGCACGCGCTAAAAAGGTACGTGCACTAAAGCCATTAACGTGGCTTTGTAAAAGGAGCCCTTACACTCAGTACCACACTCAACCTCATGAATAATGAGAGTGAACTACTGTCCTTATAACTGAGGTATCTATAAAAACATACAAGAAAAAAGGACCTCAAATATCCAGACACAGCTAAAAAAATCTGTGCCTTTTAAGGGGTCATGAGTACTATCATTGGCCCAAAAAAACCTTCCTGTTATTAAATTTTAAAAAATATTTTTTTATAGTGCAAATTAATTCAGTCCAGTGCATCATTGCATATTTAAAGCAACTCTACAATATTCCACATCAAAACTTGAAAGCACTTAACTTTGTTCCAATGGCAGTTCATCCATTTCACCACTCATTGCTTCATCAGGGAAAGCGTTTTCCAAAAAAACCCATCATATGTGTAGAATCATAAGCTTTCAATATCTCCTCTGCCAAACACTCGTTGGTGCCTACCTTTAAATAGGTATTCCACAAAGGCACTTCTATAATGTGTGGAAAGAGAGGGCAGGACATCATAAGACCTATCAGAGCATGAGGTCTTGCAGTGCCTACACTGAATATTTTTGAAGTGGATTTGCTGTTGCCACTGCTCAGGGACCAAATCAAAGAGGACCATGGAAAAGGTAATAGAGGATGCCAGGAGATGTCAGGAGCAGAGGGAGCAAAGCACCTTTTCCCATCCACCATTGCCTATGGGTGTTCAGTACTGTCCATTAGTATAACAGTTGATAACTACTATACCTTTTTTACTTTCTGCAAAAGAAATTACAATGATGGTGAGGTAAAATCTGCCCCAAAATGTTTATTTGTAATGCCCTATGCCCACAAAATTGCATAAAACTCACATTGTTGCTTTCAGTGGGTTGATGAGGAGAAGAAAATTAAGTCTGTGGAGGATGGTGAGGGAATGGAGATGAAAAATGTGCTTGTCTCTTTCGCCTTTAGAGGATGCTAGGCCCAGAACTTTGAGGATCCTGGACCAAGATGGTCTGGGATCATCACAGTGTGGATGTATTTAAGTGTGTATATAGGGATGTGGGTGAAGTATATGAAATAGGTGGTGTATAGAATATGAGATATGTTGGTTTACTTGTGCTGGAGAACAGTGTTATGTGGAGGGTGTTCATTGAAATATTTGGCTTTGTTCAAAGTAATTTTTTAATATGTGTAGAAGAAAGTATGGATGCATGTATCCTTTTGGCTGATAAGAAGATAATAGTCGATACAATATAACACTACAGGTCATGTGTGGTGGGTTGATACATTGTATACTGTACATAGTTTATTGCCCACCCTATATTTCTTTATAGTTTAGTGATAACCTTTCAGGTGGAGAGACATGAAGAGCAAATGTATAGGGGATGTGGGTATATATGTGTGTGTTAGAGAATATATGGATATACATAGGGATGCAGACACTTTTGTTCTATTCGCTCTAAGGTACACTTGATAAATACATTCTTATCTCATAAGAAACCAGACATTCTGGCTCTTGCAGAAACCTGGTTATCTCCTGGTAATGAAGCCTTATTTCACCAATCTTGCCCTCCTGAATACTCATTTCAATATCATCACCATGAAGGAAGAGTGGTGGTCTTGCTGGGTTTTTTTTAAACTTTTTTATTGTCCACATGCAAAATCTCTCCCCTTTAGTTATCCTTGCTTCTGATTTATAACCCACCTTTCATAACCAGATCTTCTCTCTCAACATTATATGATCTCATCACCTCCCACATAATCTCTCTTTTTCTGCTCTTTATTCTAGGAGACTTACCCCCTCTTCTATAAAACTTTGATAGCAGTTTCTAGTGCAGAGAACTGCGCTGAATGGCCTGCGCTCTCCTGACGCTCATAGGAACTCTATGAGCATCAGGAGCAGTGCGGGCCATTCAGCACGGCTCCCTGCGCTAGAAACTGCTATCGCAGTTTCATAAAAGAGGGGGTTAAATATTCATCTTGATGATTTCTCTGACTCCCTTATCAATGACTTTCTCACTTTTCACGATGACTCAGCTCTTCAACTGGTTCAAGGTCCAACTCATTCTGTAGGTCATCTGGATATTGTCATTACTAGCTCATCTTTCTTTTCTAATCTCTGTATTCCATTTATTAATCCTATTCCATGATCTGATCATAGCTAAATAAAATTCTCCCTTACCTCCCTGGTCACTTCTAGTTCTGCAACTCCCAAGCCCCCACCAAAATTTTTAGAAATCTACAGTCCCTAAATGCAGATGCCTTCTTTAGTCACTTTGATGCCTTTCCATCTGACTTTTCTTCTATTCCCCTGCCAGATCAAATTTCTATCTGGGCTAAATCTCTTCACTCTGCTTTTGATCTTTCTGCATCTTTGAACCACCTACCATCAAATCACCACTCTTCATAACCTTGGTTTTATTCAAAACTCATTTCTGCGACATCAGCTGTGAAGTACAGAGTGCTTCTGGCACAGGAATCCTTCATGGTTCATACTTCATCACTTTAAGTCAATTTCTAGATACTACTCTAATACTCTTAGGGCAGCTAAATGAACTTATATTCTCAGTCTCATTCAATGATATCTAAATTCATCTTACTTATACCGCTTGCTATATTCTCTTAGAAACCTGTCTATACTATTTCTTCATCCTTAAGCGCTGATGACTTTGCAATTGGTTTTATAGAAAACCAAAACGCTGTCTTTAGTCTCCACTTTTTCTGCTTTTGCTCTTTCTTCACATACTGATTCTTCATCTTCTCCTTCTTCAGTCCCAGTAGCCTCTCTCTCCTCTTTCAATTGTCTTTCTACTTCATTCTTGAAAAATATAATCAGATTACGAAAACCTTCATCGCCTCCTTCTGATCAGATTACTGCTTTTCTGTTGCTCTACTTTTTGGACCTTCTTATCACCCCTTTGACAGCAATATAGTCTCAATTCTGCTATTTTTCCCACTCACTTGGAAACATGCAATAGTCACCCCTATGCTTAAAGATTCCTAATCTAGTAACTAACTATAGGCCAATCTCTTATCTTCATTTTTATCCAAAATAACAGAAAAAATTGTTAAAAATCAACTTTTCTCCACTGTACAAATGCACTTCCCCACTCCACCCCCAACCAAATTAGTTTTTGTTCACAACACTTTACTGACCATACTCTCCTAGGTTTAACAAATTACATAGGGACTATCTTTGACAGTACTCGCAACATAGTTCTCTTCTCTTTGGACATGTCTGCCAAATTCGATTTAGTGGACTACACTATTCTTCTTAACCGCTTAAAAGATTTATTTATTTATTATGTATGTTGCTTGTGAACCACCTAGGTACTTAGGAAGTGTATAATTTTTTAAAATAAATTTAAAAATAACTGACAAGACTTATCAATGTTTTCACTCTTATTTTATTGACTGTTCTTACTATGTCCTCTATTCTGGCTCAATGTCCTCCCCATAACCACTTCACTCATGATCCTCAGGGGTCTGTGCTGGGTTCCATCCTTTTCAACATTTCTTGCTCCATTAACTCTTTTGCTTAAGTCTCTTAGGTTTACTTTTTTCATCTACGCAGATGACAATCAACTTCTTTTCCTATTCAACTCTCATCTGTCTGACAGTTACTCTTTCATCTCTGGAAAACTTGATGAAGTTGCTGATTGGTTGACAACAAATAAACTAAAAATAAAGTCATTAAATAGCAGTCCTGATTTTTTCCCCTGTAACTCTAGTACTCAATCCTCCATTCTCCACAATGAATGGTACAGCTCTCTCATACTGTATACCAGTTCCACCAAAATCCTTGGAGCCATTCCGGGTGCCACTTTGTCTTTTCACTCTCATATATCTAAAGTAGTATCTTCTTTCCTTGTTCTTTGCTGCCTCTGTTCTATTTGACCTTTTCTTAATAAGAAATCTCTGTGCATTCTTTTGCACCCAGTTTTCTCTAAACTTGACTACTGTAACTCTTTTCTTATTGGTCTTCCACTTTATCAACTCCGTCGACTCCAGCTTGTCCAAAATACTTCAGTGAGACTTTTGTATCATCACTCTAAGTTAGACCACATTGCCCCTCTTTATAAGTCTGAATACATACTCTCAATATCTTATAGAATCCCTTTTTAAATCCATTCCTTCCAGATCCAGCTTTCTTCCTTATTCTTCTCAAAGGACACTTTGTTCAACTCAGCAACATCTTCTAACTATTCTTTCTTTCAGACAAATATTTCTAGACATTCACAGGATCTCTTGTTTCTCTGTCATGACACCCACTGTGTGGTATTCTCTTCCATTGTACCTTAGGACTGAACAATCCTTCAAAAGCTTTAAATTTCAATTAAAAACCTATCTTTTTGCTTTGGCATTTGGATCTACAGCATCATGAACTTCATAGCCTGTTTTCATTTGATCTAGAACAGGGGTGTCCAACCTGTGGCCCCGTGAAGTATTTTGTGCGGCCCTGGTTGAGGACGATGCAGTGTTTTCCTCTGCCCCCCCCCCCCCGGGTGTTTACCGTCTTGCCAGCTCCCTCCTCTGTCTTACTGCAGCATTTCCATGTATGTGTGGCCCCAGAAATTTTTTTGCGGCCAATGCGGCCCAGGGAAGCCAAAAGGTTGGATATCCCTGCTCTAGAACTTTAGATTGTACAACACTTAGGGCCTCTTTTAGCTGCACTAGCAGCTGCCGCGCAGCAACAGCCCCGAAGCCCTTTAAATCTCTGTGGGCTTTGGGGCCGTTTCCACAGCGGCCCGCGCTAAACATCTTTGTAGAAGAGGCCTTTAGACCAGTAGTTCTAAAAACCTGTCCTGGGGGAACCCCCCCATCCAGTCAGGTTTTCAATATATCCCTAATGAATATGCATAAGGCAGATTTGCATGCCTGTCACCTCTCTAATATGCAAATCTGCCTCATGTATATTCATTAGGGATATCTTAAAAACTTGACTGGCTGGGAGTCCCCCAGAATAGGTTTAAGAACCACTGGCTTAGACATTATTGATTGATTGATTGATTTTAAGTATTTATATACCGCCTAATAAAATTACCTAAGCGGTTTTCAATAAGGTACTCAAGCATTTTCCCTATCTGTCCCTTTTATGTATCCCTTCCCTTTTTGCCTTTGATAAATATTGTAATCATTCCATACCTTCTAACCCATTTGCATTTTGTTGGTTATGCTATGTCTATTTTGTTTTTGTAATCTGTTTTTATTATTTTATAATATCATTTCCTCTCCCCTGATTTTATTTTAAACTGCTTAGATAAACTTCTGTTTATACTGTATATGTGATACATTAAATAAATGGAACTTGTACAGCCCTAAAGCTCATTTGAAATATTTTTCTTCCAACTTGACAAATCAGTGAATTCTTGTTCTATTTTAGTTATTTTATCTATACGCAGACAAACTAACAGTGATCCCTTTTTTTTCAACACTCTGCATGTTGAAAAGCATAAAAAGAGGTAGGAAGGTGAATGTACTGTTTAAGTTGACCTACATATTTGTAAAAGGCCCAAGCCATAGTTAAGGATGAATATTTTTGAGCTGTAAAGAAAAAGAAAATCATTGTAGGTTCAATCAGCAGAATCTCTAGCTAGCTTCCTTAAGTGATACAAATCAATATCTCTTTCATGCTTTGTTGTAACATCAAGAGAAAAAGTCCCCTGGTAACTAGCTAAAACATCAAAATGATAATCTGAGTACTGTCAGACTGAAAGGGAACCTCCTGCTGTGACTGCCAAAGCAAGAAAGAAATCTACAGGAGAACTGAGTCAGTAGAAATAATTTTCCAAAGTAGATTAATGCCTTTTCTGCTGAATCTTCTGAATAGAATTTAGCACTGTTAATTCATTCCTGCACCTTGCATTATCTTCTTGTCTTCTATGGCAAATTTAGCCAAAAAAATTATAGAAACATTGCTGCCAAGATAGGATTTATTATTAGCAAATGTCAGTCAAATTTTTCACTAGAAGGCCCTTGGCAGGGAACAAAAAGATGCTGCATTCTACAGAAACAGTTAAGAAATAGGTATATGTCAGATGCCTGCTAAGGGCAATTATTTTGTGAGTAGAAAGGGAATGGTGTGTCCTGCACTTCTGCTTGAAAGGGGTGTTATGGACAATGATGGAAGACACAGGGGAAGATCAAATCCTGTGGCATTGTTTTCACATGCATTTTTTGGGAAGTACTGTCTTTATAAATGATACAACAGAGCAGCGATTAAGGACACCTTGTATATGAATATAAAACGTTCTATGGGTCCATTTATTGAGCTGCTTTACCATGATGCATGTCAAAGGCCACAACGTGAGTAAAATGGCCTGAACATTTATTATGCTACAATAACTTTAACACATGGCTAATTGGTCCCAACACATATTAAACTTTATGAGCTGTGGCCTGCAAATATATGAAATGCAGTTCATGAATATATAAAAGAAATAATATGGCTTGCACTATTGTTGGCATAATGCATTATTGCACCAAAGTTCTTTTCGAACTCTACTGCAAGAAACCAAAACTGAATTTTGGAGGGGAACCCAGATCTTACCCTTTCAAGATTTCTTTAGCCTATGGTGCACATTTTGAAAAGAAATAGAAACATAGAAACATGATGGCACATAAAGGCCAAATGGTCCATCTAGTCTGCCCATCTGCAGTAACCATTATCTCTTTCTCTCTTAGAGAGATCCCACATGCCTATCCCAGGCCTTTTTGAATTCAGACACAGTCTCTGTCTCCACTAGTGCTGCCTGATTCAGAGAAAAATATTTTGATTCAATTCGATTCACTGTTAATGGCACAGCTTTTTAAGTTTAAGCATTTTAATTAACCAAGGCAATATCATGTCAAAAATAGGAACATCCAAACTATAACATAGCTTTAAAATTAGTTAGAAACATGGTTTAAATAAATTACATTTGCCAGTTCTTATTTAGAAATATCAATTTGTCAGCTTTGGCTGGCATCAGACAACTTCGCTGAGCAGCAATTATTTGACCTGCTGCAGAGAATATTCTTTCTGAAGGAACAGAAGTTGCTGGCGAAGATAGAAACTGCTGAGCAAAGTGGCTTAGTAAAGGTAGCTTCTCTTGTCTGTCATGCCAGTATGCAAATATATCACCATCAGTTTCCAAGGGTTCTTCAAGTTTATAGCATGCAAGCTCTGCATTGCATCTGAGGCTGATTTCAGTATTGTCTGACATCGATGGAAGTCTAGCTTTAATGGCAGCCACATTAGTATTTTTAACTGTTTCCTAAAAGCTGCTCTTGTGTCACCGACGAGGTAAATCTGTATCCTGCGAGGAGTACTTTCTGGTTCAGTTAGTGTTGCTGGTGGGATGCTCGGTGTTTGCATCTTCAGGATCTCTTGTATAACAAATGTAGTTATATCTGTTACCTCACCATATGTAGACTTGAATCTTGGGTCCAGAAAACTGCTTAATCTGTAAGAGTTATTATTACCGTATTTGCCGGCGTATAGGACGACTGGGCGTATAAGACGACCCCCCAACTTTTAGTTAAAAAATAGAGTTTTGTGTTATACTCGCCGTATAAGACGACCCCTTCTTCCGCACACCTTCTCTACCGCCCCGGGTGCAGCACAGCCGGCCAGGTTCCCTTACTTTTGTGGCACTTCCCCGACCAACCGACAACAGCCCCGGTCCGACAAACCTCCCTGCCCTTAACCGCGAATCTAAATTACCTTCTTACAGCTGCTGTAAGAAGGTAATTTAGATTCGCGGCTACAGGGCAGGGAGGATTGTCGGACCGGGGCTGTTGTCGGTTGGTCGGGGAAGTGCCACAAAAGTAAGGGAACCTGGCCGGCTGTGCTGCAACCGGGGCGGGGCGGCCGCCCCTCTCTCTTGGTACCGCAAGGCTACTCTTCTTCTCCCTACCTTCTCTGCTTGCAGCACAGAGCCGAACGGAAGTCTTCCCGACGTCAGCGCTGACGTCGGAGGGAGGGAGGGCTTTGTTTAAGCTTTGTTTAAGCCCTCCCTCCCCTCCGACGTCAGCGCTGACGTCGGGAAGACTTCCGTTCGGCTCTGTGCTGCAAGCAGAGAAGGTAGGGAGAAGAAGAGCCACGCGACTGAGTACATCCAGCCCCGCAAGTAAGGGCATGTAAACTGTACCCGGCGTATAAGACGACCCCCGACTTTGGGGAGGATTTTAAGGTACTGAAAAGTCGTCTTATACGCCAGCAAATAAATGTCTTGAAATCTTTGCATTAAACTCTTTTTCAATTCATCTGTGAAGGAACTGATGATCTTCACATTTCTTGACTCGCTATCATCACTACATCCCTCGTCCCCATCATCATCAGCTCTTACATCTGTTCGCTTGATTCATTGCCAGACTCACCAATGGAATTTAGCAGGTGTTCAACCATTGGATGAACAAAAGACACAGTAACATATTGCTCACCAGATGCAATTATAGTTGCTTCTTCAAAAGCTTCCAATATATCTACAAGCTTGCGTGCTACATCATAGTCACATTCCAAAGGTGCTGATTTCTTTGTGGCTTTACTGTTATAGAAACATAAGCTGATAGGTTGCTGTAACTCAATCACACTTCATAACATGAGGCAAGTACTGTTCCATCTAGTTTTTACATAACCGATGAGTTTCTTTACAGGCATTCCCAGAGTCTCTTGAGCCGTCTTCAAACTTTCTGTGAGTATTGTACTATGATGAAAAGAGCTAACAATATCATGGAATTTGTGAATGGTATCTGTGATAGCTTGCTGAGATCATAGTCCATCTTCGACACATAACTGAAGTGTATGTGCAAAGCAGTTGTAGTGGACCATGCAGACACCTTTTTGAATAAGTTTGCCCACTGCTTTTTTCATTGAGGCAGCATTATCGGTGACAACAGCAAAAACCTTGCCTTCTAGCTTCCACTCTTTCATAGCATTTTCAACTGTATCAGCAATATTGTCACCTGTATGTCGCTCTGGCATGTGATGCGTTTCCAGCACATCATTGACTGGTTGAAAGCCTTTAGATATGCCATGTGCTGTGATGGTAATATAAGCCTCCATGGTTCTGCTTGTGCAGAGGTCTGTTGTGATGCTTACATCCATAACATGGGCGGAAACGTCTTCATATTTAACATCAATCATTCGATCTAAAGTTTGCCTCGATGGTACTGTATAGCTTCCATTCAAAGATTGTGAATAATAAAGAAAGCCTTCATCCTTTACAAAGCTAAATGGCTGCATGTCTTTGACAATGAAATAACAAAGTGCATTGTCAATCCTTTTTTTATCTGCTGGCTGCAGTGGCTTTTGGAAGAAGGATGAAACCAAACCTTTGGCTTTTCTAGAGGTGTCGCTGGTTTGTAGCTCAAGATATTTTGCTTTATGATGTCTTTTGACATGCTGCCACAGATTACAGGTGCCACCACTGTGTTTAACAGCTACTTTGCAAAGCTTGCATCTGCCATTTCCATTATCCAAATGATCAAATACAGACCATATTACGGAACGTTGTTGCCCAACTGAACTTGATGCACAAGTAGAGTCTTTATTTTCAGCAGTTTTGTCCATCTTTTAGTCAAGCAGTACCCTATAATAGAAACAAAACATTTTCATACAAGTTTGCATACGTATTTCCTCGCAAAAAGCAAAAACCAGATGCGCATTCCCAGTGCCTGGAAAAACTGCAAACTGCTTGTCCGCAAGGATGCCAGCAGGCATCAACAACACAATAAATTTAACAATGTATTTCAAAAAAATATTTTTCCATTAAAGCAGTTTTGGAGACATTTACTTGAACAGTCTTTTTTTCCCAGTCCATAAGCAATATGAAAAAGATTTCCTTAATTATCTACTCAAACATTTTTGCTATTTACTTTCATTGTACCCAGACTATTATTCAGTAGAAAAAATTTAGTTTGTTCAATCAAATCCTGTCTGGCCATTGGACTTCTATGAGTGAATGTTCTGCTTGATTGAACAAACTAAATTTTTTCTATTGAATAATAGTTTAAGTATAATGAATTGCAAAAATGTTAAAGCCACACAGAAAAGCAGTAAAAGTCAATTGGTTCTCCGAGTGGAAACAACCTGATGTCTCAGCACTTGAGGAAAAGACCACATAATAATGTTTATAAGATAAATCATATAAATTATAGTGAAGCAGGGTGTCCTCAGCGTGACAGGTAAGTGAGGGGAGAGAATTCTCCAGCACTTTACACAATAAGGCACAGGTTAATTACCCTCTGCCTGCACACCATCATAGGACACCTCACGTGTGCTCAAATTAATCAATGTGATAAATTAAACAGTGATATACAATTGGTCAATCACACGAGTGCAAGATCAAACAGGTCGTTCCCATTCAGAGAACCTATTGACTTTTACTGCTTTTCTGTGTGGCTTTAACATTTTTGCTATTCATTATACCTAAACTATTATTCAATAATAACCTTCTGCCGATTCTCAGCTTCCATCCCCAGCCCCCAAGACTCACCAGCCCCCCTGCCGATTCATTTACTTACTGGACTGGATGTGGAATCGTGGGGAAGAGAGAAGAAATGCGGGGAAAGAGCCAGCCAAAAATACCCTTTGTTGCTGCCGAGGACCGCTGCACGAGGTCCGCTCGCTTGCCACTTGAGCTCCCACATCCTTTCGCTTCTTCTGATGTAACTTCTGGTTTCGCAAAACCGGAAGTTACATTAGATGGGAATGAATCCGGCGGCCGGCAGTGAGAAAAAGCCTGAACTTGTCTCGGGGCTGAATCGGTGAGTCCGTTTTTTTACAAAAACAAACCGATTTGAAACGATTCATCTGATTCGAATTGGTGAATCGAGCAGCACTAGTCTCCACCACCTCCTCTGGGAGACTGTTCCATGCATCTACTGTGTTTCCCCCAAAATAAGACACTGTCTTATATTAATTTGGGGTCCAAAAAAGGCACTAGGTATTATTTTTGGGTAAGTCTTATTTTTTTTCATGTACAATGATTATCTCTCCTTTCTTCTCCTCCACCCCAATTCTTCCTATTTCCTTTCTCTCCACCACATGTGCAGCATCTTTCCTTCCTTCTTGCCCATCCCTTTGTGCAGTATCTTTCTATCCCTCCCTCCCTTTCATCCCCCTGTGCAGCAGAACCCTTGCAGCTTCTATCCCTCCCCTTGTGCAGCAGAACTGTTGAAAGTTCTATCCCTCCCTTCCTCCCATCCCCCTATGCAGCATCTTTCTATCCCTCCCATCCCCCCCCCCCACCACTGCCATGCACCCCTCTGCTGACCCTTTCATCTGTCCCTCCAATGAGAACCCCGACCGCGAGCCAAAATACCTGGAAACAAATGGCAGTGTCAGCAGCACAGGCTGGATCGCAGCCTGCCCTTCTCATATCCAGGCATTCCATTGCCGTATCACTGATGATGTCATCAGCAACGCAGCACGGAACGGCTGGGCATGAGAAGGGCAGGTCATGATCCAGCCTGTGCTGCCGACTGCTAACACTGCCATTTGTTTCCAGGTATTTCAGCTCGCGGTCGGGGTTCCCATGGGAGGGAGAGATGGAAGAGTCAGCGGGGGGAGGGGGCACTGGGGGCGGGGGGACGTGCTGCTGCCGGCAACTAGGGCTTATCTTCGGGGGTAGGATTTATATTAAGACCTACTCCAAAAATCATGCTAGGGCTAATTTTCGGAGTAGGTCTTATTTTCAGGGAAACACGGTACCATCCTTTCTGTAAAAAAGTCTCTCCTTAGATTACTCCGGAGCCTATCTAATGTAACTAGGGCTCTAATTAGAAAATGTTACTGCTGCATGGTGCAAAGGAAAGACAAAATTCTTTGGCTTATTTGGATTTAACTCATGCCTTTACATTTGTTGCTCAAGGTGAATTACATTCTGGTACTCTAGCTAATGTGCTATCTCCACATGACTAGCTATCTAAGGACTCTATTTACTAGGATGTATTATTACAATAACACATGCGACTTGATAATAACATGCATTATATCCCAATAACATACAGTCCCTTAACACATATACAAAAAATGTTCAGCCAAATATACATTAAAAAATAATAAACTTTTTATTAAACACTATTCATGGCTGAACTATGTGCAGTGCATCAGTAATGTACTCGAATCTCTGAGCATGTGATTGCTCTTTATAGTGAGCCATATCCCATGTGTATTATTAGACCTGTGACATAACATTTCCTTCTTTGTCTGAAGATTCTCCAATACTGGCAGCAGCTTCAGCAGGTGAGGAAGAAAATGAAGAGAAGCAGTAGCACATGGATGACAAGAATCTTCCTCTTCTTCTGACTCAGAGTTGGAGGTAAAAGAGGAAGAAGAAGATGGTGAGGCCAGAGAAGTTTATAGTTTGTTAAAATACCTGCTATACAATACAGTAAAACCTTGGATTGCAAGTAACTTGGTTTGCAAGTGTTTTGCAAGATAGGCAAACCATTTTATTAAATTTTAACTTGATATACAAGCAATGTCTTGCAATACAAGTACATACAGTATACACACATCACAACTGAGTCGATGGTTCTCTCTCTGACACTGCAAGAGTGTAGTGACTGTTCTAAACAAGAAAAGTTTTGCAATATGAGTACGTACAGTATACACGCATTACAACTGAGCCGATGATTCTTCTCTCTCTGACACTGCAGGAGTGTAGTGACTGTTCTAAATGAGTGAGGTCTTGCAATACAAGTACGTATAGTATTTCATTTTTGGGTTGTGTAATGAATTGTCTGAGTTTCCATTATTTCCTATGGGGAAATTTGCTTTGATATACGAGTGCTTTGGATTACAAGCATGCTTCTGGAACGAATTATGCTCGTAAACCAAGGTTTTACTGTACTTTCTATTACAAATCAAAGCGATTTACTGTCTAAAATAAGATATAAGGAATGCCAATAACTGATAGGAAACCAACCATAGACATATCACAGGGAAACAATCACAGGCTTTAAAAATAAATAAAACTCCAAAGAACCCCTGCTCACCCATTAATATCACTTGAATTCCACATTATTTACAATAAGCTTTTTTTTAAAAAAAAGTATGATTTTTATTTTATTTTTTAATTTTCTAAAAGAAAGTTCCAATCTAACATTTGCTGGAAGAGTATTCCATAATGATGACACTAGAAAAAAGAAAGTTGTATGTCTGGTGGACTAGGGCAAGAATGTTCTTGGTAGTGGTTCCAACATGGTAGAACATCCTACCGAAGGAATTAAAGCTAGAAAGGGGCACTGGAAAATTCAAGAAAGGGATATAGACTATCCTTTCCTCAGACTACTTCAACTGAAATTATGAAATTGACAGAGAGAGGAAGCTAGAACTTTATGGGATGCATGAACCCAACTAGACCACATTCTGGAAAAAACTGAAAACCAGCCTCTTTGACATTTAGGGCTCCTTTTACAAAGCTGCGCTAGTGGTTTTAGCGCACGCTGCATTGCCTTGCGCGCTAGATGCGAACGCCACCATTGAGCTGGCGTTTGTTTTTACGCATAGTGCAGGGGTTAGCGTGTGCTAATCTGCAGCATACGCTAAAAATGCTAGCGCATCTTAGTAAAAAGAGCCCTTAAACTCCTCAGATCTTCCCTTGTCCCATGTTTCCCCTTTTCTCCTTCCCTACTCTCTTCACTCCCCTCTCTTCTCTTTGGAAGTCGCCTTGAGCCTGCCTAGGTATGTGCAATGCAGAAATAGAAGATTAGATTAGATTTAGTTTAAATGACCAACCTTCTTTAGATGTGTGTAAATTTATTTAGTTCCATTTATATCCCATTCTCCCAGGAGTTCAGAATGGGTTTCAGATTGACATTCACAATCAGTTTTAGGATAGACAATCATGACAAGGAGAGGGATACAGTTAGATAAACAGATCTTATTCTAGAGTCTTGGCTGGTCATAAAGAGGAAAGCATAAGAGAAATATATGAGGAGACTGTTCATTGGTGGCCTGGTCAGCAGAAGAGGAAAGTTTTCACAGATCTTCGGAAGGTCATTAGGGAGTACAGTGACCTTATCTGTGTGAGAAGCTGGTTCCACAACCGGGGGAGGAAGTAGCTGTAGGAACGTTTGCGAGCACTGTTCATCTGGAGGGATCTCCCCGTGAGAATGTTGAGTCTTAGCTCTGCTTCAGAGCGAAGGGGCGGTTGGGGGGTGTATGGCTGTATCTTGATTGGTACAAACGTGTGTTTATAAGTAGGATGATCGATATGCTGGTATTGATTATGATATAAATGTGTGCATACAAGTATGACAATTGATTATGGCATAAATATACTGGTTTAAAAAGTCAGTATTGTAACACCTCTACAGAAGCTCTGTATTGAGCTCATGTATTGTAACACATCACAGAAGCTCTTGTAAACGCTATGAATTGACTCCCCAGTCATTAGTAGCGATAAAAAAGCTCTCATTGAATAATAAACAATAAACTGTGCTTTTGCTGATGAAGGTAAAAATGAGACAATTGGAGTCCAGTGACCAAAGGGCTTACAAGGTGTTTAAAAAATAAGTAAGATATAGAGGAAGGGCTCCCAGTATGCATTATCCCCCCCTCCCCATCAGATGGCTCCCCTATTACCCCCACTGAGCCACACCATTGATGCTTCCCTTCACGACTGATCCTCAAGGGCTCTCAAACTAGTCCATGAGATATGGATTCTGAGAATTAGCATTAACAGACTAGTGTCTGTGGGAAGTTTTTGGTGGCACAAATATAGGCATACCCTGATGTAGTAATGCATGAGCCATATATCTTCATACAATCCAAACCCCAGCTGATTAGTGCTGAGTATGCAACACTGCCCCGGAGCTGTGAAAGAGAGAGCTGTATACACACACTAGCTCCCCTTAACACTTTTATCACTGGCCGCAAAAAAAGCCTCCTTTTACTTCAAGCATAAGTTTTAAATGCACTGACAAGTAAAAAAGTGTAGAAAAGTGCTTATCTTAATGAAGTCCCACCAAGGATCAGTCTTCTCTTGATGTCACCAGATTCAGTGCTGGCAATGAGTTCATCTGTTGCTATAAGCCGACGGTGGCCATCGTTTCATGGTCTTACAACCGTTTCATTAGGGCACTGTTTAGGCAATAGCACTGTGGAGCTGTGTGTTGGAGCCATGTACTTGCCACAATTCCTGAAGGCTTTCAGTAATGATCTGCCTTTTTATTGTTTATTGGTTTTATATTTTATTTTATTGTTTATTGGTTTTATATTTTATTATATTTTTCATACCATTTTATTTTATTGCTAGATGGGCATTTTTATGTTTTGGTAATATTTAGAATGTAAATATTCTTACATATAGATCCATTGTGTTATACTTAACTCACTTGTCCTGTGTATATTTTCTTTGAGAAGCAGATGAAGGGCATAAGAACATAAGAATAGCCTTACTGGGTCAGACCAATGGTCCATCAAGCCCAGTAGCCCATTCTCACAGTGGCCAATCCAGGTCACTATTACTTGGCCAAAACCCAAGGTGTAGCAATATTCCATGCTACCGATACAGGGCAAGCAGTGACTTCCCCCATGCCTTTCTCAATAACAGACTATGGACTTTTTCTCCAGGAACTTGTCCAAACCTTTCTTAAAAACAGCTACGCTATCCGCTCTTACCACATTCTCTGACAACGCGTTTCAGCGTTTAACTATTCTGAGTGAAAAAAATTTCCTCTTATTAGTTTTAAAAGTATTTCCCTGTAACTTCAACGAGTGTCCCTTAGTCTTTGTAATTTTTGACGGAGTGAAAAATCGATCCACTTGTACCCGTTCTACTCCACTCAGGATTTTGTAGACTTCAATCATATCTCCCCTCAGCCATCTCTTTTCCAAGCTGAAGAGCCCTAACTGTTTTAGTCTTTCATCATACGAGAGGAGTTCCATCCCCTTTACCATCTTGGTCGCTCTTCTTTGAACCTTTTCTAGCGCTACTATATCTTTCTTGAGATAAGGAGACCAGAATTGAACACAATACTCCAGATGAGGTCGCACCATGGAATGATACAGGGGCATTATAACATTCTTAGTCTTGTTAACCATCCCTTTTTTAATAATTCCCAGCATCCTGTTTGCTTTTTTTGGCCGCTGCCGCACATCAGGTGGAAGGTTTCATCGTATTGTCTCCGATGATACCCATATCCTTTTCTTGGGTGCTAATCCCCAAAGTGGACCCTAGCATCCAGTAACTGTGATTCAGGTTATTCTTCCCAATGTGCATCACTTTGCATTTGTCCACATTAAATTTCATCTGTCATTTGGACACCCAGTCTTCCAATTTCCTAAGGTCCGCCTGCAGTTTTTCACAATCTGCATGCATTTCAACAACTTTGAAAAGTTTAGTGTCAACTGCAAATTTAATCACCTCACTCGTCGTTCCTATTTCTAGATAATTTATAATCATGCTATAATACATGAACCCATTGTAGAGGGCAGAATAGCAGCATTCAGTAATTGATATCAGAATGTTAATGATGTGGTTAAGATGAGGTCAGTATTACTGTGGAAGACTGGTATGCCTAAGAGAAAAGGGATACATGTATATACACAGCAGTGATGTATTGGGACATGACAACTTTACTATCACTTCTTCCTTTATTTCACTTTATCTTAGTCTGCTGTTCACTTATACTGTATATGTGAGCAGTTGATGTGATAAAGCCCAACACCCATATACAGGTATGTTTAATAGAAAGTGTACACATATTGTATTGGGAAATAGTGACAAAATGTCAATATGTATGTAAAGGGGACTGGGATTGCGGACACAGAGCATGTTGGAGGAGATCATATAGAGGAATTTACATAGTAATATAGTAGCAGAGTAAATGTTAGCAGGTAAAAGACCTGTACAGTCCATCAAGTCTGCCCAACAAAGTGTCCAGCATTGTACCTGGCAATATGCACAAGTTCCATATCGTCATGATTATACACTGGCATCATAAACAGGGCAGTTAACAACTGGCCTTGCCTTGGAAACTGTAAACCGCCCTGATCCAATAAGGCCGGGCAGTATATCAAGCTTTGTTTTTTTTATTTTTTATTTTTTAACTTTATTTAGTTTGTAATGCCAACAAAAAGTGCAATACAGTTTATATACAAATAATGATAATCAACCAAGCACTTATAATCAATCAGTATCTATACAAAAGATAAAAATTCCCTCCCCATCCATCATTACCATCAGGAATAATACCAAAACAAAAGATATACCCCCCACTCCCACCCCCCGGATGTGTGGGTGAAAAACAACAGAAAATAAAGATAAAGGACAACTATAGCAAATCTACAAAAGACGTCAAACTAATTTGAATATCTTATTATGCCCCAGCATGTCAGCATTCATTTTCTCATATTTATAAGTTAAACATAAGCTCGCCCACCAAAAAGGAAAATTAAGGTTATCCTAATTCTTCCAATTGCGAGTAATCATTTCCATGGCTATCCTGGCCATAAGTAAAACGCAGCATTTATAGTTGTCCATGGAGGGCTTAATATGCAATAACGTTCCGCATATTAACGTACCTCGTACGTCAATGGAATTGATGCCTCCAGTATGGTATTAATCTGTCCCCATATTTACTTCCAAAAGTTAAGTATCAAAGGACAATAGAACAGCAGATGATCCAGTGTCCCTGCATCAAGATGACAGTGCCAGCATCTATTAGATTTAGAACTGTCTAATTTTTGTAAGCGAACAGGAGTCCAGAAACTTCTATGTAACAAAAACAAAAAAAAACATGTTTGTCTCATAGATGCTGATGCTGTATATCTCATCCTCCAAGTCCAAATTTGTGGCCATTGAGATACAGAAATATGCTGCTTTATCTCAATGCTCCAAATGTCTCTAAGACTAGTTTTTGGCTTTTTATTCAGGAATTCAGATATTATTTTATACCAACGGGCGGCCTGATGTCCTAGCAAATCTGTCTGGAAGCACAGAACCTGCATGCTATAATGATTTTTAAAATTTTGCCAATCAGGAAACCCTTTCTGAATGGCTTGCTTCAACTGCAACCACTTATAAATTTGAGATTTTGAAATACCAAAAGATTGTTGCAGTCGTGAAAAATGAAGCATTTTCCCATTTGATATAACATTTTCTAGTGTACGTATGCCTGCATGCATCTAGTGCTTCTAGGCGATCTTAGACTGGCCAATTTGAATCGTGGAGTTTAACCATAAGGACTGACACATGGATTTCGCAACTGGAATTTCTGTTAAATTGTTAATGAATTTCAAGATTTTCCAAGTGTCAAATATAATACTATTGTCCTTAACATAACTAGGTAACTTGATACTCAACACATGAGACAGCCATAATGGGGACATAATTTGCCATTCTAAGTACAGCCAATCAGGAAGATGTTCCATGAGCTCAGGAAGAACCCATTACATACCCTGACACAGTATATAGAGGCCTGATGATACCTATAAAAGTTTGGGAAGTTTACCCCACCCGCCGTAATTGGTTTTTGTAAAGCCAATATTAAAGCAATTCTAGCAGTTTTACCTAGCCAAACAAATTTGGTAAGAATGCTATTCAACTTCTTGTAGAAGGACCCCTGATTTAAAAAAAAACGGGTAACATACCCATTTGGTAACAAACCACAGGCAAAATCATCATCTTAACCATTTGGACTCTCCTCCACCAAGACAGATGTAGTGTATTCCATTGCTCACACCTCTCTGAGACCTTTAGCAATAAGGATTTTTCATTTACTTTCATCGTCTCTTCCAACGTTTTTTGAATCCAAATAACTAAATATTTTATACCCTCTTCTTTCCAAAGAAAAGGGAATGTGTCAAATAATCTTTTTGGACAGTGTACATTTAGTGGAAGAACCTCTGATTTACTCAAATTTATTTTATATCCTGAAAATATTCCAAATCGGTCAATCAGATCCAGTAAATGCGGAATGGTAGATTCAGGATTCCTCAAATGAAGCAAAATATCATCTGCATAAGCACAGACCTTATATTCCCGACCTGCATAAGGAATACCCTGTATCTCCTCTGCTTGTTGAATAGCCAATAGCAAGGGTTCCAGAGCAATATCAAATAGCAAAGGAGATAATGGACACCCTTATTTATATATAATCTGGCAGAAGGGGAACTATACAAGATTTGATTCATTTGTATAAATCTGGAACCAATACCAAACCAATCCATTGCTTGACATAAAGGTCCATTCCACACAATCAAAGGCCTTCTCTGCATCCAAGGACACAGAGAAGGCTGGATCATCCATGACTTTCATCACATTTAACATATGAAAAGCCAGTCTGGTGTTATTTGAAGAATGTCTTTGAGCAGCGAACCCCATTTGGTGCATACCGATGATAAAAGGGAGAGCCTTGGCCAAGCGTAAAGCCAGTATATCAAGCTTTAAATAACACATAGAAACATAAAATATAAACCTCATATGTAGTTAAGATGCAATCTTGAAACAGTAGCATTATACCGTAGTTTTCAACCCTAAGAATGTCTTCCCCTAACCCATGACTGATTAGTTTTATTTATTAATGAATCCTCCCCCTCCCCCGTGAACTGGCAGGAGGGATGCCCGATTCCTCCCACCGCCATTCCCAATCTCCCACCCAACAATGTCTGCAGCAGGAGGGATGCTCAATCCCTCCCGCTGCCACCCCTGAACCCCTCCCCCTTGAAGTTCCAGGCAGGAGGGATGCCCACTTCCTCCTGCCAGAACCCCTGAAATAACACCCCCTTCCTGCGAAAGGCAAGAGGGATACACAGTATGTGAAATGTGATAAAGTAACTAAAGTAATAATCTATACTGTAGTTGCCAGAATC
Organism: Geotrypetes seraphini; assembly: GCF_902459505.1. NCBI lineage: Eukaryota > Metazoa > Chordata > Amphibia > Gymnophiona > Dermophiidae > Geotrypetes > Geotrypetes seraphini. The sequence continues at coordinate 91,133,308 of NC_047085.1, forward strand.
CACTAGCATCAGTAGTTGAAAATAGTCTTAATTTGACTTAGTTTTATAAAATTTCTTCTCTTATTGACATCTGCCAATGACCCCTAAATAGTGCCTTGATTATATTATGAGAGTCTTTGCAGCTACTGAGATCTGGGGGGTTTTATGGCTACTTGCTGTTTATCTATTAAATGGGTTCTGACAGTCTGACAATGATTTTATCCTTTTTCTATTTGTTTTACAGCCTTTGTTATACTTTCTTAATACTGCTAGGACCTGCCATGGTGGATGTTGCACAGGCTTAATAGATCTGTTTATTTAGAGATAATAGTGTACCTGGCAGATTTCCCAGTCCTTAGAAGCATCTTTGTACTCGGTTAGAATTTGTGACGTGTACAGACACTCTTGTGTTTGTTCTTGCCTGCTGCCTTTAGGGTCTTCTATTCATCCATGGCAAGAGATTAATGTTATAAGCTTATGTATAGCATTCACTACTGCTGACTAACAGAACTGATTTCTGTTTCAAGGGTACAACCTGAAATCCCCTACTGATGTATTGTACCTTGATGCTCTGCTGGTAGTACATATTGCCTTAGTGATGTGGTAATTGTGCTGTCATATTACTGTATTTTCAGTTTGGATTGAAATGATTGTAATTATGCTGCTTTAATCTGCATGCTGCGGAGAAAGGCTACAAAGGCTTTCTTGTTTGCAGAAGCACCGCTCTTTGGGCATTCAATATCTTGTCTGTAATTTTGTGCTCATTGATTGCAAGATATGCATGCAAGTCAAATCTCTGTATTACATTGATCTCATATAAGAGCAAAATCTCACTGCTAATTAGTTCATTGCTTGACAATTTCTGCTTTGGAACATGACATTCTTCTTTGCTGTTTTTGTCTTTAAGTACTCATCTTGTGATTTTTTTTGTTTTATGGTTTTTTTTTTTCTTGCAACAGTTTCTCCAGGTTATGCCATGGCCTGGGTATTTCTCAACTTAATATCATGGCCCACAGTAGCCACAGCTTTCGGTGCACAGTGGTACCGCTCCATCTTGTCCACCACATGCTATAGAGAGAGCTTGTCTCCCCAATCTGTTGTTACTCTATGGGTTTGCTGGCCTCCTGACTTTAGGTTTGCTAGCCACCTAACTTGAGTCTGTTAGTAAGAATTCAGCTTATGAGAGAAGCTATTACCTTTGCACAGGGACTTTCCAAAAAAAAAAAAAAAAAAAAACCACCACATTTCTGGCTTTTCCTAATTATATGAGGTGCTGTAAGATCTACAAACTGTGAGTGTTCATACTTGTTGTAAATCGATATTAAAAAAGACCTGTTTCAAGAACATGGAATTCAGGCTTGGTAATACAGTCAAACCTCGGTTGCGAGTACCGCGATTTACGAGTGTTTTGCAAGATGAGCAAAACATTTTCGCAAATCATGACTTACAAACTGAGCATTGACTCGATTTGCGAGTCCCCCCGCCCGCGAACCGGCATCACCCTCCCGCCCACAAACGCCGCCCCCCCCCCCGTAAACCAGTATCGCCCCCCTCATGAATGCTCGCTGCCCCCCCCCCCCGCGCGAACCAGCATCCCCTGCCCGCCCAAACTGAAGACTTACCCCCAATGTGGCACCGGCACGCAGCACCAACCCACAGGAGGTGCTGGTGCCCGAAGATCCTGCCTCTTCCCAGACTGGGCCTTGAGCATCTGTGCAGGCTCAAGGCCTTTTGGCTCCCACCTCTCTCTGAGATTCTCGGAGAGTCTGGCAAGCAGCAAGATCTTCGGGTACCAGCACCGGCACTGGCACCTCCTGTCAAAAAACTGGCAATTTAACATGTCACTTTTCCACATAGTCCCCATGCAAGACGACGCATTTGTTGTAATGTTCAACTAGCTTCTGTCTTCCTGCAGAGAAGTTTTTCAGCTGCTCCCAAAGCCAAGTGAGCACTGCTTCCTTTACTTCATCATGCTTTGTCTTTTGTTCTCTGGGTTTCAGTGATGCACCCATGTTTTGTAACCGGTGACAATTCTTCATACCATCTCAGGAACTGGGTTGCAACCTCCACACACTTGCTTGTGAAGATCAGTAAGCTGTTTGGGAAACCATTGTGTGCAGACTTTCCTGTATCCTAAGTCATCATGCATTATGGCAAATGCAGATCTGTAGCCAATTGAGACACCGTTTTCTGTCGGTCTTCTCTAATCAAGGCATCCACCCTGTCAATGTGCTCTTGACTGCACAATGTTGATGGGCAACCAGAATGGCCTTCGTCGGTTATGCCTATTCTTCCCATTTTAAACCTTTTTTATGCACTCATAAACCTCTTGTTGATTCATGGTACTATGTCCATACTGAGTCAATATCCGATGATGAATTTCTACAGATTTCACTATTTTCTGAAAATGGACTGGTGGGCTACTACGTTCCAGTTGAAACTTGACATTGGTAAAATTAATCTGCTGCTGTTTTGGACTCGTTATGTCAAGAAGTTTGAAGAGCTTTTAATTTTGGGAAGGACTTTTATGTTAAGTGCATGTTTTTATTATGTTTTGCATTTGGGTTTTGGCCTTTTGTACACCATTATAGACTGTTTGGGATATGTGCAGTGTATAAATAAACATTTGTATTTGTTTATTGTGAGCTTCTATACTGCTACTAATGACTGGGGAGTCAATTCAGAGCTTCTGTAAAAATGTTACAATACATGAGCTTCTGTAGAGGTGTTACAATACAGAGTTATAAAGAGCTTCTGCGAGGTGTTAAATACATGGGTTCTATACACAGTTACAGGTCTTCTGTAGCAGTGTTACAATACAGAGTTATTAAGACCGGCATAATTATGGCATAATCAGTCATCCTACTTATGTTACCGGCACATCGATCATCCTATTTATTTGCATATGTTCATACCAAATCAATCATCCTACAGATTTGTTTGATAAATTAGAGGGGTTTCCAGCAACAATTGTTTGGGCTATTTTTTGCGAGCATGTTGAACTACTTTTGGGCTACTTTTACCATGAGTTTGGCTGGAAATATTTTTGCCATCTGGCAACTCTGGTACCGTCTCTCTGCTTGACCCTGCTCACAGTGAGGGTGATTTTATAAGAGGGTGCCAGTGACACAGGGGCATAATGTGTCTCCATTTCCATGGATAACTGTGGGAAACCATCCTGTATCATTCTTTGGTGTATCTCAACCTCAATCCTCCCACACCAGCATTCTTCAATGCAAGGCTTGAGAGTCAGTGGCTGCGCCCATTCTTACTCTGATTCTTCCCTCTCTTCTTAAAGTATGACACAGGAATGGTTTCTTGCCATTCTCTAGCGCCCCCTTAAATTCCATCTTCTTTTCTACACTCTCGTCTCCATTCTTAACCTGTACTTAAGTTGCTGTATAGTCTTTGTACTGTCCAAATGTATTCCACTGTGAATGTTTGCTTGTAACCCGTTCTGAGTTACTGGGAGGACGGGATAGAAAACGAATTAAATAAATAAATAGGCTGTGAAAGCACTGAGGGACATACATATTATATACCTGGTTATGCTAGTATTCTATAAAATAGGTGGATGTGTGTAGTCTCTTAGGTGGCATCACTTATATCAGCCATATGGAAGCCTATATGCTTTTCTCTGGAAAATGCCTATGTTCCAAAGATATTCTACGTCTACAATTTCAGCAGGGAGAAATGATCTCACTACCTTACGACCCTCATTCAAAAGGTATTTTCAGTAGTTGTTCAATGTTCCTCAGCGGGCCACCACACACTCAAGCTTTCTCATTGTGTATGGCTTTATGCTCCCCATCCTCATTGGAACAGAATATTGTTTAAATATTATACTTATTATGTTATATTCAATGTAAATAATAAAGTACTTAGCTTTATCTTTAAGTTTAAAGCAAGACGCTGTGCAGGGGAGTTATTGTGAGAACACCGACATGTTTCGCCCGTGTTAATACGTGGGGCTTTTTCAAGGCTCCAACTCCCTGTGTGGTATAAAATCAAGATATAAATTCAACCCAACTTCTTACAGTCTTATTTATTAAGTATAATCGAATAAACTATTGCAAACTTACATACCTCTCACAAACATACGACCGCCATAGCGTCTAACCGGAATGGCAGGCCGACACTATATCACGTGATTTATAGATTCCGTCCCCTCTCGTCACATGACGTCGGGGGCGGAGTATTTCTAAATGAATTAAATTTTGGTACACTGAAATCTAAGAAAACCTGGAAGAGACCTAACAAACATGCATATTATAAAAGGGATGCCCATTCAAGTTCGTTGTTAAGGCCATATGGAATCACTGAGTTAAGGCGGTAAATCCACCGCTGCTCGATCATATTAAGCCTCTGTTCCCAATCACCTTTAAGTTCATTGGTTTCTAAGTGATCAATAACTCTCCATTTAAGTTGGTAAGTCTCATGTTGTTTATCGATGCAATGTTGGACTATCGGGGCTTGTGTAGCTAGAGTGGCGATCCGTGATTTATGTTCGTTGAGACGAACATTGATCGCTCTCTTGGTGCGCCCTACATAGATTAAGTTGCAGGGGCATACAATAATATAAACAACCCGAAGGGTTTTACAATTGGTGTTGGTCTTAGCTTTAATAACATAACCCGATTGTGGATCTGTCCATTGGGGACCCTCTAGGGTCGAATTGCACCACTGGCACTGTCGACATTTCTCATGACCCCTTATCACCGTGGGGTCAACTATCGTTTTAACAGATTTTAAGAGTGCCTGCCCAATGGTCCTACCCCGGCGGTGCGAGAACAGGGGAAGTTCTATTAAACATTGGTGTAAACTCAGAGTATGCCAAAATTGTTTGATCAGGGATATTAATACTCCTGATGCAGTCGAATAAGGTAAAACACAAACAAGTAAATCTTCCTCTTTAGTGGCAGTTTTTTCTAATAATAAAAGGTCTCTCTGAGCATATCTGGCTCTCAGATATGCTTGCCTCAGGGATCTTTTCGGGTAACCCCTTGCTAGAAATCGCAGCTCTAAATCTTTAGCCACTTTTTTAAACTCAGCTAGGGTCGAACAAACTCTACGTATTCTCAAATACTGGCTGATCGGTAAGTTGTATCTCAGATGGTAAGGATGGTGGCTATTGAAGTGGAGTAATGTGTTTCTTGCTACAGCTTTTCTAAATAGAGTAGTGTGTATCCCTGACTCGTCCTTATTAATTAAAATATCAAGAAATTCAATACTGTTTCTACTATAGTGGGCCACAAATTGTAGATGTGGGTTCAAGGTGTTTATCCAAGTACAAAACTTCTTCAGATTTTGTTCTGTCCCATCCCATACTACAAAGATGTCGTCAAGAAATCTTGTCCAACTTTGAATATTTTGAAAGAACATCGAGGGATACACAAATTCAGATTCAAACTTTCCCATGTACAGAGTGGCAATGGATGGAGCTACTGTCACTCCCATTGCAACCCCCTCTATTTGTTGGTAGAAGATACCCTCATATTCAAAAAAACTATGTTTGAGAACCCATTCAGCTAGTCTTAACAGGAAAAGGTTGGATATTCTCAAATGCTCAGTTCTGTTAACTAGGGTGTCCTCTATAATAGAGAGGGCCTCATTTTGGGGAATCTTAGTGTACAATGACACTACGTCAAGTGTAACAAGAATGGATTTCCTATTGGGGATTATATTCTGAAGAATCCTGAGGAAATGTGAGGAGTCTTTCAAGTAGGATTTTACCTTAGCTGCTTCTGGTCTTAAAAATACGTCCAGGAATTTAGAAAGTGGTTCCAGAAGACTGCACCGGGTGTTCACTATAGGCCTTCCTGGAGGTCTATTAATGCTCTTATGTATTTTTGGTACAAAACGGATAGTGGGGGCTCTTGGATGTTTTTCAAGGAGAAACTGATATTCTTTGCTAGTAATGTGGCCTAATTCATAGTATTGTGTAATGTAGGAAAAGATTTCCTTCATTAATGGGCCTGTGGGGTCCTGTATCAGGACTTTATATGCTGTTATATCATGTAGTTGTCTATCTGCCTCTCTTTGGTAACTCGAAAGGTCTTGGACCACTAAGGCCCCTCCCTTGTCCGCCTTGGTGATACAGATGTTCTCCATATCCCGGAGTTGGTTTAATGCTTGATGCTGTTGGTATGTAAGATTATATTGAGTATAGGATGATTGTAACGATCTATACTCAATATAATCTTACATACCAACAGCATCAAGCATTAAACCAACTCCGGGATATGGAGAACATCTGTATCACCAAGGCGGACAAGGGAGGGGCCTTAGTGGTCCAAGACCTTTCGAGTTACCAAAGAGAGGCAGATAGACAACTACATGATATAACAGCATATAAAGTCCTGATACAGGACCCCACAGGCCCATTAATGAAGGAAATCTTTTCCTACATTACACAATACTATGAATTAGGCCACATTACTAGCAAAGAATATCAGTTTCTCCTTGAAAAACATCCAAGAGCCCCCACTATCCGTTTTGTACCAAAAATACATAAGAGCATTAATAGACCTCCAGGAAGGCCTATAGTGAACACCCGGTGCAGTCTTCTGGAACCACTTTCTAAATTCCTGGACGTATTTTTAAGACCAGAAGCAGCTAAGGTAAAATCCTACTTGAAAGACTCCTCACATTTCCTCAGGATTCTTCAGAATATAATCCCCAATAGGAAATCCATTCTTGTTACACTTGACGTAGTGTCATTGTACACTAAGATTCCCCAAAATGAGGCCCTCTCTATTATAGAGGACACCCTAGTTAACAGAACTGAGCATTTGAGAATATCCAACCTTTTCCTGTTAAGACTAGCTGAATGGGTTCTCAAACATAGTTTTTTTGAATATGAGGGTATCTTCTACCAACAAATAGAGGGGGTTGCAATGGGAGTGACAGTAGCTCCATCCATTGCCACTCTGTACATGGGAAAGTTTGAATCTGAATTTGTGTATCCCTCGATGTTCTTTCAAAATATTCAAAGTTGGACAAGATTTCTTGACGACATCTTTGTAGTATGGGATGGGACAGAACAAAATCTGAAGAAGTTTTGTACTTGGATAAACACCTTGAACCCACATCTACAATTTGTGGCCCACTATAGTAGAAACAGTATTGAATTTCTTGATATTTTAATTAATAAGGACGAGTCAGGGATACACACTACTCTATTTAGAAAAGCTGTAGCAAGAAACACATTACTCCACTTCAATAGCCACCATCCTTACCATCTGAGATACAACTTACCGATCAGCCAGTATTTGAGAATACGTAGAGTTTGTTCGACCCTAGCTGAGTTTAAAAAAGTGGCTAAAGATTTAGAGCTGCGATTTCTAGCAAGGGGTTACCCGAAAAGATCCCTGAGGCAAGCATATCTGAGAGCCAGATATGCTCAGAGAGACCTTTTATTATTAGAAAAAACTGCCACTAAAGAGGAAGATTTACTTGTTTGTGTTTTACCTTATTCGACTGCATCAGGAGTATTAATATCCCTGATCAAACAATTTTGGCATACTCTGAGTTTACACCAATGTTTAATAGAACTTCCCCTGTTCTCGCACCGCCGGGGTAGGACCATTGGGCAGGCACTCTTAAAATCTGTTAAAACGATAGTTGACCCCACGGTGATAAGGGGTCATGAGAAATGTCGACAGTGCCAGTGGTGCAATTCGACCCTAGAGGGTCCCCAATGGACAGATCCACAATCGGGTTATGTTATTAAAGCTAAGACCAACACCAATTGTAAAACCCTTCGGGTTGTTTATATTATTGTATGCCCCTGCAACTTAATCTATGTAGGGCGCACCAAGAGAGCGATCAATGTTCGTCTCAACGAACATAAATCACGGATCGCCACTCTAGCTACACAAGCCCCGATAGTCCAACATTGCATCGATAAACAACATGAGACTTACCAACTTAAATGGAGAGTTATTGATCACTTAGAAACCAATGAACTTAAAGGTGATTGGGAACAGAGGCTTAATATGATCGAGCAGCGGTGGATTTACCGCCTTAACTCAGTGATTCCATATGGCCTTAACAACGAACTTGAATGGGCATCCCTTTTATAATATGCATGTTTGTTAGGTCTCTTCCAGGTTTTCTTAGATTTCAGTGTACCAAAATTTAATTCATTTAGAAATACTCCGCCCCCGACGTCATGTGACGAGAGGGGACGGAATCTATAAATCACGTGATATAGTGTCGGCCTGCCATTCCGGTTAGACGCTATGGCGGTCGTATGTTTGTGAGAGGTATGTAAGTTTGCAATAGTTTATTCGATTATACTTAATAAATAAGACTGTAAGAAGTTGGGTTGAATTTATATCTTGATTTTATACCACACAGGGAGTTGGAGCCTTGAAAAAGCCCCACGTATTAACACGGGCGAAACATGTCGGTGTTCTCACAATAACTCCCCTGCACAGCGTCTTGCTTTAAACTTAAAGATAAAGCTAAGTACTTTATTATTTACATTGAATATAACATAATAAGTATAATATTTAAACAATATTCTGTTCCAATGAGGATGGGGAGCATAAAGCCATACACAATGAGAAAGCTTGAGTGTGTGGTGGCCCGCTGAGGAACATTGAACAACTACTGAAAATACCTTTTGAATGAGGGTCGTAAGGTAGTGAGATCATTTCTCCCTGCTGAAATTGTAGACGTTCTATATATTCCTTCATTCTGAATATATCTAAAGAGTGTGCTTAGGTTACATTATATGTTCCAAAGATATGCATAAAGAAGTGAATTCTCAAAAGGTTTTTGAAATCTAGGCACCGGGATGATGTGCCTTAAGTGCAAATTCTATAATGGCAGTTGAACATGCTAATGCTGTTTATAGAATACCAGAGCAAGTCCACTTGACATGCCTAACTTTGGGCACAAGCAGTTAACACCAGCTTAATGGAAATGGGATTGTATACCGCCTTTTTTTCTAGTTTTACAACTGCACTCAGAGCAGTTTACATACAGGTACTTCAGGCCTTTTCCCTATCTGTCCCAGTGGGTTCACAGTCTATCTAAAGTACCTGGGGCAGTGGAGGATTATGGGACTTGCTCAAGATCACAAGGAGCAATACGGGGTTTGAACTCACTCTAAGCCACACTCTTACTCACTGTGCGACAGATTTATCTCCTAATCAGATACCATTTTAAAACTAATAACATCATACTGATAACTTTGAGAAATATGTGTATTTTTACTATTTGTATTCTGTAATTTGCTGATTGTCCAGCTCTCTTCAGTGTAAACTGCCTAGAAGTCGTAAGATTGTGGTGGCATAGAAAAAATTAAGGTATTATTATTATTACTATTATTTATGACTGGTGTACATGCTAACTGTAGGCAATTAGTCAAAATAGATAGTAGGGAAACCAAATTATTAGTGAATTTTCACTGAGGGTGATTGAAGGGAGGTTATAAAAAATACACAAAATCACTCTCCTATACGATGTTCAAATGGCTTGTGTTAATAATAATACCTTCACATAAGGTCAAAAATATGCTCAGAGACATGAAGGCACATGGCCACGTCGGAACCCTCAACAAAGATAAGTTTCTTTGTTATGACCATTTAAATAAGTATACAATTAAGCTTGACTGCTTTGGCAGCAAAGAAAGTGTTTTTGATTTCTGTTCAACTATATGCAATGACTGGGTGGTAAGGCGATATTCTTGGGGTTCGCCCCTTGTTTTTGCCTTCATGTCTCTGAGCATATTTTTGACCTTATGTGAAGGTATTATTATTAATACAAGCCATTTGACCATCTTATAGGAGAGTGATTTTGTGTATTTTTTGGAACTGTAGGTAATTAGGCATTTAAATGATCGTATTCTGTAATTTGCTCACTTAGTTGCCTGATATGCCCTTGACCCGCCCATGTCCCTACCAGGTCCACACCCACTTTGAAGTTGCATGCTCTGGAATTTGAGCGTGCAACATAAATATTGACTGAGGGCAGTTACACGCATAAGTGTTAACTGACATAATCAGGGAATAAATAATACAATTCTCTTGGTTTGAACAGTGCTTTATGTATATTTTGGAGACAAAAATGTTTAGTTTGGTTTTCTTTTGTCATTTACAAAATCACAAACAAACTCAGTAGCTAAAAATGACTTTTATACTCATACTGTGTCAAACATGAGTAGTTGGGGGGGTGTTTGCAGTGTTCTTCCTTCAACATGATTCCAGATGTGCATGATGCTATCTGGGGAAGAATGCATACCCAAAAAGAAGCAATGAAGGAAGGTGATAATATAATAAGGCTGAGAATGTATTTTATAGCCCATAGCAATTACCAGTCTTAGAGGCAACATAAACCACACTTCACGAAAATACTAAGGTATGCAGTAGTCTTCCTGAGCTGTTTTTAATCAGAGAATGCTTTATAAAATCCATTCCAGCTGACAATGAATCTTGAGTATGTTTGCATTGCATATCCCCTGATTCAGTAGAATTGTTCCCTCACTGAACATGTTCTTGAAAGAATTACCATAGAATCCTTTTTTCCTATTAAATATAGCAGGTGAACAAGAAATTGAGAAAGGAAGCAGTTATAAGCAGTATTCAGAAAAGATATCATGAAGAGCTGATTATTTTGAGTTTGCTAAGTTGATATGTTTTCAAATTCAGAGCAAGTAGCACATTTTAATTAATTCTGAAATGCTAAGTGATCATTTAGTCTAACCGATGAGGGTTGCGTTAAAATACTAATTGTGAAACAAATTATAGAATTGATTTCAATGGAGTTAGTTAGGTGCCATCGATTTGTGTTTGAGTCCAAGCAACTTGATGAATTACAGATCTACAAAGAGATTGGTTTTGTACTAGTCTGTTAGGTCCTCCAGGGTCATCCCTATGGTTGTTGTCAACATGTCCAGCCATCTGATTGCAAGTTGCCCTCTTTGCCTGCTTCCTTTGATCTTCCCAAATATGATGTCCTTCTCCAATGATCTTTCTCTTCTGACGATGTGACCAAAATAGGACAGTCATAACTTCATCATTTGGGTTGCGAGTGACATAGCTGGTTTGATCTCTTCCAGTCCACAGCACACATAAAATCCTTCTCCAGCACCAAAGCTCAAATGAGTCGATTATTCTTTGTCTTGTTTCTATAGTGTCCAGCTTTTGCATCTGTAGTTGACTACTGAGAAAATGAGTGCATGGACAAGTCTGTTTAGAGTGATATTTCCTTGCCTTCAGTGCTCTTCTGCAGACTATTTCTTCCCTGTTAGTTGCTTCTTTGTTTACAAAAGGGCCCAGAATATTAAAATTCTTTACAACTTTTATTCTATTGCCTTCAAGCTCAAAATTTTCATCATTTTCCATGTTTATGATGTTCATATTGTTTATGTTCAGTTCAACTTTGACTTGTCTCAGTAGATACGGCATGTCTTCTTTGCTATTGGTGATGAGCATTGTATCATCTGAATGGTGCAGGTTGTTTATATTTCAGCCACCAACTTTGAAACCAATGCTCTCTTCCAAATTTGCTTTTCTGAAGATGGCTTCACCATAAAGGTTGAACAGATAAGATGAGAAAATGCATCCTTGCCTAACACCACATTTTATTGGAAACCAATCAGTATTGCCATATTCTGTTCTCACTGCAGCTTCTTGATTTTCATAGAGGCTTTTTATCAGCTGAGTTATGTGTTTGGGTATTCCCATTTGTGCTAGAGTTCTCCATAGTTTATTGTGATCCACACAGCAAAAAACTTTGCTATTGTTAATGAAGCAAAAGTATAAGGTCTTTGGGTATTCTTTGCTCTTCTCCAATGTCCATCTAACATTAGCAATAATGTCTCTTGTTCCTCAACCTTTCCTGAAATCAGCCTGAACTACAGGTAACTCTTGCTCAGTATGATGTGGATTGGGTTACACTTACCTCTGCTTCCGGCAGCAGCAGGAGGCTATTAAACTCTATGAAAGGAGCAAGCCTCAGGCAACTGGTGTTGGAACCGACAAGGGATCAGGCAATACTGGACCTGATACTTACCAATGGAGAAAGTGTCACAGAGGTCTCGGTGGGCGACACATTGGCCTCCAGTGACCACAACATGGTATGGTTCAATATCAGGAAAGGTTTCACTAAATCTACTACACTAACCAAAGTCCTCAAATTCAAGGACACAAATTTCAAAGAAATGGGAGACTTCGTTCACCAGGCGCTACAAAGCCAAGAAGAAACCGATAACGTGGAAGACATGTGGTCGACTTTGAAAGCAACCATACAAGAAGCAACAAACCGCTATGTAAAATCAGTAAGTAAACGGCGAAGGAACAATAAGCCACAGTGGTTTACTGCGGAGATCTCAGATCTGATCAAGGAGAAGAAAAAAGCATTCATCTCTTACAAACAATCAGGGAAGCAGGACTCTAGAGCAGACTACCTGGCCAAATCAAAAGCCGTCAAAACAGCAGTCAGGGAGGCTAAATTCCTCATGGAGGAGTCTCTAGCAAAGAACATCCAGAAGGGAGATAAATCCTTCTTCAGGTATATCAGTGATAGAAGAAGAAACTCAGGCGGGATTGTACGTCTTAGGAAACCAGACAGAGACTATGTGGAAAAGGATTCGGAAAAAGCCCAACTATTAAATGAATACTTCTGCTCAGTCTTCACCCGAGAAGCGCCAGGGCTCGGCCCTCAGCTACAGACAAGGGTTGGCTCAGTTGACCCATTTAGTAACTTTGAGTTTACGCCCAGCAGTGTCTACGGTGAGCTGTCAAAGCTCAAGGTTAACAAAGCAATGGGGCCGGACAACCTGCACCCCAGGGTGCTTAGGGAGCTGAGTGATGTCTTGGCGGAGCCACTGTCCACGCTCTTCAACCTCTCCCTTAGTACAGGCAGCGTCCCGTTGGACTGGAGGACGGCTAACGTCATTCCACTCCACAAGAAAGGCTCAAAGATGGAGACAGCAAACTACAGACCAGTGAGTCTAACATCGATAGTGAGCAAACTAATGGAAACTCTAATCAAACACCAATTAGATAAGATCCTGGATGAAGAGAATCTACGGGATCCCCGACAACATGGATTTACTAAGGGGAGATCCTGCCAATCCAACCTGATCAGCTTCTTTGACTGGGTAATGGGGAAGCAGGATATTGGGGAGTCCCTGGACATCGTGTACCTGGACTTTAGCAAAGCATTCGATAGCGTACCACACCGCAGGTTACTGAGCAAGATGAGTTCTATAGGATTAGGTAACACATTGATGAAATGGGTTGGGAGCTGGCTTGGAGGTAGGCTCCAAAGGGTGGTGGTGAATGGCACCCCCTCCAAAATGACGGAGGTGATTAGTGGAGTACCACAGGGCTCAGTCTTGGGCCCAATCCTATTCAACATCTTTATAAGAGACTTGGCAGAAGGGCTTCGAGGTAAAATAACATTATTCGCCGATGACGCCAAACTGAGTAATGTAGTGGGCAAATGCAGAACAGACGAAGATTCAGTGCCCGACAACATGATGCACGACCTACTCCTACTGGAGCGATGGTCTAGGACATGGCAACTCAACTTCAATGCCAAAAAATGCAAAGTTATGCACCTGGGCAGCCAGAATCCATGCAAGTCTTATACCCTTAATGGCGAGATCCTAGCAAAAACGGTAGCAGAACGAGACTTGGGGGTAATCGTCAGTGAGGACATGAAGTCTGCCAATCAAGTGGAGCAGGCTTCATCCAAGGCAAGACAATCATGGGCTGCATACGAAGGGGTTTCGTCAGTCGTAAGGCGGAAGTCATTATGCCATTGTATAGATCCATGGTGAGGCCCCACCTGGAATACTGTGTGCAATTCTGGAGGCCGCATTATCGCAAGGATGTGCTGAGACTGGAGTCGGTGCAAAGAATGGCCACCCGGATGGTCTCGGGACTCAAGGATCTACCATACGAAAAATGGCTTGACAAAATACAGCTATACTCGCTCGAGGAGCGCAGAGAGAGGGGGGACATGATCGAGACGTTCAAGTATCTTACGGGCCGCATCGAGGCGGAGGAAGATATCTTCTTTTTCAAGGGTCCCACGACAACAAGAGGGCATCCGTTGAAAATCAGGGGCGGGAAACTACGAGGTGACACCAGGAAATTCTTTTTCACTGAAAGAGTGGTTGATCGCTGGAATGGTCTTCCACTACAGGTGATTGAGGCCAGCAGCGTGCCTGATTTTAAGGCCAAATGGGATCGGCACATGGGATCTCTTCACAGGGCAAAGGTAGGGGAAGGACATTAAGGTGGGCAGACTAGATGGGCCGTGGGCCCTTATCTGCCGTCTATTTCTATGTTTCTATGTTTCTATATGATTGTAGCCTTTGTTGTTTTATCGCCAACAATATTTTGCCAGCGTGTGGAATTAATGCAATCATTCTGTAGTTGTTATAGTCCTTAGCATCACCTTTCTTCATTATAGGTATGAACAGTGATTTCTCCAATTGGTTGGCCATGTTTTTTCCTTTCAAATCTGTTGACACAGTCGAGTGAGGGCCATGATAGCACCTACTGAGTCTTTGATTAATTCAATTGGAATACCGTCAATACCAGGTGACTTGTTTTTCGATAAAGCTTTATTTGCCGCTATGACTTCTTCTTTTAAAATATCTGGTTCTTCTTCAGCATCAGTTTCTTTTTCAATTTCCCCACTGTTATCCTCATTGTTTTTTTTTTTGTATAGATTTTCCATGTCTTTCTCAATAAAAGACTATGGACTTTTTCTCCAGGAAATTGTCCAAACCTTTCTTAAAACTAGCTATGATATCCACTCTTACCACAACCTCTGGCTGTGGTAAGTTCCAGAGCTTAATTATTCTCCGAGTGAAAAAAATTTCCTCCTATTGGTTTTAAAAGTATGTCCCCTAGTTCTTTCAATCTTAATTTTGACTAAAATTATTCCGTGGCCTATTGCTAAAGCACGTTAATAGTATAAGTTTGTACAGCACGTTTAACAAGATATTCAATAAAAGGTCTTACACCTTTGAAAGGTGAATTTCACAAAAGGTAAAAGTGCTTTGCCTGAAAAGTGAGCTTTTATAAACTTATCCCTCTGATTATACAGGCTGTTGTGCTTATTTTTATCTGCAATGAGCAGTGGTGTTTTTTGTTTTGTTTTTTTTTAATCTTTATTTTCATTATATACTTTTGACATAATTATTAGTCAAAACAAAGAAATAATACAATACCAGTTCCAACATTGAAATAACACAATAGTCTATAATAATAATTTACATAAGAGAAGCAAAAAGACTTCTTTTTCTCATCATAAAGGAAAAATTTAAACCGAAATTTAGAGTATACTGGATTGTAAAATTAGACCTCAATTAAAGAGGGAGATAGCAATATATTTGCTGAATTTTCTAATCAAACAATACAAGGAAAATAAAAGATAGTCGCTTGAGAGGGAACAAGAACCTTATTAAACTGAGCTAGCTTGAAACAGAAATTCTCTCAAGAATACTAAATTTGCTCTTTAGCAGAAATAAATTTTATCAACTGCAGAGGTTCAAAGAAAACAAATCTATTCTCTTGATAGGTCATCACACATTTACAGGGGAATCTGAGTACAAACGTCGCACCTAACTGCAGGACCCTTGGTCTCAAAATAAGAAACTGTTTTCTTCTTTTTTGGGTCATTCGTGACACATCTGGAGCAGAGGTGTTTCTGGGATGGGATTAGTGTACTGTTTTCTCTGTCTCCTCTTTTCAAGTTTCTCTAGCCTCTCACTGTATGGCAACTCCTCCAGTCCCTTAATCATTTTTGTCGCTCTTCTCTGGACTCTTTCGAGTAGTATTATGCAGTGGCGTACCAAGGGGGGGGCGGGAGGGGCGGTCCGCCCCGGGTACCAAGCCCTGAGGGGGTGCTCCCGGTCCGGTCCAGTTCCCCCCCCTGCGCCGGGTGTCGCGTCTGGAAACAGCCTGCAGCAAGATCGCGATGCCAGAGATCTTTGCCTGCTTCGACTGTTTCCTCCGCCACGGTCCTGCCCCTCCTCTGATGTCAGAGGAGGGGCGGGACCGCGGCGGAGGAAACAGCCGAAGCAGGCAAAGATCTCTGGCATCGCGCGATCTTGTTGCAGGCTGTTTCCCCAGGGCAGTAGCGTACCAAGGGGGGCGAGGGGGAGGTCCATCCCGGGTGCCGCCTTAGGGGGGGGGGTGCACAGCTGGCCCGGTCCCTATCGCGCTCCTACCCTCCCAGCGAAAGCAGCATCGGCGCCATTATCGAAAAAGGTAATGGCGCCAGGCCTTGGAGCACCAAGGCAGACCGCTTCTCCCCCCTCCCAGCCGAAACCCCGCTGACCATCCTATCTCTCCTCCCCCAAGTGAACCTTTCCGACCCTCCCAGCGAAAGCAGCAAACCTCCCTCCAGTAGCGTCGGCTTTATCCTCCCTCTGCCGCATCACTGATGACGTCATCAGTAACGCGGCAGAGGGAGGAGAAAGCCGCGAAGGAGGTTTGCTGCTCTCGCTGGGAAGGTCGGAAAGGTTCACGGGGGGGGGGGGGGAGATAGGGGGGTCGGCGGGGGTTCGGCTGGGAGGGGGGAGAAGCGGACTGCCTCGGTGCTCCATTACCTTCTTCGGGCAGCAGCAGCGTTTACAATTCGCTGCTGTTGCCGGCTTCAGGCCTTGTTCTCTGCCTGGTCCTGCCTACTTCCAGTTTTCATGAAGACAGGACCCGACAGAGAGGAAGGCCTGAAGCGGGCAACAGCAGTGAATTGTGAATGCTGCTGCTGCCCGATGAAGTTCAGGACATCAGGACATCGGGGAAGGAGCAGGAAGAAATCGGCTGCTGGCTTGGGGGTGAGGGTAGGGAAAGAATCGTGGAAGTGGAGAAATCGGCACGATGGCTTTGTGCGGGCTAGGGGGAGAGAGAAAGAAAGGAAAAAATAAAGAGGGGGGGGCCAGGGGGAGAGAGAAAGAAAGGCAGAAATAAAGAGGGGTCAGGGGGAGAGAGAAAGAAAGGCAGAAAGAAAGAGGGGGACCAAGGGGAGAGAAAGAAAGGCAGAAATAAAGAGGGGGTCAAGGGGGAGAGAAAGAAAGAGGGGGACCAAGGGGAGAGAAAGAAAGGCAGAAATAAAGAGGGGGGCCAGGAGGAGAGAGAAAGAAAGGCAGAAATAAAGAGGGGAGCCAGGGGGAGAGAGAAAGAAGAAGGACCAGAAGAAGGACCAGAGACTCATGAAATCACCAGACAAAAAAGTAGGAAAAATGATTTTATTTTCAACTTAGTGATCAAAATGTGTCCGTTTTGAAAATTTATATCTGCTGTCTATATTTTGCACTATGGCCCCCTTTTACTAAACCGCAATAGAGTTTTTTAGCGCAGGGAGCCTATGAGCGTCGAGAGCAGCGTGGGGCATTCAGCGCAGCTCCCTACGCTAAAAACCGCTATCGCAGTTTAGTAAAAAGGGAGGGGAAATATTTGTCTATTTTTGTATAGTTGTTACTGAGGTGACATTGCATAAAGTCATCTGCCTTGACCTCTTTGAAAACCCGCGGAATATAAATGATAATTAACATTTTCTCTGCGTACAGCGTGCTTTGTGTTTTTAAAATTTTATTGTTGGTAGATCATTTTGACTTGGCCACAAAGGTAAGGGGGAGGGAGGGAGGGGAACTGCTGAAAGACATCTAGTAATCCTTGCAGGCTTGACTGCAGGGAATTATTTTTGTAAAATCATGTTTTGTTATGTGACTGGCATTATCTAGACTTTAATTTCTATGAATGAATAGAATGAAAATGATATAAAATTACTTGCTTGTTTTTATGTGCATGCGCTGAAGGAAAGTGGAGAGAGAGTGGGCTGAGGATGCTGAAGGGAAATGGGGAAGAGAGTGGGGAGAAGACGCTGATTTATAAATTGACAATTGTACAGAATATTGTTTCTTTTTATACTTTAATATAAACAATTCAAGGCTTGTGTGGATGGAATCAGGTGGTTTGCGGGGATGGGGACCGAGTTTACGGGGATTAGTCCAATAAAATGGTATTTTTTTATTTCTCATTATTTGTTTTATTTTTATTTGTTAATTTATAAAGTGGTGATTGTTATGTATCAGGTTTTTCAAATTTACATCTACTGTCTTTATATTTTGCACTGTATTAGAGGACATGTGTTACTGTTTTTTGTGGTGTTGCATTGTATCCAGGGTCTGGTTTCTTGGCGGATCAGTTTAACTTTTGTCTACATATTTCTATTTTTAGTTTGTGATTATTCCATTTTGGGCGAGGGTGTATCTCTGTTCTGTGTGTTCTGAAAAAGACATAGTTTTCAGTTGGCATTGACTACAGGACCAATTGACTGTGCGGGATCTGGCTTGTTTAGTTTTACAATGTATGTGTTGGTGTTCTAGTGCTCACTGCAATGTTTAAGATGCAGCCTTTTCCTAGGTACACTCTTGTGGTGCGATATGTAGATTGGTACTAAAAATCATATTTTTCATATAGATGGGGGGGGTGTCAAAAAATGATGGGCCCCGGGTGCCACATACCCTAGGTACGCCACTGGTATTATGTCCTTTTTCATGTACGGCGACCAGTGTTGGATGCAGTATTCCAGGTGAGGGTGCACCATTGCCCGGTACAGTGGCATGATAACCTTTTCCGATCTGTTTGTGATCCCCTTCTTAATCATTCCCAGCATTCTGTTCGCCCTTTTCGCCGCTGCTGTGCATTGCGCAGACGGCTCCATTTTTGTTACTGACATGCATCACCTTGCACTTATCCATGTTGAACCTCATTTGCCATTCTGCGGCCCAGTCCTCGAGCGTGTTTATGTCTCATTGTAGGTCTTCACAATCCTTCTGTGTCCTCACTACTCTGAAAAACTTTGCATCATCCGCAAATTTAATCACCTCGCTCGTCGTAACACTTTCCAGGTCGTTTATAAATATGTTGAAGAGCATAGGCCCGAACACCAACCCTGTGGCATTCCACTCATGATGCTTTTCCAGTCTGAGCATTGTCCATTTACCCCCACTCTCTGTTTCCTATTCGCCAACCAGTTTTTAATCCACTTTAGTCCCCTCATTGCTCCAGGTACACTAGATAGAGTTTGAGCCCACCGGGACAAATAGGGAAATATGATAAAGTACCTGAATGTAAAACCACTTAGGATATAAGTGGTATATAAATAAATAAATTAAAAAATTAAATGCTTGTAATCCAAAACACTTGTACATCAAAGCGAATTTCCACATAAGAACTAATGGAGACTCTAGTGCAAGAGAATGCATATAAGGTGTTGACACGATGGTATCTGACACCAGAGCGCTTACATAGCATGTATCCTAGGGTATGTAATGTATGTTGGAGATATGGCAAAGGCCCAGGATCCTTCCTCCATTTTTGGTGGGGGGGGGGGGTGTATTGCTATTAAGGGGTTCTGGTTGAAAGTCACAACTGTTTTGATGTACTGGATCAGGGACCCGATCCAAATTATACCACAGGCTTGCCTGTTGGGAACACATCATTTGCGCAGCTCTCCCTGGAAAACTAAGGTGGTGCGAATGGGATTAACTGCAGCTAAATGTTTAATAGCCCAGTATCGGAAACAGTATGAGGTACCCACGGGGGATGAGTGGCAGCTTAGGTTCAGCAAATTGGTCCAGATGGAATGTCTTGTTGCAAAGCATTATGGGTATTATGAACAACAAAACAGAACTTGGTCTAAAATATTTAAATTAATTTAAATGACTTGATGGGTTGGTGATGGAAAGTGAGAGGGAAGAGGAAAGGGTGTGTGTGGGGGGGGGGGAATGTACGCTGGGCCCTCTGCAGAAACCACAGAGGGTTTGCCTCAAGGAGTTCTTTGTATGGGGAGTTATGGGGGATTGTTGAAAATAAGTGTTTTTTGGGCAAGCGCACTTTGGGGTGTGCCGAGGGAGGATATATTTGTGAGGGGGTATAGATTATGGCATGGGGAGTTTTGTTTGGAAATAATGTTGCGATTGTACATTTCTCCTGATATGGTTTGTTCTGGATAGTGTCTCTTGTGCACTTTGTTATATTTAAAGATTCCAATAAAAATTTATAAAAAGAAATAATGGGAACTCAGATGATTCGTTCCATAACCCTAAAACTTTAATACAAAATACTGTACATACTTGTATTGCAAGACCTCGCTTGTTTATAACAGTCACTACACTCCTGCAGTGTCAGAGAGAGAAGAACCTTCGGTTCAGTTGTGATTGTTTGGTGTGTATATACTGTATGTACTTGTATTGTAAGACCTTGCTTATTTACCAAGTTAAAATTTAATAAAATGTTTTGCTTTTGCAAAACACTTGCTTACCAAGTTACTTGCAATCCAAGGTTTTACTGTATTTTAGAATGCTAGTGTAATCTGGTATCTATCTGCCTAACATTTAGACACCTACAGATATACCATCTACTGTATAGGCCTTGTGTAACTGCACTCAGATGTGGCAAGGGTACACATAATTTACTATAAATTACTTGTATATATGGCAGCCCTTTCCATGCCCCTTCCATGTGAATGCCCCATTGCATTTACAGTTCATTCTGTACCACTTACATGTACAAAATAGTGCTTAGGTGTTTTGCTGCCATTTATGTGTTATTTGCGTATGTAAATGTATAATTATCTTGTGAAAGAATTGCCCTTATAGTTAGTTTTGAAAGCTGAAGTACATATTGATTTTCCCTTTAGCTTGCCTAATAGAAACTGGAAAATTATGAGAAAAAAGTCATATTTTTAATGACTTCCTCTAAGTATCCACTGCTTCCCACTGTTAGAAATATGATTCTAGGCTAAACCAGCTCTAAGCAAGATAGATTAGATAGATCTTAATCTAATACATTTGGGTTAATTCTTATTTTTTTGTTTATTATGTACTTTATTCATAATGATATAACTACTCTGAACTGCAAAACAGTCCAGTTCCAAACAGTTAACAGCAGATATAGCATTTTTTAAAGAGTATATTGTCTGACCTTTATGCTGATTTTGTTATTGCTAATTGGACATTTTGGAATGTGCTAATATGCAAAAAACAAATTAAGACAACAGAACTATTAATGCCCTAGTGTTGTTTCAAGGCTAGGATGAGGTTATGAAAGCATAGGTATAATGAGTCTTGTCTAGTTACTTTGTGATCCATGCCATATGCGCAGAATCAAGCTAACACCAGTTTAAATAGCACAGCCCTTGATTTACAGCAGCTCATTCTTCACTGATCATTAAGTATATGGCCATTCATCTTTAGAATTGCCAACACATGAAAGCAGTTTACTGGTATGGCTCTCTTTAAACATACGAGAGAGCACAAGCGTGTATTTCCCCCTAGAAACACATTGGAGCAATCATTATAAACATCAAAGCCCTCATGTTTAATTTAATGCCTTGTTTTCCCAAGTGGAACATCCATATCTTGAAATGACCTCTGGCTAAATAACTGTTGTTGAATTTACTTGTTTGGGGTTTGGTTGCTTGAGGGTCTTTTCTCTATCTTTAACTATAATCTCCATTACCCTAGGTAGATTGTAAGCCTGCCAGGACAGATAGGGAGAAGTACTTACAGTACCTGAATGTTAACCACTTCAAACAGAAACGGTATATAAGAAATGTAAATAAATAAAATAATCCAGTTCATACATTAATGACCTGATTCTGCAAACACGCATCCTGATGGTAGGCAGTGGTAGGTGTCCTAGTCCTTTCTCTCAGCCAATTGGGACGCACTTTTTTTTTTTTTTTTTAAAAGGGGGGGAGGATATCTACATTGTAGGAGTGTGTCACTTATGTACAGAAATATATAAGGATGCTTAAGCACACTCAAGGTGGGGCATGGGCGTGGTTTCGCTTACAAGTGGCCTTCGGTGTGCTTAAGCGTCCCTACATGTCTCTGTAGGCATGAGGTAAATGGCCCTGCTATTCAGGCAGTCAGGATGGACACCAGCCCTCATCCCCTCCCCCCCAGGATGCTGGCCCTCAAATGGTTGCCCTGTGGGTATTTTACCCCATTCTCCCCATCCCCATCTTCCTCCCTTCCCTCTGTGGAGGAATTGGTGCAGAACGGGGGAACACACAAACACAGCACTGTGTCCTTCCCCATCCAATGTACCTGAAGCTTGTGCTCCAGCAGAGATGTCCTCGATGCTCACACCATGTATTCCAGTCTTAGAGATGAAATTGAGCACCACCTTATCAAGTGGGGTGAGGTCAGACATGTCTGCACCTGCAGGCCTGTTCCCAGCATTTGCCTCTCTATTCAGGGCCCTCCACTTTTTCTTGCAGTCTTCCACATCCCGGTTGTGGTGATGGACTGCTTTTAGGCAGCTGGAAATTGCAACCTACTCCTTGTCCTTGGAAAATCACTGAGGTGTTCTTCTTTAGAAAAAAACAGGCTTCCTTTGGTTGGGGGGGGGAGCCATGTCCACTAATAACAGAAAGAAATTGAAAATGGTATTCTGGGTGTTTAGCCGTTTCTAGACATCTTGGGTGTGGCACGTTGGATGTCCTGGAGATGGACTTGACTGCCACATCTGTGATAATCACAGTATATCCAATTCTGATAAAGTTTATGACTTCAGTAGCTGGCTTCTCGACTCCTTAAGGAACTAAGTCAACACGATTACAATTATTCTCAAAACACCTTATTGACATGAGCTGAGTAATAGAACTCTACCCTCCCCCTGTTTCTAATTTTTCTCTCATGATAAGCACTAGATGGAATCAGAAAAGTGTGGGTACATCTGAAGACTGTGACAAACCCAAGTCCATCTCGGGTCTTGTCTTTAACAAACCCAAATCTGTCCCGGGTTTTGTCCCAGAAATGAAAATGAAACACACTAAGCCTAGATGCAAGAGAGCTGATCAGGTGGCATGCCAATTAACAGAGTTAGCTGACTACTGCTAAGATAGCGAGATGGAGGCAGAGGAGGCATGGCAGGAAAAGGATGGGCAGGAAAGCTGTTCCCAGTTTAAACCTGTCCCTGCCACTGTTAAAAGTTTATTTCCTTTTGAGCAGCCTGTGCCTATGAGAACTAGGGCTAGAAATAATTCTGCCTGTAATCATAGGGAGCAGGCTAGTATGTGGAAGGCCCTTCCCCCCCCAGTCTGAGGGGGAGTGGCTCTCCACAGGATAAAATGAGTCTCCTCAGAACAGGAAGAGGAGGGAGGCACACGGAAGAGAAACAGCCAAGAGAGAGACAAACAGCAGGGGAGGATAAGTTCCTCTCTACCCTACCTGCAGTGGCTGGTGACACAGACTGGCAAATGTCTGATGCAGAGGAGATGTGTTCTTCCTCTGAGTTTTGGAAGCAGCAGGAAGAAGAAGCCATGGACACTCAGGAAAGTCCAGTAGGAACTGAGTCCTGTCCAATAGCTATGGAAGTGCAGTGAAACACAGGAGTTTTGTTTTTGCCTGTAGTTTTGAATCTCAATGGATCTGTATTTTTGTTTTGGAAGAGTTTAGGGTCTCTATTTAGCATGAACTTTGCATTGTTCCTTAAAGCCTTAAGGTTTGCTACCAATTGTGTGCATGTTCTCTCAGCTCCTTACCAAGCTAGAAAATTACATTTTTCCTTCTCAGCTGTGTGTGGTTGCTACAACAATGTTTCAGGAGTGAATAACAGACCAAGTTTTGGCAGTGCTCTTTGGTATAAACTGTGTAGTAAACCTTACGAGCCTAAAGTATATCTGCTCTGGTGAAGAGGACTGAGTTATATTATACAGTACTGTTAAAGCCCAGAAGCAGAGGACTACGCTTAAACCATTGCTGACCAACTGGAGCACTTTGATTTTGATGTTTTTGTTTCTTATGATTTCATGGAATGTATGTTTTTCCTGCAACTGCCAGGCTGAAGCCTGTATTCTGGTTTATTTGGCCAGTGGCTGAAATAAAGCTAGTTGTTTCTGCCATTTCTGACTAAGACTCATTACCTTGCATGCCCACTAGACTGATAATAAGCCAGATAAAATCCTGAAGGGTCCCTTGGTAATGGACACGCCGGGCCAGAGAACTTTGTCACGTTCCCGTGGGCTCGCTGCGCATTTCAGGAGCGGGGGTGTGACAAGACTGAGGACTTTCTTGTAGGCCATCACCTAGCCAGCCTTTTGGTGTGCACCTAAGGCCCAGGCTAAAGCATATACAGTACCGTTTTTTTATGAAACATCATGGATATGTACAGCAATTGCAACAGTGTTTTCAATTTCCAACCATGTACCAACATAAACTAGCTTACAACTCTGTGTATGAAATTACATCTTATCTATGAAGACCACCTGGTACACACAATACGTGGCCTCCTACTAAAGTAACTGGTTCTTCCATGTGTGGTGCTTACTAGAAGATTCATGTCGTCATCATTGTCTAAAGATGCAGTCAGTCAGGAAATCTATATGCAGACTAACAAGAGAGAAGACTGAAAAAAAATGCTAGGGAGAGGGAGTGAAGAAACTCTGGGACTTTTCTGCTCTTCTTGGCACCTTAGCTCTGTTCTGGACTGGTTATCTGGCTTTGGCCTTTATCTGGCTTTGGCCAGACCCAGAGAGCTTCCTAACTCTTTGCCCCTGTTCTAAGTAGCATCCTGAAGAGAAAGAGCAAACGAGGTGGTTGGGCTGTCAAGTGCATAGGACTTGCTGTTTTATTGGAGGTAGTTTATAGTCTGTGTGAAGAGCGATGTTCTGTTTTGAAAGAGGCCTGAATCAGAAGTTGAACTTATCAGCCACCCATGAGTTTAATTCGCATTCCTACAAAGATAAGATAGGCAAAATGATTCAGTTGTAAAGTATGGAGAGGGGATAGTCTGATGTTCTGCTCCTAGTAATTTACTTTTTCTTATCTATGTATATTAGAATTTAGTTATGCGATGAGAAGTCCATGTAC
The DNA here is from genome assembly GCF_902459505.1 of Geotrypetes seraphini. Taxonomy (NCBI): domain Eukaryota; kingdom Metazoa; phylum Chordata; class Amphibia; order Gymnophiona; family Dermophiidae; genus Geotrypetes; species Geotrypetes seraphini. Next base: position 91,158,149 of record NC_047085.1, read on the forward strand.
CTGAATGAATATTTGTGTATCTTATTATCTAAGTACATGATTTATTTCTCTGTTCTTCCATAATAAAATACCCATGCACAGAGAAGTTTTCTTAGATTCTTTATTAGCAGAGTCAGAGCGCATCTCGACCCAGGTCAGGGAAGAATATGTGTGTTTTTGTTTTCTCCTAGCACCAGCCGTTCCTCACATACTTAAGTCTGTCATACATCTTTCCACCTTCCAGAATATTTAATAACTGGACAAGACAGTGCTTTTAACAGCACATACTATAAGGAGCCAAAAATTCCTACATTTAAATCATCAAAACTGCTAGAACTAATAAGACTAACATTTAACAAATTATTCTTGTTTTAACGTGCCTTTTTTTTCTTTTATATTGATTTTGGATAGGATAAATATCCTAAGTATGTGCTTTATGGTATTCCGTTGCAAGCACTCTTTAATATAATCTATACCAAATGTAAATCCATTTTTTGTGCATTTACATGTAACTAAAAAATATGAGATGTATCCAACACACATTATTACTATGCTTTTTGCAATTTCATTAAACCTTCATTAAAAATGAAACACTTTTGACTTGTTAATGTCATGCACTTCTGGCTATTTTGAAACTGTGGTTGTTTTTCCAAAGTCTAGACTGCTGTAGATTCTGTCAGTGGAAAAACCTATAACAATACTATTCAGAAAAGCTGGATTTTTGAATATTCCAGTAATGCAAAACTCAGAATCAAGTAATGTTTTGGTGCCTTGCCAACACTGGTGAGAATTTCTTGGATCTTAATGCTACCAACAAAGCTGTCCAAAGCAAATGTCATTTTTTGATGGCTTTTCAATTTAAATCCACTATCCTTTTCAACATCATTGAGCTGCTGGAAACTAACTAAAACATGTGGAGGGGCATAATCAAAAAGAAAGTCTAAGTCCATTTGCGTCCAACTCACAAGTCGTCCAAAGTAAAAAACAGCCTAGGACACATTTTCGAAAAATACGTTCAAAATTTTTTTTGTTTAGAAAATCGTCTAAATATATGTCCTGCCAATCTGATCGTCCAAGCCGCTAAATCGTCCATCTTTATACCACATTTCTGTCCAACTTTTCGTCCAAGTCAAAAACGCCTAGAACAAGCCCTGTTGGACGTGGGAGGAGTCTGCAAAGTAATGGACTGAACACCCAGACATGGCACCTAAATAGTGGGGTACCTTACAGGGCACTGCTGTGAATTTCACAAAAAGGGTGCCATGTCTTCTCTTCCCTACAGCTCCCTTATAGGTCATGGTGAGCCCCCCCAGACCACCTCAAGAATCCCCTAGACCCACTTATCTACCACCCTAATAGCCCTTATGGCTGCAGGAGCCTCTTTTTTTAAAAAATTTTTTATTTATCAAATTTTACATTTTATAAATCAAGTATCCACTTGTACAGAAAGTTGAAGAAAAGCAGGAAAATAATACTCATAGGTAAAATACATAATAATCAAATAAAATAAAAATAAATGTTTAGCTTAAATTCAGCTGAAGTCCTCTAAATTAGATCCAAGAAGGATGAGGCGGACATATTAACAAATACTAACAAATATCAATTCAAATATTAGGAAAACAAAATCCCTTAGCTGAGGAAGGATATCATTTATTCAATTGCACCTCGCTTGATTTCCCTTCATCCAGTCGAGTTCCTGCCAGAAAGGCTGTCAACTGGAATGGCTCAAAGAATACATATTTCTTCATATGGTACTGTATTACACATTTACAAGGGTGTCATAGGAAAAAAGTCCCTCCAAGAGATATAACACCTGGCTTCATCAAAAGAAATTCTCGCCTTCTTCTCTGGGTTTCCCGTGCCAAATCTGGAAACATTAATATTTTATGTCCAAGAAATTCTTTCATTTTATTTCTAAAGTACAATCTAAGCAACCAGTTTTTATCTGGTGCAAGAGCCACCGTAAGAAGCAATGTTGCCGGAGATGCAAGCTCTCTATCCGAAAGTTCCAAGATTGCTGAAACATTAAGTGGTTGATTGTCCTCCTGTTGTTTAAGTGGTAATTTAGTAGTTTTCATTGGTAGGTAGTATACTTGAGTAAATGGTGGTAATGTATCCTCTGGAATACCCAAAATCTCTACCATATAACGTTTCAACATATCTCTAGGTGTCACCGAGGCTATCTTAGGAAAATTAATCAGGCGGAGATTATTATTACGAGAAAAGTTCTCCAAAGTTTCCAATTTTCTACGCAAACTTGTGTTATCTTTTACCATTGCTTCACTAAGCTGTTTTGATGCTTTTAACTCCTGTTGTATATTCACAATAGAGTTCTTGGATTCATCAATTTCAACTTTTATATTTTTTATCTCAGTTTCTTGAAGAGTAATTTTATTTTCCAGCTGCAAAAGCTGGGGCTTAACAGACTAGGTCAGCAACTAAGTCCCAGATTGAGTCCAGTGTTATTCTCTGGGTTTTTCAATAACATATGAAAGATTAGAAATTTGAATAGTCTCACCAGTTATCAGCTGTTTCTGGCAATCCTTCTGCTGGGCTGAAATGATCCCTGATGTTTCCAAATCCTCGGTACTTCTTGGACTCACCTGAAAACTCAGGGAGTCCATCTCCACGCTCCCCTCTCTGTTTTTCCTGGCCTCCGAGGGTAGGTGCTTGCCTTCTTCCGGGAGCTCCTCCACTCGTGGGGAGCTGGTAACCTGAGGAGGTGGGGGAGGTGCCCTAGCGTCGGGGCTCAGCGTAGTCTCTAGCCCCAAGGAGATCACCTCATTTCCGCCCCTCTGAGGCGTCTCCAGCAGGGGGGGGGGGGGTGCCGACGCTGCCAGAATATCCTGCATCCGACGCAGGAGTTCTTCAATATTGTCGAACGAGGGGACCGCTGAACGCCGCAAGGCTCCAGCGGCGCTGCAGCCTCTCCTCTTTGGCATCTCAAGTAAGTAAATCACTCTAAAAGAAATTTTTCAAGTAGTCTTCTCCAGCGTGCTACTCAGCGTCTGGGACTGTCGGCCATCTTGGATCCTGCAGGAGCCTCTTATATGCCAGTACGAAAGGGTTTTGGGGGTGTACAGGAGAGTGTACATGTTTAAGTATCAATGCAGTAATTACAGGGGCTTATGAGTATTGGTCCTCCTCTCTATGGGTCCCTAACCCACCCCCAAGATGACTTAAGCTGCCTCTGTGCTGGACGACTAGGCTTTCCTATGCCAGGTGGCCAGGTGATGATGGTCTGGAGGCTGAATTTTAAAGGTGTGATTAATATTTTTAGGGGGGGAGGGCATCGGTGATCACTGGAGTAGTGTGTGGGGGTCTGTTTTATGTGTTTACAATGCTTATTTGGTGACTTTAGGTGGGTTTTTGTGACTTAGACCATGTTTTACATAGTCTAAGTCACAACATCCAAGTTCCGTCAATCCTGGGCTGTATAACTTTCAGTTATACATGCTGTACGACTAAGTCTAAGCTGGCCCACATCCCACCCAACTCCCACCCTCGACACTGCTCTCAAAACGCCCCATTTAGCTTTGGTCATTCAGCGGCACTATGTAGGCCTAGGTCATTTAGAAATATGTCCAAAACCCATTTTTATTATCAGCACTTAGTGCCAACTTAGGCCGGTTTTTGGATGTTTTTCTCTTTTGATTATGAGCCCATAACATTTCTTGTCCCGACTGCATCAGTTTGGACACAGATACTACTGAGTTTGAGATAAATGTACAAAAAAAAAGGGGACTAACTGACATATGATTATAGTATAGCGGATTGCAATAACAGCAGTGCAGTGCACTTTGGTATGATATCGACTATATCCTGTTTTGTTGTATATATGGTCTGTGCTCCAAGCACAGAATATTTTCATCTAAATTATTTATCACACAACTAAGACCTATGGGCCCGATTCAATAAATGGCACCCAAAAATTAATTGCTGGAAATATCAGCACTAAGCGCCGGATTCTATAAATAGCACCTATAGCAGCTGTCTCCTAGAAAAATGCCACCAGCTACATATAAATCACACTTAGGCACCATTTACAGAATTGTGGCTAGCGGCGCCTATGTAAAAACTTAGGTGCCTGAAATGTAAGCCAGGGTTTTAAAGGCTTACATTTCAGGCACCTAAGTTCTTGGAGTGCCTAAGTCACGCTCCACCCATAGACACGCCCTCTTAGGTGTTAAGCACCACTAAGCACCATGTGATATCACCCAATTCAATTTTTTTCCCAGTTATTGAGGCTATTAAGGGTATTTTGCCAATTAAAGTGGCCTTTTACTAAGGCGCGCTAATTGATTTAGCACACGTTAAATGCTAAGGTGTCCATTATATTCTATGGGCGCCTTAGCTTTTAGCACGCACTAAATCAGTTAGCGCGCCTTAGAAAAAGGACCAATAAGTTAGGTGCCCTTTATTGAATCATCCCCTAAGTGGTATTCTATAAAGAGTGGGCTGGGCTGAGTGCCCTTTATAGAACAGGGCATAGTACTGATTCCTGCACCCAACTTTGCGTGCTAGCACTTATGCCTGCTGAAACCTGGTGTAAATGCCAGTGCCAGCTCATGACACTATTTTATATCACTGAACCCAAATTTTCAGAATGCCCCTGACCCACCCATGCCTCTTCCAGGGCCATGCCCCCTTTTGAGTTGTGTGCTATGAGATTTAGGCACTTGGGGCTCCTTTTACTAAGCTGCAATAGCGGTTGAATTGCCCCGTGCGCTAGACCCTAACGCCAGCATTGAGCTGGCGTTGGTTCTAGCTGCGTAGCGCGGGTTTAGCACACGATAAAATTCTGCGTGCGCTAAAAACGCTATCGCAGCTTAGTAAAAGGAGCCCTTGGTGTTATAGAATAGCGTGCGGGCAGATGTGTGCATAAATCCTAATCATTGCCAATTAACATCATTAATTGATTATGTAAACATCAATTGATTGATAGTTAATGGTTTGTAAAATAATTAGGTGTCCTTTTACTAAGGCGTGTTAGCCATTTTAGCCCATGCTAAACGCTAACGCATCCATAGGATATAATGGACGTGTTAGTGTTTAGTGCGCACTAAAACGTCTAGTGAGCCTTAGTAAAAGAGCCCCTTAATTTGCATGTATACCTTGGATCCGAGTCCAAATTTGGGTGAACTTTATAGATTCTGGGGATGCATGTATAGTTTTTGAGATATATGTATAGTAACATATTGGCATTATTTCTATAGCAAACCCCACAATAGTTTATAGCAATGGCTTTTATAGAATGTAGAATTAGGGGGATAAAGGCTCTAACAATCTTGAGTGCATATTTTCATGCTTAACACATAAAATTGCAGGCACAGATAGAATAATGGCAAAACTTAATTGTTAAATTAGCATTAACAACCAATAATTAGCAATAATTGGAGTTAATTGGTGTTAATTGGTACTAGCCTCTCGTATCTTTCCTTACACCTCTACAAGGATATTACGTTCTATTGCTTCTTACAGATTCCCCTCATCCAAGCTCGTCATCTGGCAACCCATGCATCACTCCATCTTTTACTTTCTTACTCCATTCTTATAAATTTTCCCCCATTCCCCCCATTTTTTTTTTTCTTATTTTATTCAAAAAAAAATTTCAACATACAATTCTTTCAGAACAGTAAAGGATAAAGATATACATCATACAAAGAAAGGAAATAATTAATTCAAACACAAATCTTTCTAGCTCACATTAAGTTGGAGGAGCTACCATAATTACATCTCACAATACAGGAAATAACAAAATTAACTTGAAGAAACTCAAGATCTTTAGTGCTTTCTCTATCTTTTTTGACTCTTAATAAAGACCTGTTTTCAAACTATTTCTCTATATCTATTCCCTGTTCACGAAAACTTAAAAATTGCTGAAGCTGTGTAGGATCCAAAAAAATAAATTCTTTCTCCTGTATTTTGATTATACACTTACATGGAAATTTTAGAAAAAAATATGGCTGCCAGAGCCAAAACTCTAGGTTTTAACAATAAAAATTCCTTCCTTCACATCTGAGTTGCTCTGGCAACATCTGGAAATATCATAACATTGTCCCCACAGAATTTTGTTGTTTTATTTTTAAAATATAGCCTCATAATTAAATTCATATCTAATTCACTTAGGCAAGTCATTAATAGGGTAGCCCTAGTTTGAATAACTTCTTGGGAATCCTCAAGAAAATGAGTTAAGTCATACTCCGTAGAGACCAACTGGTCTACACCTTGATCCAGTGTTACCTGCTTTTTCTGTGGGATATAATAGCAATTTTGTATTGGAAAAGTATCTGAGTTTACTAAACCTAGTATCTCCTTTAAGTATTTTCTTAATAAAATTTCTGGGGATAGTAAATGTATCATAGGGAAATTATCAAATCTAAGATTTTTTGAACTTGATAAGTTATTCAAGGATTCCATTTTTGAATGCATTACACAGGCATCTTAGAGCGCAGAAGCCAAAACTTGCTGCAGTGTACTTGTCTGCGTTTCAACTAACATTAATCTTTTATCAATTACTTCCAAATTGGAATCCACAGATTCTAACTTTTTTACAACTTCAAGAGAGAAATCAGTAGATTGTTTAACCACATATCTTAATAACCCTTCCACTCTCTTTTTTTGTAACCATAAATCCTTCAAGGTAATATCCTTTGGATCTTCGGAAGGTCCCCGATTAACATCATTGGTGTCCAATAATGTTAATGCTTTAGGTCAGGGCTGCCCAAGTCCGGTCCTCGAGATCTACTGGCAGGCCAGGTTTCAGGATATCCACAGTAAACATGCCTGAGAGAGATTTGCATACCAAGATGGCAGTGTAGGCAAATCTCTCTCATGCATATTCATTGTGGATATCCTGAAAACCTGGCCTGCCAGTAGATCTCGAGGACCGGACTTGGGCAGCCCTGCTTTAGGTAATTATATAAATTGTAATTTGGAATTAACAGATGATTTTTGGGGTTCTTCAAAAGTATCAACTGGGGCTATCATAGCCCCATATCATCGGATAATGGTGGAAGAGGACTAAGGGATGCACCCGAAATGGAAGCATGATCCTGATTAATTTGAGATACAGTCACTGGTATTAGATGACGGTCCATAGGGCCGGCTGCAGCCAGGGTAGAACTTTGGGGTTTAGCTTTTCTTTTACCCATTAAAATATTAATGAGAAAAAAATATTCTTACTTCCACCGTCTTTCTACTGATGTTATACTCCCTCGGCTCCTCTTAGCTCCTCTGGGCTCCCAAGGGGCAGGGCATGCCCTTATGGCACGCCCCTTTGGCCACGCCCTATGGCCATGCACAGTAGTGGCAGCGCTTTTTCACAGAGGAGACAGACCCTGATGACATCATTGGCCGGCTCCTCTGATCCCAGCCCGATTCGGCACCAGTCCCGATGGCAGGGGAAAGTAGTTGAGGCAAACTTGTAAGTAACAGCTAACGCTGATTTAGTACAGGCAAAGTTTCCTTTCCTCCAAAGCACCCTCAAGTAGCTCCACAATTCTCAGCAGCAGCAGAGCTTTTGTTACAGAGAGGAGACAAACCCCAATGACATCACTGGCCATCTCCTCTGATGCCTGCCTGATCCAGCACCAGTCCTGATGGCAGGGGAAAGTAGTTGAGGCAAACTTGTAAGTAACAGCTTTCACTGATTTAGTACAGGCTCTGAACAATAACATAAAAATTTTAAAGCCATGCTAAAATCACTTCTTCAAATTAGCTTTCAGTCCTCAATAAAATAGATGCTTTGTACATGTTAGACTCCTGATCTCCTCCATTCTTTCTCTTACATTTTCCCTTTGTTCATTTTTTGTTTGGATCTTTCACATGACTATCTCGTATTGGCATTCCTTTCCTACTGATGTGATTGGTTTTATTTGTAAACCACTTTTGTCCTACTTTCTAGTTTAAGCGGTATATCAAGCAACAATAAACATATACATAGTTTGCAATTTCACATGTAACTGTCCTTAGTCAGCATTCTGTAACTTTAGCTCATAATTCCTGCTAGGGGTGTGTGGCCATGGGAGGGTCATGGGTGCTAAATTTATAGAGAACTGTCAAACTGCCAGATACTGACACAACTGAAAGCAGTTAGATGTGAGCTTTTCACACAGCATAAGTGTTCACTACTAATGTTAGGCAACCAAAGGTGGGGCTTATGCTAGTATTCTATAATAACAATTACATGCACAATTGCCAATATACAATTTATGTTGAAACCAGGTTTTCACTGTGCTGGTAACAGCTTTACTGAGCAGTCTACCATAGATTTTCACTGAAACCTACTCAGGTTTTATACTGAAAAGCTAAGACTCCTCATGGGCCAAGCACTGAAGAACTCACTAGATTAGGTTGGCACTTCTCTGAGGATCCCCTTCAGTTAATCTGTAACTGCGTTATCAGCCAGTTTTTGAACAACTTTGTTTAATAACTTGAAGTAAATAATAAACACTCACAATCTGATGATGTCAAGGCAGTCCAACTTTGTGTACAGAATTTTCTCACTGTAGCAGCACATCCTAACCAAGGGGAAACTGGGAGTGTGTTCACACACCTTGTGGGAAATAACACTGTGCTCCAGACTTAGATACAGAACCTAAGTTGTATTAGGCTAGCAGAAATAAAGGGTAAAACCTGGTGAGAGTATGTTAGACCCAAGTTTTCATGCAGCCAAGCGGACTCACAAAGTAGATACTGTTCTTTCCCAGAAGCTAAAGAAAGGTGGGCTTAAGCTCTCTGGTAGCAGCCTGGCACTCTGGGAGAAGCAAAGATTTTTGGGGATTTGAGTCCACAAAGCACACTTTGCTTACATATCTTAGCATAAGCACCCATATACTTGTTTTATACAAGAACTGAGAAAATGCCCACATAAAATGGGGCAGAACATAATTTGTACTTAGCGCTCAGCATTTTAGTGCTTAACTTTGGGCAACCTTTAGAGAATTACCCCCTATAACCTTACAAGATTTTTACAACATGTTTTACTTGAAATGGAAATCTTGCCTTAATGTCAAAGATATAGCCATATCAAGAGATTTTCTGTATTTTTAATATCATTTCTCAAACCTGCAATTGTATATCAGACTATAAGGCCCTATTTTACAAAGGCGTGCTAAGCGTTTTAGCGCATGCTAAATCAATGCATGCACTAACCGCTAATGCATCCATGGGATAACATGCAGGCGTTAGCATTTAGCGTGTGCTAAAAAGCTTAGCACACCTTTGTAAAAGAGGGGGTAAGTCTTTTAAATAAAATAAACAAATAAATATAAAAAAAGTGTGAAAAACTACAGTATAGAAAAGGGTAAGCTCAGATTGTAAGCACACTGTTAACAAGCAAATCATACGCAAAGTGAATTAAAAAGGAGTAAGAGTGTAGGTAAATAAATTATTATGGCTTGTTTATAAGCAGAGTAGAGAGTATTAATGGATTATCTGTACATCTTCCATTTTTCAAATGTGCTAAATATTTATTTTCTGCCCTGAATATCACTTTTTTCAAGCCTGAACAAAAGTACTACATTACTCTTTATCTTTTCCAGCAGTGTTATATTTGTATTTACACCGCTTTTGTGGTGATATTTCACTTGGATGCTGATATTTGTACTAATAGCAGCAGCGACACTAATAATTAAATTGTTTGGGCACATTATATTTTTGCACCATTACTTTGATTTATTCACACAGGAAGGGTCCGGAGATGTTTCACAATTTATCCTTTTGGGTTATTGAGCAACAATTTTGTGGTAGGGGTTGTATGGTCTACTCCATATACGAGTTGTGATAACTGAGGGCCCTCCCGCACCACACATTATTTTTGATTTATTGCCTTATTTAATGTTGCACTGCCGTTTTTAGTCAAATAAATAGAGGGAGAGCTATTTTGATCTCTGAATATCACCTAAACAGCCCCTTTTATGACAGCTGCTATCAAGCAAGCCTTGAATATTTTCCTGTATTCGTCTTCCAGAATTCAAATTGACCTGGGATGAGCTGATCCATTTAATTTTTGAGAAGATCCTTTGTTTCATAAACACCAACTTAAGAAGGAATTGGTCTCAGACTGTATTAAAGTGACCCTTGAAGCACTATTGCCCTCTGGGGCCTTTGTACTCTTTGCCTTAGAATCTATAAATGAACAAGAAGAAACCCTTTTTTAAATATATTTTCTGCTGCTGCTGTACACGAAAAGAAAATGGAGCCCTGTAAATCATAGAAGTAATGCTAAGCCTCAGAAATATTCTGTCAGGAGGACCCATGCGGTTTGATAAGGCTATGACTTGTATAAGCTTTGTGTTACTTCGAGAAAAAATGGTCTGAAGTGAAAGAAAGGAAGTTTTCTGAAGATGAGTAGGCCCAGAGAGATGAGAGAGTAGCATCTGTGGAGGCCAACAGACTACCGACACTAAAGATCCTGCTACCTTACTTTAAAAAAAAAAAGAAAAAGAAGCTAGCCAATTGGGATTTGCATTTTCAAAACAATTTGTATTCGTTTTTTTATTTTTAGATCCTTTCTCTCCATGCTTGGGCATTTTTCAATTTTTAAATACATCCATTTTAATAAAGGAGGATAACTGACAAACTTTCCTGTGATAATGCTTATGTGCTCAACCAACACAGGATACACTCATTCAGTACCTGATCTCATAGCCATTTTCCTCACATAAACAGTTTAAAATGCATAAATTATAGTGATAGCTGCTCAGACCCGCAACCTAAGTGCTCTAATAGTGATATTAAGCAGAAGTTGTAGAAGGGACCGTCATAGCTTCTTATCAGTCCCTGACTGTTCCTACTGTTCTTAATAATGGCAATGGAGTTGAAAACAATTTCCTTAGCTATACACTGGAGCGGGTGTTCCTTCATATGCAACTCTCTGCTTCACCGGTTCCAACAAATATTACCGTATGTTACCCTTCTGCATCACTATAACCATGGCGTTCCCTCTACTCGAGTTTCACAAAAAAGACACTTCCTGAGGAGGGATATAACAGTTGCATGGCTACAAGACCGCTCAAACACAGAGAAGCCAGTATCAAACCCATTCTATTAGGGCCACTTAATAAAGCTTTGTTGGAGCAAGGAGATATTTGAGGAGACAGATATAGAAAGGCAAGGTTTCAGTGCAGGACCCTAATGCAGAGTAGCCTCAAAAAAAGAACCTGTGTCAATACATGAACTGCTTTTATCAATAAGCAAATTTAAAACACCTATATTCTACCAATCTACCGGGCTGTAAGCAGATTACAGTGATCATAGTAACAGACTACATGATGCTGATAAAGACCTACATGGTCCATCCAATCTGCCCAATAAGGTAAACGCATAACAGTGGTATGATGCAATACTTAACCTTGATCCATCCTTGCCATTTGTGGGACATAGACCTTGAAAGCCTGCTTGGCACTAGTCTTATTCCCAATTACTGGAGTTGCTGTCAAAAGCCTGTGCAGCCCATCCAGATCTGTCCACCATTATTATTATGATCATTATCAAAATGACTTAGGGCTCCTTTTATCAAGGTGCACTACGGGGGTTAGCGCGTTGGACATTTCATCACGCGTAATTCCCGCGGCACACCAAAAAACTAACACCTCGTCAATGGAGGCGTTAGCGACTAGCACGGCAGACGGTTGAACATGCGGTATTCCGCGCGTTAACCGCCTACCGCAGCTTGATAAAAGGAGCCCTTAGTGCAGCTTTTCCACTAGTAGTACTACTACTTATCTACTTATACTACTGCTACTTATCACTTATATAGTGCTGAAAGGTGTACGAGGCGCTGTACATTTTGACATTTATAGACAGTTCCTGATCTGACGAGCTTACAATCTAACTTGGACAGGCAGACATGACATATAGGGTTGGGGATGCAGAACCCAAAGTGAAAGGAGTTGAAAGCACTTTCAAAGAGGTGGGCTTTTAACTGGACCTTGAACACTGCCAGAGATGGAGCCTGCCAAAGGGATTCGGGCAGCATGTTCCAAGCATAAGTCTGGAGTTGGCAGTTGAAGAGAAGAGCACAGATAGGAGGGACTTACCAGCTGAGCGGAACTCACGTGGTGGATCATAGGGGGAGATAAATGAAGAGAGATAGTAAGGGTCAGCTGAGTGAATGCATTTGTAAGTCAGTAAGAGGATTTTGAATTGTAATCTGAAATGAATGGGAAGTCAATGAAGCAACTTTAGGACAGGGGTAATGTGAGTATAGCGGCTCTCCCAGAATATAAGTCGTGCAGCCGAGTTCTGGACGGATTGTAGGGGAGCAAGATGGCCAAGCGGAAGGCCTGAGAGTAGCGAGTTGCAGTAGTCTAAGCGCAAGATGATGAGGGCGTGGATAAGTGTTTTGGTAGTGTGCTCAGAGAGGAAGGGTCAGATTTTGGTAATATTATAGAGGAAGAAGAGGCAGGTTTTAGCGATTATGTTGTATCTGGACGGTTAAGGAGAGAGAGGAGTCAAAGATGACCCCAAGATTACGAGCAGACAAAACAGGAAGGATGAGAATGTTGTCCATAGCGATAATAGCAGGTTACAAATGTCCATAGATAATAGAATACCAAATACAAAACAAAAAGCAAAAAATAAATTTCCGAAATTCATAAATTTATAAAAGTAACAAAACAAAGTAAATTTATTGACATATCAGTTATTAAACAGTATCAGTTCTTGTCAATATAATAAACAGTACATTTTTAACAATATAATTGGAGACCATAGAAGTCCTAGTCTTAATTCCCAATAATTGAAGTTGCTGGCTAAGCACCACTATTTGTTTTGCTTCCATTCTCTTTCTATATAGGAATCCTTTGTATTTTATCCCACACATTTTAAATTCTGTTTCCATTTTCATCTCCACCACCTCCTATGACAAGGCATTCCAGGCATCTACTGTCCTCTCTGTGAAAAAGTATTTCCTGATGTTACTCCTATGTTGACATCCCTGCAACCTCAATTCATGACTCTAGTTCTACCACTTTCCTATATATTTCTATATATTAATACCTTTCAAATATTTAAATGTCTGTAAGATATCACTCCTAACCCTTCTTTCCTCTAGAGCAATGCCAAAAAATATGATCACATCACCCCCCTGTTAATCAAATCTCACTGGCTTCCGGTAAGCCACCGCATTACCTTTAATTACTACTTTTAGTTTTCAAAGCCATAAATTTTAATGAGCCACAATTTATCAATAGGTGGCTCATTCCCTACAACACTACACGTTCTCTTCGCTCAACCTCTTCTAACCTTCTTTCGGTTCCTTCGTTGAAAGTAATAGGTATCAGACGACACGACATGTTTTCAATTATGGCCCCTCAGTCATGGAATCTCTTACCACAATATATTAGAGAATTAAAAGATTTAGCAGTATTTAAAAAAACACTAAAAACATTTTTCTTTAAAGATGCTTACGATACATAATTATTTTAACAATAGTTGTTTTTTTTTTAACTGATTAGCTCAGAATTCCCTCCTATGTGTTCTTTCCTTTTTTTTGTTTCTCTCTCTTTCCTGTCTAAACATTGTAATTTCTCCCCTATTTATCCTCACTACTCATGTATGTTTTCACCCATAACTAACATTTTTTTTTTCATATGTATGTATTTTTATATAATAACAAAAGTTAGTTTAAATATTGACACCAATGTTTTATTTGTATTTTTTTGTAGCATTGTACATCGCCTAGTAATTTAAAATAGGCGATTCATTAAGAATAAATAAACTTGAAACTTGAGCAGGGGTGTCCAACCTTTTGGCTTCGCTGGGCTGCATTGGCCGAAAAAAAGTTTCTGGAGCCACACAAACATGCAAACGCTGCAGCAAGACAGAGGAAGGAGCCGGCAAGACGGTAAAGACCCAGGGGCAGCAAAGGAAAACACTGCATCGCCCTCGACTGAGGCCACACAAAATACTTCACTGGGCCGCATGCGGCCCTCGTGCCGCAGATTGGACACCCCTGCTCTAGAGCATACATATTCAACTCACCAAGTCTATTCTCATACATCTTATGGCACAAACCCCATACTATTTTTGTAACTTTTCTCTGAATTTCAAATCTTTATACAACCCTAGCAAGGTATGGCCTCCAAAACTGAATACAATATTCCAAGTGGGGCATCACCAACAATTTGTAGAGGGCATCAACACTTCCTTTCTTAGTCTGCATAGAGAGATATATAGGCTTCTCTTGTGCCCGGGGGAAGTCATAGTAAAAAAAACTCAGGAAACCTGAGAAAAACCTATGCTGCACCTAAGCGCAGAGTAAATAATTCACAGAGCTACGTGGAAGCACAAAAAACACAAAATACAAAAATACAAAAAAGCCAGGTACTTAGCTGAGAACAGTAGGGGCGTCACTTGGAAAAGCTTGCTATTAAGCACTGCAGCATTCACACTTTTAATGATTCAAGACCTCAGTCATCTGCAAAACCACTGGGCCAGGTCTTGGTTAACAATATAAACCTTGCTGTGTTGCAGGACCCTGCTGCTGGACAGAAAATGCTACAGGGACACAAGGGACAGCTGTGGCTCTGATACCTCTATCTCTTCCCTGATCTTCATCCTCTCTCCCTGTGTCTGTTGCCCCTCTTACTCAGTAGTTCCAGAGCAGGGGCCCCTCACTTTATTCCAGGGCTATCACAACATACCCAACGGGGGGAAGGGGGGCTGCTGCTGCAGGCACAGGTACCCCCACTCCCCCTTGCAGTCCTTGAAGTTCCGGTTGTTATGGCGGACTAGATTGAGGTGCTTACAGAAGACCACCCACTCTTTCCCCGTGCTGGAGGTGCTTTCTGCCTGCTGCCCACTCTGGCTCTGGCCCCTGAATCACAGCATAGAATCTAGTCTCTCCAATGGCTAAGCACACCTGCTGGTTCATGCCCAATGGATTGCCATGGTGAGACAACAGCCATGTGTATACCTTTTCTCTGCCCTTGTCCTGTATATCTCTCCTTCCTTTCTCTACAATGTCCCCTTTCCTCAGATAAGGTTATCATGCCACTGTACCGGGCCATGGTGCGCCCTCACCTGTAGTAATGCGTCCAGCACTGGTTACCATACATGAAGAAGGACACGGTACAACTCGAAAGGGTCCAGAGAAGAGTGACTACAATGGTTGAGCTGGAGGAGTTGCCGTACAGTGAGAAATTGGAGAAACTGGGCCTCTTCTCCCTTGAAAAGAGGAGACTGAGAGGGGACATGATTGAAACATTCAAAATACTGAAGGGAATAGACTTAGCAGATAAAGACAGATTGTTCACCATCTCCAAGGTAGGAAGAACGAGAGGGCACTCTCTAAAGTTGAAACAGGATAGATTCGGTACAAAAGTAAGGAAGTTCTTCTTCACCCAAAGAGTGGTAGAAAACTGGAACGTTCTTCCTGAGTCTGTTATAGGGGAAAACACCCACTAGGGATTCAAGACAAAGTTGGACAAGTTCCTGCTAAACTGGAATGTACACATTTGAGACTGGACTCAGGTCTTTGACCTGGGGGTCACCGCGTGAGCAGACTGCTGGGCACGATGGTCTGACCCAGCAGCGGCAATTCTTATGTGCTTATGTTTGATCATGTTATATTTGCAGTATATCAAATAATCATATTTTATTAATTCAATATATCAAATAAATTAAACTTGGCATGTCACTTACTTATCCTCTGTTCTCTTTGAACATAACTTATTTTTCATTTTATTTATTTATATTATTTTTAGTTTCTATACACTGCTTATAGACATTCAGGTATTTCTCCCTATCTGGCCTGGTGGGTTCACAATCTGACTAACTTACCTAGGGCAATGGAGTATTATTTGACTTGCCCAGTGTCATAAGGAGCAGTGCTGGAATTGAACCTGCCACCTCTGGGTGCTGAGGCTGCAGCTCTAACCACTAGGCCACTCTTCCACTCCTTTACATTTTATTCCACCATAACTGATTTATATTATTGTTTGACCATGACTTATATAACATTATTGCAGATTCCATAACACGCCATCTACCATAACATAACATAACAATTCTTCATTTATATAACGCAATATGCCTTTTAGTTCAATGCGGTTACAGAAAATTGATACAAGGAAGAAGAAAAATATTAACATCGAAAATTAATAGAAGCATGCGCAGATGCACTCCAGCCCCAGCCCCGATCTCACTAGCTTTTCAAAACCTAGACAAAGGGCGAAGTTTTGAAGAGGACATGTCTGGGGAAATCTGAATATCTGGTAGCCCTACTCACTAGTACACTTGTGATGGAAAATGTATGCCCACCCAAAATCTTTACCTACATATAGGTAAGTGACACCTGCAGGCATAAGGGCTATTGAGGTGGTGTACAGTAGGGTCCAGTAGGGTTTATGTGGGTTTTAGAGGACTCCTCATAAAATGTAAATGGGTTATGGTGAGATGTGTATCTGGGAAGTTCACTGCAGTTGTCCCTAGGGTGCCCAACTGCTCAGCCAGGATGTCTGTGTGGCCAATCTACTAAAAATGCTGGTCCTTCCTTCCTCCCAGTAGCTTTCTTTATGCATTTGCATTTGGATGGGGTTTTTTTTCCCTTTAAAATGGTCAAAAAATATAGATGCACTAAGGGCGGATACATCTAGAAATGGTCATTTTTTTGAAAAAAACAAGATAAACATTTTATAGTTTCAAAAATAGACATTTTCTGTACCCAATATTTGGACACACTGCCGAAAACGTCCAAAGTTGGACTTAGATGTCATATCAAAAATGGCCCTCCGTGTTGATAACTTCCCCTCTACCAGCAATTGTTAGTCACCTGATATGAAGAATATTTAAAATATGGCTCTTTTTTGGTTGAATGAACATTGCTTTGGATTATTCTGAGAGTGATATTTTGCTTATGAACCTTTTTGCAACCATTGCTTCAGCAGCTTGGGAAACTGACATTAGCTGTTGAGCTCTGTCAAACTGGAAATGTCCCCTTTATTAAGATGCAGTTTCCTTGGAAACCATATAGCTCCCTGATTTTTTGTTTTTCAGGCTGTATAATAAAAAGATTCAGTGACAACACATAAGTTATAAAATATCATTAAAACAAAGACGCTTGGTAGAGTTACTGCAGATTTTAAATGAAAAAAAAATTGCCAAAGGAAAATATGATAGTAAATCCTGGGGTTTAATGGAATCCTCTAGGTTGCTGTAATATTTCTAGCTGTGCAAATGTAACTTATAGCTAAGGGGTATACTAACCTCCCTGCAAAAGCTACCTTCCAAAATAAGGACGGATGGGGTCTCTCTCTCTGGGCTATATTCCATTGCTTTTCTGTTGCCTTCACCCCTTTTTTATATTAATCTGATTCCTGTTATGCTTTTTCCCTGTAAGTATACCAACCACTGTTTAACATCATCACTTCATGCATTATGAACAAAATGATACAAATATTTAAACAGGTATTTCCCATTTTCAGCACCATGATATACTGTAAAATTTAAGCACCTGTCAAGGAGATTAACTCCTTCCCCATGCCCCCCAGATTCTCCAAAGCCCAATATCTTAGAGACAGAAGTAATGGCCTTTCGTACCTGCTTTGGCACTGTCATCTTTGAAAATAGCAGTGCGTGGCCACATGCAGTGCATCTTAAGATGCATCTGCCAAATAAGAGAGTTTTTCCTTACTTAGTAGCCTGCACCCATAAGAACATAAGAATTGCCATAATGGGACAGAATGAAAGTCCATCAAGCCCAGTATCCTGTTTCCAACAGTGGCTGAACCAGGTCCAAAGTACCTAGCTAGATGCCAAGGAGTAAAACAGATTTTATGCTGCTTATCCTAGAATTTCCCCAAGCCATCTCAATAATGGCTTATGGACTTCTCTTTTAAACCCTGCTAAGCTAACTGATTTCACCACATTCTCCGGAAACGATTTCCAGAATTTACATAAAGAAATATTTTCTCCGGTTTGTTTTAAATCTACTACTTAGTAGCTTCATTGCATGCCCCCTAGTCCTAGTATTTTTGGAATAAGTGAACAAGCGATTCATATCCACCCTTTCCACTCCAGTCAATGTTTTAGAGACCTCTATCATATCACCCCTGAGCTGTCTCTTCTCCAAGCTGAAAAGCCCTAGCCACTTTAGCCTTTTCTCATAGGGAAGTTATTCCATCCCTTTTATCATTTTTATCCTTTTTTGTGACCAGAATTTCACACAGAATTCAAGGTGTGGCCATACCATAGAGCAATACAAGAACATTATACCAGTTTATCTTTGTTTTCTATTCCTATCCTACTAATTTGTAACATTCAATTTGCTTTCTTAGCCGCCATTGCAAATTAAGCTGAAGGTTTCAACGTAACCTTAATAATGACACCTAGATCCTTTTCCTGGACAGTGACTCCTAACACAGAACCCAGCATCACATAGCTATAGTTCGGGTTCCTCTTTCACATGCATCACTTTGCACTTGTTCACTTTAAACATCATCTGCCATTTTGATGGCAGTCTCCCAGTCTCACAAGGTTCTCTTCCAATTTTTCACAATCCTCTTGCGATTTAACAACTGTGAATAACTTTGTGTCATCATCAAATTTAATTATCTCACTAGTTATTCTCATCTCTAGATCATTGATAAATATGTTAAAAAGCGCGATTCCAGTACAGACCCTGGGGAATCTTCTCCATTCAAAATATTGACCATTTAAACCTACTCTCTGTTTTCTGTCTTTCAACCGGTTCTTAATCCTTAATAGGACATTACCTCCTATCCCATGACTTTCTAATTTCCTCAAAAGTTTTTCATAAGGGACTTTGTCAAATGCCTTTTGAAAATCCAAATACACAATATCAACTGGCTCACCTTTATCCATATGTTCATTCACTCTTTTAAAGAAATGCAGTAGATTGGTGAGGCAAGATTTCCCTTGGCTAAATCCATGTTGACTTTCTCATTAATCTATGCATATGCATATGTTCTGTCAATTTGTTCTTTCAATATGTTCTGTCAATATCATTTTGCCTGGCACCAACATCAGACTCACCAGTCTATAATTTCCCAGATCACCTCTGGAACCCTTTCTAAAAATCGGCATCACGTTGGCCACTCTCCAGTCTTCTGGTACTAAGCAGGATTTTAAAGGAAAATTAAATATTACTAACAATATATATGCATTTTATTTTTAGTATATATATACTGTTTATAGCCTAAACAGTTTACATGTAGGTATTCAAGTATATCACCCTATCTGTCCTGGCAGGCTCACAATGACTAATGTACCTGGGGCAATGGAGTGTCACAAGGAGCAGTGCTATGCTTCAACCTCCAACCTCAGGGTGCTAAGGCTGCAGCCCTAACCATCAGGCCACTCCTCTACTAGCTCTGCAAGTTCATTTTTCAATTCTGTCAACACTCTGGGATCTATACCATCTGGTCCAGGCAATTTGCTACTGTTCAATCTGTCAAGCAGACCCATTACATCAGAGATTTGTTTTAGTTTTTCTGATTCATCATAATTTAATACCATTTCTGGCACCGATAGCTCCCCCACATCTTCTTCAGTGAAGACCAAGGCAAATAATTCATTTATCCTCTCTTCTATGAAACCGCGCTAGCAGTTTTTTGGCCTGCGCTGCTCCCTATGCTCATTGAGTTCCTATGAGCATCGGGAGCAGTGTGGGCCATTCAGCGTGGCTCTCTGCGCTAAAAAAACGCTAGCGTGGTTTCGTAGAAGAGGGGATTAATCTCTCTGATATGGTCTAGGCAACAAAATTCATGATCTGCAAGCCTTGATGTTAGTGGCAGACTTGGATATTGTAGCGATCACAGAGACATAGTTCAATGATTACTATAGATGGAAAAGAAACATACCAGGCTATAATCTTTTTAGGAAGGGCAGAGATGGTCGAAAGGGTAGAGGAGTAGCTCTCTATGTAAAGACTGATATCAAAGTAATTGAAATGCAGGGGGCATAGGTTGAAAAGGAAGTGATATGGATGGTTTTGAAAAGAGAAGATGGAACTTCTATCCATGTGAGTATTGTCTACACACCTCCAACTCAAGTGCAGCAAATTAATATCTGGTTGCAAATTTCCAAAAACTAGGGAAGAAAGGAGAGGTACTGTTGCTGGGTGATTTCAACCTGTCAGATGTGGATTGGAAAGTTCCATGTGGAATCAGAGAGAGCTGAATCCAATTTTGGAGTCTGTATCTGGTCAAGGATATAAAAAGACTTGAAGTGGTCTAGAGGAACGTGACAAAATTAGTAGGGAATTTGCACCAAAAGAAGTACGAGAAGAGATTAGAAGACCTCAACATGTATACTCTGGAGGAGAGGAGAGACAGGGGTGATGTGATACAGACATTTAAATATTTGAAAGGTATTAATATAAGACCAAATCTTTTCCAGAGAAGGGAAATTGGTAAAACTAGAGGATGTAACTTGAGGTTGAGGAGTGGTAAACTTAAGAGTAATGTTAAGAAATCATTTTTCACAGAGAGGGTGGTGGATGCCTGTAATACCCTCCCAAGGGAAGTGGTGGAGAGGAAAACTGTGATGGAATTCAATAAGCATGGGATGAATACAGAGGACTGCTAATTAGAATATGAATGGACTAACTTTCACAATCTGAATCCCACAAATGAGATGGTTTGGATAGGTTGGAGTGAGCTTCAGTGGCAACTCCAGTAGCTGGAGACTAAGGTCAGTACCGGGTAGACTTCTAAGGTCTATGGTCCAGAAATAACAAAGAAAAAAAGACATTTTAATTTAATCATAAAATTGTGATTACAGAGCAGACAGGATAGACCATTCAGGTCTTTATCTGCTGTCATTTACTATGTTACTATGTTGTCTAGTGGTCCAACTGATTCTTTTCCCGACTTCTTGCTTTTAATATACCAAGATCTCTGATCAAGTCATTAAGGTGCTTTTGGTTTGGATAGTATGGGTTTCTCTCATCAGCTGCCCACTAATATTGTTAACTGGATCTACAATGTCTCCCTCACTCTCTGACTGGCTGTTCTCTTCTGAAGATATCTGCTCTCTCTCTCTCGTTCTCTGGGGGAGCAGGTATGGGGAGCTCAGGGCAATGGATAAAGGAATGTACATATATGTGATTGCAGATTCATGCTTACCAATTTGACGTTTGGTAGGGTCTATAATGCAGAAGTTGTAGTTGGTTGCGTGGTCAGTGAGTTCCCACCATATTCTTGAGATAGCAAACTTTATGGCTCTCTTTTCCCCTCTTTACCATCCTGTTGAAGAACAAGAAATTGTGATAATGAAAACAATAAATTTATTTCACCTATGACTAATGCATATGAGATTCTTGCAACATATTTCATATATGACATATTTCCACCATCCTAGTGAGAAACAAAATTGCCTTACCTTTCGGAGGTTTTTTTGGCAGTGCTTTCAGGTGAAGTGAGGTGCCCAAGGTTTGTCTTGATCCCCAAAAGGCATGCCACAATATGCCTTGTAGGCATCACACATTTTAACAGATGCTTCTATGGAATATTTTTTCCCTCTTGTCTTGATAAATTGGCCGCTTACATAGCAAAATGCTGGAAGTTTGTGCCTTAGTAAAAGGGCCCCTAAGCTTGGAATCAATCTGTAATGTTCTGTAGAAAAGGTAAATTTCAAAATATTATAATATTCTGGTCACAAAAGCAAACTTTGAGGGGAATGATAGCCATTTTTTATATTTTTGTATATTTTTATATTAAGAAAGAACACTTATTACCCAGGAATAAAACAATTTTGTTACCCAGCAACAAAATGTTTTTGTTACATATTGATATGTAAGCTAGGATCGGAGCATCAATGAATCTGTGGCTGGAGTACAACTATGGAATGCCTTGCCTGGTATCCTTGCCTGGTATGGGGAGGATGAATTTTTTTTGCCTTGCATGGTATGGGGAGGATGAATTTTTTTGTAAATGCTGAAAACTCAATTGTTGCTAATGCCTTCTAATGCTAAGATGTATTTCAGTTGATAATCGCCTTGTAGAATTTTTCTGGCATCGAAGTATGATTTAAAGCTTGTTTATACTTCTGAACTGATCAAATATGTGCTCTATCCCTATTACAGCAGGGATGATTAACGATGTTGTCTTGTTATGTTATATGTGACAATCGGAGGGAAACAAGATTCTATGTGCATCATATGGAAACCGCATAGTTGTATGTGGTATATACATTTTTAAATAAATAAATATCGACCCTTTTGTATTTTCCGTTGCATTTATTTGTCACGTTTTTTATTGTTTGCTCTTTGAAAAGTCTGTTTTTCTCTTCTTTTGCAAATTCTATTGCTCATTTCCCTATGAGTACTGGTGGATTCTCACTCATTTCTTCTATGGCACAATCTTCTTTTTTTTTAATTGCAGCAGCAAAAATGTGGAACAAGTTGCCAGATATTATGGGTTATATAAGAAGTATGGTCAGTTTCACAAGGCACTTAAAACATATTTATTTGTGCAGGCTTTTATGGGTTAGTTTGGTATTTTTTAGAAAGCAGGAATACATGAACATGAGGAAACAAAGGAAGAAATGAGATGTGTGGAATAGTTGTATTTTGTGTATAATGTGATGTTTGTGATTGACATGGATTTTATGTACAGTATGTTATTTATGTAACTTGCTTAGATTTTAAGCAGGCAAAATTTTAAAAAAATAAATAAATAATCATCATAATGCTTGTACAGTTTAATGGTGGATATGAATTCTAGATGTTTACTTTATATTTCAACAGTTTTTGCATATTTGGACAAGTAAGACTGGAGGCCTATCATAGTAGATAGGTATAATCTGCTTCTATAAGACCTATTCCTCTTTTGGTTTGGGGAGAGTAAAGTCTTGGCAATTATTGATTTTGGGTTTGTGAGTATAGAGGAGTTTTCCTGTTTGTATATCCAGTTTTTCATGATCTTTAAAAGGCCAATGTACAATGCCAAAGCTGTGGGAGTGTGGGAATTGACGGTTGATTAATGGCATGTACATTATTCTGTGAAGTTACTGCATTCTTCAATATTAGTTTTAGCCTCCTGTAAAATTATTTATTGATCTTTACTCTCCATGATTTATGCTGGATTGTTGCTTCTTCTTTCATTTTTAGATATTTATATGCACCTTCCTGTCAAGTTCTTTTATCTCGGTCATCGGTCAAAAGAATGTTTTCAGTTTTGCTCAATTTTCCTCTCAGAACAGTTGTTTTAGCACATTTATTTAGGCCAAAAGTCATCTTGATGTCATCTGAGAAGCTTTTCACTACTCTGAATTGTTCTATGGATTGTTAATCACTTGAAGTTTACAGTCATCTACAAACAATAAGTTTGATGTCATCGCCAGATCATTCCCATTTTAAGGATTAAGGCTAAACTTATAACTCAGAGTTAATAAGAGTACTCAGTGAATTAAGTGCTATACAAAACAAAAGTGGCAACAGAGAGTTTTCCTGAAATTATACTTCACTGGAACTTGATGTTAGGAATGACAAACTGTCTATATTCATTCTTCAAATAGAGCGTGATTTACAACATTCTCATGGAAAATGTTGTACATTTCAAGGCAATTTATTATACAGAATGTTGGATGCTATCAAAGGCTTTCTTATAGTTAATCCATACTATACTGAGATTTCTGCTTTTCTTAACAGTAGCTTTAATAGCATTATTCAACATTAACTGTTCTTTAGTTCTATTGCCATGATGTTATTGGAGTAGATAAGATCAGTGTTTCTCAACTCAGTCCTAGGGTACCCCCTTGCCAATGAATATGCATAAACTTGATTTGCATACACTGCCTCCATTATATGCAAATTTCTTTAATGCATATTTATTGTGGATATCCTGAAAACCTGACTGGCAAGGAGGTACTCCAGGACTGAGATGAGAAACACTGGATAAGATCATATATTCTACTGGCAATAATTGCAATGAATAGCTTACAGACTATAGGAAGACAAGTTATAGGTCTATAACTTTTGGGAATATTACTTGGATCTCCCTTTGGAAGAACAAGTGTTCAACCTATTATTTACCATTGCAATGTTGGTTTGGTAGCCTGACCAATTAATTTTTTACAATCTGTTAGGTCTTGGTAGAGTAAAGTTAACTGAAACAAAAATTGGTCACTCCATCTGTTTTCCAATTCTTTTGTTGTTGTTGCAGGCCATTCTATAACTTTGATGTTTGCCTTTTCCAATTTTTCTTATATGCAGGATAGGTAATCTACTTCTCAATTGTAGTCTTCAGGGCCCTAATTCAGCTACAGTGGGTGGTATTTTCATTGTATTTATGCATGTTTTCTTTTCCTAAACAGTTTATTTTGATATCATCCTGTTTTCTGTTTTATTCATACCTCTGCAGTCTTTGTCATTCAGCTGCTACATTTATAATTAGAGATTATGAATTTTAGGTCTTCCATGGTTTATATTCGGCTGTGATGGATTCATAAACAAATCCACCATGGTCTATACATAAAGTAGCATTTGAGCTGATGCTACCAACATCTCTAAAACCCGCTGTGTGAGCTACAGATGGGCACATTTTTTATGGCTGGGAAATGTGAAACTAGTACATATTCTTCTTTTTTCTTTCTACCCGTCCTTCAATTGTCATGTCACCTTGCTGAGATTTAGTTAAAAGATAGAAAACAGAACGTAAGGTTATACGGTCAGTATTCTCAATTGAAAAGGATGGATGGTGGGGGTTCCTAGGGGTCTGTGTTGGGACTGCTGATTTTTAACCTAATGATCTAGAGCAGTGTTCTTCAACCTTTTTATACCTATGGACCGGCGGAAAAAAAAATTATTTTGTGGACCAGCAAACTACTAGGACTGAAATTTAAAAACCCCGTTTCCGGCCCGTCTCTGCGAGCTCGGTCCTCGCAAACCATCTGATCCCATCCGCACAAGCCTCAGTTATGATTTTATACTGAATGTATTTTATTAAAGTATAACAAAGAAACAATAATCTGTACAATTGTCATTTTATAAATACAAATAATACAGAGCAAGGATCAACAAAACCCCTGTCTCCCCTCCCCTTCACATATATCCCCTCTACTATCAAGAAAACTGAATAAGCAAAGTTATTACAGAATGCTACACAGAAATGTCATGCTAACAGAATACCACAGTAACACATAGCAGGAATAGGGTTAGGGGAGTGCAACTAGGGCAACTGCCCCCCTGGTCAGAGAGAGCCCTAAGCCACTGCCTGGACTTTGCAGTCCCCAGTTATGTCTAACACCAGCTCTAGCAGGATATATATTTCAAATCTGATATATTCTAATCACAAAATAGAAATAAAATTATTTGTTTCTACCTTTTGTTGTCTCTGGTTTCTGCTTTCATCTTATTTTCACTCTCTTCCTTCCAGCATCTGCCCTCTCTGTCTCTTCAAACCAGCATCTGCCCCTTCCATCTACTGTCTGACCTCTCCCCCTTCCATATGGTATTTGTCTTCTTTCTATGCCCCTCTCCCCTTTCCATCCACCTATGCCCCTCTCTCCTTTTTAAATGATTCATTCCAGCTTCACTGCTCTCTTCATTTTTATCCCTCCTACACCAGATTTAGCATCTTTGTCCCTCTCAATTTCTCTGCTGACCCCCCTTCCCATCTCATTCCTGTCTCTCCCCTTCCCCTCCTCTAATCTCCCTGCCAGCTGTTTCCTTCCTTTTTTCTTCTCCCTTCCCTCCTCCCCCTGTCCAGTAGTAATTTTCTTCCCTTCCCTTCCCTTTCCCTCCTCCCCTCCCAGCAGCATCTCTCCTTCTCCCTCCCTCCAGGTTCAGTAGCAGCTGTCCCTTTTTTCCCTTGCCCAGCAGCTTCCCAGACTCCTTTCCCTCATCCCCTCCCAGCAGCATCTCTCCTTCTCCCTCCCTTCAGGTCCAGTAGCAGCTGTCCCTTTTTTCTCCTTGCCCAGCAGCTTCCCAGACTCCTTTCCCTCCTCCCCTCCCAGCAGCATCTCTCCTTATCCCTCTCCAGGTTCAGTAGCAGCTGTCCCTTTTTCCCCTTGTCCAGCAGCTTCCCAGACTCCTTTCCCTCCTCCCCTCCCAGCAGCATCTCTGCTTATCCCTCTCCAGGTCCAGTAGCAGCTGCCCCTTTTTACCCTTGCCCAGCAGCTTCCCAAACTCCTTTCCCTCCTCCCTCCCAGCAGCATCTCTCCTTATCCCTCTCCAGGTCCAGTAGCAGCTGTCCCTTTTTTCTCCTTGCCCAGCAGCTTCCCAGACTCCTTTCCCTCCTCCCCTCCCAACAGCATCTCTTCTTATCCCTCTCCAGGTCCAGTAGCAGCTGTTCCTTTTTCCCCTTGCCCAGCAGCTTCCCAGACTCTTTTCCCTCCTCCCTTCCCGGCAGCATCTCTCCTTATCCCTCTCCAGGTCCAGTAGCAGCTGTCCTTTTTTTTTTTTTTTTTTACCATGCCTAGCAGCTTCCCAGCCTCTAACAGTGGCTTTCTCCCCTCCCAGCAACTCTCCTTACTTGCCAGCGCAGCGATTCAGGAAGGCAGCATCGGGTCCTTTGTTGGGTCACATCGCCTCTGAGGAAAGCGGAAGTTGCATCATCAGAGGGGGCCGCAACTCAGCAAAAGCCCCAAGGCTGCCTTCCTGAATCGCTGCGCTGGTAAGTAAGGAGAGCCGCTGGGAGGGGAAAATGCACACTGTCTGAGGCTCCCCATTATCTCTCCGGCCCTGCGTGGACTACAGCTCGTCGATCTTGCCGGTCCTGCGCTGACCAGCAGGAATTTTCTGCAGACCAACACCGGTCCGCAGACTGGCGGTTGAAGAACTGTGATCTAGAGAGAAAAATAACGAGTGAGGTAATTAAATTTGCTGATGACACAAAGTTATTCAAAGTTATTGCATCTCAAGAGGATTGTGAAAAATTGCAAGAGGACCTTACGAGACTTGGCATCAAAATGGCAGATACAATTTAATGTGAGCAAAGGCAAAGTGATGTATGTGGGAAAGAGGAATCTGAATTATAGCTATGTAATGCAAGGTTCCACATTATGACTCACCATCTAGGAGAAGTATCTAGGTGTCATCATTGATGATATGTTGAAACCCTCTGCTAAGTGTGCAGCAGTAGCTATGAGAGCAAATAGAATCCTAGGAATTATTAGGAAAGCAATGGAAAACAAAAAATGAGAATTCTATAATATCTTTGAATTGTTCCATAGTATGACTGCATCTCAAATACTGTAAGCATTTCTGACCACCACATCTCATAAACCATATAGTAGAATCATAAAAGGTGCAGAGAAGGATTTTTGTTTTAATATTCTTTTTATTTTTATTTTTTTATCATTTTAAACAAATTTATCAAGCATAATATCTTGTACAGTATGATTGTAGTTTAGGAACAAAAAAGAAGAAAGAAAAGAAATCAATTTTATAAAGGGGATAAGTATAACATACTCCCCTTACAATATTAAGCAATCAATAGTCCACAACTTACAAAGAGTGATATTTAATAATTAAAAAAAGAAATCATTTAAGAAGTAAATCAAAAGTGACTGAAGTTACAGGGAGTATTAATCATAAATCAGTTATACTTCAGTTGTTCCACCTTTCTCAAGACGTTTCAAAGCTACAAAATTAGTTAGGTGTGTCAGATCACAAAAAACATATTTATCTGAACCATAAAGAACAACACATTTACAGGGAAACCTAAGAAAAAACTTTCCCCCCACTGAAATTACACCTGGTTTCAATAACAAAAACTGTCTTCTCCGTTTTTGGGTCTCTTTGGTGATGTCTGGAAAGATCTGTACTTTCTGTCCCAGAAACTCTTTGGTTCTATTTTTAAAGAACATCTTCATAATCCAGTTCTTACCTGGTGCCAGTGCAACAGTCGCCAATAATGTTGCTGGTGTGGCCAGGTCTTTTGTAGAAGTTTCCAGTAAAATGGAGATATCTAATTGTGGTTCCTGCTATCCTTGGTTAATCAGTTGTTGCTTCTTATTTCTAATAGGCAAATATTATGCTTGTGTAAAAGGTGGAATTAGTTCCTCGGAAACTGAGAAAACTTCTAGGAAATATTTCTTTAACATTTCCCTAGGGGACATAGAGAAAAACCCTCGTAAAATTTAGGAACCTCAAATTATTGGCTCGATGGCCGTTTTCGATCATTCCCAGTTTCCGCCTAATATTAACACACTCTTTAACCACAACTTCTTGTACCTGTTTTACCTCAGTTATTTTAATTTCATTTTCCCCCAACTTAGTTTTAATTGAGGTCATTTCCAATTGTATTGCATTTAGTTCTTGTTCTTGTTTATATATTTTCTTTTCCACCTCTCTAATTTGTGGATTCAAAGTGTTTCCTAGTTTAATGACTAAGATCCAGAGAGATACTATAGTGATTTCAGTGGGTTTTTCAACCACAAAAGAACTAGTCTCACCTCCCAAAATTGTAGTTTGTTGGTCCTGATTTTCCTCCCTCTTCTTCGGTGTTCCAACCGCCGTATCTCTCTCAAGACTCAACAAGTCTTTCGGGATATCCGTCTCCAAACTCCCGGATGAACGAGCCTCCCGGGTTGCAGACATTGGAAGTGTCTGGTTCCCACGGTGAGCTGGTGCGCTGTGGTTGGTGGGGAGTGTCTCTTACTTCAGGGCTCAGGTGACCTCTATCACTGGGATCCCTTTAGCGGCGTCACTCTGTGTCGCCGGTTCCAGCGGGCGATTCCCTGATATCGTTGACTCCCTTTGAAGCCGATGCAGGAGCTGCTCGATGGTAGTTGTAGGGGGATTTTCAGGGCACCGCAAGGCTCCTGCGGCGCTTCTCCCCCTCCTTTTTGGCATGAGAAAAGTTTCCACACAAGCTGAAAAACGAAACGAGGTAAAATTTCCAATTTTCCTCGAGTGCTCGAGAGCCGCTTCCAATATTCAGCCGCTCGCGGCCATCTTGGATCCCAGTACGTCGATAATTAATATTCTATAATGTGTATGGATTTTACTGTTAGCTTACAACACAATGCACAGTAGCAAAGCCAATCACACAGCACGCTAAACATAAAAGTGAAGTGATTCCTTCAAACACAAACTGATTCAGTGTGCCCTGCCAATTTGTGCTTCAGCCCTGTCCTATCTGAATTCTGATCGTTCAGTTTACTCTTCTACTAGTGCAGGGGTAGGCAATTCCAGTCCTTGAGAGCTGGAGCCAGGTCAGGTTTTCAGGATATCCACAATAAATATGCATGAGATAGAGTTACATCTCAAAGAGGCAGTGCATGCAAATCTATCTCATACATATTCATTGTGGATATCCTGAAAACCTGACCTGACTCCAGCTTTCAAGGACCAGAATTGCCTACCCCTGTACTAGTAGAAATCATTGCTATAGTACCTCATATTATATGCAGATACTTTTGCTGTACTTAGTAGGCTTACAATTTAAGTTTTACTTGCCTGGGGCAATGAAGGGTTAAGTATTTTGCCCAGGGTCACAAGGAGCTGCAGTGGGAATTGAACCCAGGTCTCCAGGATCTCAGTTCACTACCCTAACTATTAGGCTCCTCCTTCACTCTATTCTTGCCAGATGCTGCTAGAGCAGTGGTCTCAGGGCCGTGATATGTTTAGCATAATCACAAAAGTAAAATAAAACAGTTTATTGATCATATGTCCATTTAGCTATAAATTACAATATTATTATTCAGACTTAGCCAAAAGGAAAGATTTATAAACTATAAAGAGTTTTACCTCATGCAAAATTGTCATTTCTTTAATAAGACATTAACTATTTTATCTGAGGCCCTCCAAGTACCTACAAATCCAAAATGTGGCCCTGCAAAGGGTTTGAGTTTGAGACCACTGCGCTAGAGGTAATAGCAGCTGTTTTGACAGTACAGCATGGGTAGGAGCAAGAGGGGATCACTTGGATCATTCTTGCCCCGACTATACCACTATGAGTGAGTGATAGAGCCATGAGAGGGACTACTTCTATATGAGGGGGAGGGAGTGGAGGCTACTTTTGTTTGGAGGGAGTGAAGGAGCAAAAGAACTAAAGGACAAAGTTTTTGGTTTCAGGCTTTTTTGGCCAACTGTGGATTTCAAGTTCAGTATTAGTGCCTTAACTAAGATGGAAAACCAATCATCAGTATATAAAAATAAATAAATGAGCATAAACAGAAATGAACATGAAACTAAAAATCAGTCAGCTTTAGCTTTTATTTACATTATTTTATCTGTAAATTCTCTATTGTGTCTTCTTGTTATTGAGATGGTATAGAAATCAATGACTTAATACATTTGTTTCTTTTTGATATAGTTGGCCCCTTTTTCCTCTGAAGCCTGTATCTTTTTAACAAATCCACGAGGGACATGAAAACAGAATGGTGCTTGTGAGAAGTGTGCAGAGAGCTTTTTATAATAGCTTTTATAATACTTTTGCTAATACTTTTTGGTATATTCTGGTACTAATTGTTGCCTGATACAGAATAGAGAGTTGCGCGGGGACAGAAATCCCACCCGTCCCCACCCGTCCCCGCCAAAGTCCCACCCGTCCCCACCCGTCCCCGTGAGGAATCCCACCCGTCCCCGTGAGGAATCCCTCCGTCCCCACCTGTCCCCGTGAGGAATCCCCTCCGTCCCCACCTGTCCCCGCGAGGAATCCCCTCCGTCCCCGCCCGTCCCTATAAACTTCAGAAATAGTTATTTCATTTAATTATGCTACTGAATTAAAGGCTCTGGTAGAAACCCATTTACAAATAAGCAAAAAGACTTTATTAATTTGAAAATATTAATTGGGAAGAATAAATACTTTGCAAACGGGTTTCTACCAGAGCCTCTAATGTTTATAAATTTTTATCAACACAACTAATATACTACTTTATCCTGAAGCAAAATAAAAAAAAAGAAATATAATTCTTTTCCTACCTTTGTTACCTGATTTCTGCTTTCCTCATGTTCTCATTCAATTCCTTCCATCCACTGTCTCTCTTCCTTCTGCATCTTCCATTTGCTCTGTTACTGTGCCTCTCCCTTTCTTCCCCCCTTCCAAATTGGTCTGGCACCCATCTTCTTCTCTCCGCTCCCCCCATAGTCTGGCATCTGTCTTCTTCCCTGCCAGCGTCTTCTCCTTACTCTCTCTTCCCCATTTCCTTTCAGCGTCCTTCTCCCCCCATCTTCCCCATGTCCTATCAGCGTCCTTCTCCCCCCTCTGTCTTCCACATGTGCTTTCAGTGTCCTTCTCCCCCCTCTGCTTCCCCATGTCCTTTCAGTGTCCTTCTCCCTCTCTGTCTTCCCCCCATGGCCTTTCAACATCCTTCTCCACCCCCCCTCCCATCTTCCCCATGTCCTTTCAGCGTCCTTCTCCACCCCTTTGTCTTCCCCATGTGCTTTCAGCATCCTTCTCATCCCTCTGTCTTCCACAAGTGCTTTCAGAGTCCTTCCCCCCCCCCCCGCCCTTCCCATGGCCTTTCAGCGTCCTTCTCCACCCCTTTGTATTCCCCATGTGCTTTCAGCGTCCTTCTCCCTCCTCTGTCTTCAAGTGCTTTCAGAGTCCTTCCCCCCTCCCATCTTCCCCATGGCCTTTCAGGGTCCTTCTCCCCCCTCCTTCTCTACCGCCCCGGGTGCAGCACAGCCGGCCAGGTCCCCTTACTTTTGTGGCACTTCCCCGACCGACCGACAACAGCCCCGGTCCGACAAACCTCCCTGCCCTTAACTGCGAATCTAAATTACCTTATTACAGCTACTGTAAGAAGATAATTTAGATTCGCTGCTACAGGGCAGGGAGGATTGTCGGACCGGGGCTGTTGTCGGTCGGTCGGGGAAGTGCCACAAAAGTAAGGGTACCTGGCCGGATGTGCTGCAACCGGGGCAGGGTGTGGCGGGGCGGGGCGGACCGCCCCCTCCCTTGGTAGCCACTCGAACCGCGAGGCTACTCTCCTCCTTACCTGCACTGCCTGCAGCACAGAGCCAAACGGAAGTCTTCCCGACGTCAGCGCTGACGTCGGAGGGAGGGAGGGCTTTGTTTAAGCCCTTTGTTTAAGCCCTCCCTCCCCTCCGACGTCAGCGCTGACGTCGGGAAGACTTCCGTTCGGCTCTGTGCTGCAAGCAGAGAAGGTAGGGAGAAGAGCTGCGCGACTGAGTACATCCAGCCCCGCAGGAACCCCGCGACCCTCGGAGGCGTCCCCACGGGATCCCCGGGACCCTAGGGGGCGTCCCCACGGGATCCCCATGACCTGAAGGGGGAACCCGCGGGTCCCGCGGGATTCCCGTCGTCCCCGTTCCCGTGCAGCTCTCTAATACAGAAGTATGCAGGAACAGTAGGGGGAGGAAGGTGAAGAGAGAGCTGATGAACTGCCTGGAAGGGAGATGAGGTATTCTTAAGACATTCTGTGCAACTATCTGGGAACACATTGTTTCAAGCTCCTGTAGAACATGCTGTCTCAGCAACTATAAAGTAATGGACAGCGGCTAATTGAAGGACATGAGCCTGTAACTGAGGGGCTGAGCACATGGAGAAAGGATTGTGAATGTAGAAAAGCCACATATGGGTGAAAGTAAATAAGATTAGGGTCGTTTAGAGGAGGGGTAGAGTGAGAGTAGTGGGAGAAATTATCAGAGACAGGGAAAACGGAAGTACAGCAAGTCACAGTTGATAGGTTGACTGAAATGTGAGCTACCTTTACCCTGACTAATGGGCACATAGATTAGAGAGCTGCACAGGAACGGGGATGATAGGAATCCCGTGGGACCCGTGGGGATGCCCAGACTGCTGTCAGAGAAAACCAGAGAATTACAGAATATCACATGAAGATAGTCTGTCAGACAAGTGGGCTTTATAGCAATGCCTAGGGGCTCCTTTTACTAAGCTGCATTAGGGCATTAACACGCGGAATAGCGCGTGCTACAATGCCATGCACGCTAGATGCTAACGCCAACATTGAGCTGGTGTTAGTTCTAGCCATGTAGCATGGGGTTAACACACGCTAATCTGCATGCGCTAAAAACACTAGCGCACCTTAGTAAAAGGAACCTTAGGTGTCAGAAAAATATAGGAAGTACTTACTTTCAGATTATCTAATCATCCTCTCTATTTAGAATCAAAACAATGGTTATTAGTACCTTATGATAGTTAAATATCCCTCTTCCTTTTCTATATCATGGGCTATCTCTGGTTTTCAAATAAATAAATAAATTGTAAATTTATGAAGCTTGACACAGATCCAGAGATAGGATATTTATTTCAAAAAATTAATTTTTTTAATGTTTATGAACCTTGCTTCAGTTCAGACTTGATTTATTCTATCCTTCAATGTTTATCGATTTACAGATTAAGAGCCCTATGTGATGGTGTTTTTCTGTTTTTAATTATAACTTTGTATCTTTACAAAGAACAAAATAGTGTAGAACATGAGGTAAACAGAATCTGAAGATGAAACAGAAATAGCAAAACAAGTAAAACATACAAATCAAAGGAAATGGAATGAATCCAACATCATATGTAGCTGTTCTTCTGGGTACTCAAAGGATTTATTGGGTTTGAGGCCCTTGTTCCCATGAGCAGTGATGGGGGAAGAATTATTCAACTCCAAGAACATACTCAGACATATTTCAGACAAAGGTGTGTGTGGTGTTCCAAAAATGAAAGGCATTTCCTTCACATTACTAATCTAGGCAATAGGTGCTGCTACTCCAATAAGTACAGCTGACCAGAGCCAGACAGTATTTTTTAGCAGCATTATGAAGATAATGCTACTGAAAGTTATAACACACCACTTCATATTATCTGGAGAATGACAATAATAGGCTCTAATACAGTAGACTCTCAGATAACCGGTACTCTTAACCAACCAGAAAAAAATTGTCTCTTGTGCTCCTCAGAAAATGTCCAAAGTTGTGCTCTTGGCCCAACAATCCCCACCCTCCTTCCCCAGAGGCATCAGCTGCAGAAGAAAGGCCCTTCTGGGGCTAGCCAGAAGCTGCTTGTTTACTGGTGCTTCCTCTGCTCGCCGGCTGCCGCTAGTACTTCAGGTAAGTGAGGGGAAGGAGGTTATCAGGACTGACTCTGCTGCTTTGGGAATTGAGGGAGGGAGGGGGTTTTCAGGACCAGCTCTGCTGCTTCAGGAATGGAGGGAGGGGGTTGTCAGGATTGGCTCCACTGCTTTGGGTAAGGGAGGGAGGGGGGAGAAAAAGTGATCCAGAAAGAAGGTAAGAACAGATGCTGGACCTACAAGAGGGGGTGGGGAGATGATAGAGTGAGGTGGGAAGGGAGACAAAACTATTTTTACAGCAACTCTGAAGTAACCAGAAACTACAGTTATCCAGCATCCACCAATCTCCATGGGTGTTGGATAGCTGAGAATCTGTAACTATCCAGACAACTAAAGATATGGAAAGCTATCCTAAGTTATCCAGATTTGCATCTAAATAATAGCGCTGAATATCACCTTTATCATCTTGGTCACTCTTCTTTGAACCTTTTCTAGTTTTGCTATATCTTTGTTGATAATGCCACCAGAATTGAATGCAATATTTCAGGTGAAGTCACACCATGGAGTGATACAGAGGCATTATAACATTTTTAGTCTTGTTAACTATCACTTTTTTAAAAATAATTCCTAGCATCTTGTTTGCTTTTTTGGCCACCGCCTCACATTGGGTGGAAGGTTTGACTATATTGTCTACAATGTCACCCAGATCATTTTCTTGGGCGCTAACCCCCAAGGTAGACTCTAACATCTGGTAACTAAGATTTGGGTTATTCTTCCCAATGTGCATCACTTTGCATTTGTCCACTAACTCCCAAGGTGTAGTTTATATATCTAAAGACCCAGAAATAGAGAAAAAGACAGATAAAGACCATGGCCCAGATTCTGTAAACTAAGCCTAAATTGGCCAGCGTCTACAAAACTGGTGCCAGCCATGTGTCAATCATGCTTAGATGCCATTTACAGAATTATAGCTACTAGCGCTTAAGAAAAAATGTAGGCACCAGTAATGTAGGCCAGAGTTTTAAAGGCCTACATTTCTGGGGCCTAAGTTTTATGGAGAATCGCAGATAGTGGTGCCTTAAGGTCACCTCCACCCTAACCATGCCTATTTTGACCTTGGAGAAGCGGTACATGGGGTGTGGGGGTTCACGGGGCGGCGATGATGGGCACTACCATCCCTAGTGCCTCCTTCCTTCCCTATGCCACTGTCACTCAACCGAACTCTCTGGTCACCATGTTAAAGAAATGAATCAGATCTGTCTGGCAAAAGCTGTCCTTCATGAATCCATTGTGCCTTGTATCCTGCAAGCCATTGACTTCCAGAAACTTCACTATTCTCTGTTTTAAAAGTATTTCCATTAATTTACTTACCATGGAAGTCAGACTTACCAGCCAGTAGTTCCCAACCTTATGTTTACTTCCACTTTTGTGGAGAGCGATCGCATCTGCCCTTCTTCAGTCCTCCAGGATCTTTCCAGAGTCTAGAGAAGCTTTGAAGAGTTTGTCCAACACAGCCACCAGAACTTCCCTAAGTTCCTTCAGTACCTGTGGATAAGTGCCATCTAGCCCCATTGCTTTGTCCACCTTTAGTGGCACCAGCCTTGGCTCTTTCTTTGACGTCCTGTGACATCAGAAGGAGAGTGGAGGCTGGCACGAGCAGCAGCTAGGAGTTCTGCCTGCTAGCACTGAAGATTTTAAAGAGGTATGCAAGGCAGGGGGAGCACAATGGGGAAGAAGCACGTGGGGGTGGGGGTGCACAGGGCAATGATGATGGGCACCACCCCTTGCTGTCTCCTTCCCTCCCTATGCCGCTGACCCTTGATCCAACTCTCTGGTCACCTAGTCAAAGAAATTACCAGTAATCAGATTTGTCTACAAAAGCTGTCCTTCATGAATCTATGCTACCTTGGGTCCTGCAATCCATTGGATTCCAGAAACTTCATTATTCTGTGTTTTAAAAGTATTCCTATTAATTTACTAGGGATATTCAATAGTTTTATCTACCTCAGTAGGAAAGAAAAGAGTTTTCAAAAAAATTTTGTTTTATTTTTCAATATAGTCCCCTAATAGCTCCTTGCACTTCATCCTCTTTTCCTTCATCCACTTTAACCCCTTTAAAAATAATTCTTCTGTCTGCCCTTCAATCCAGGACATCACAGCTTCCTTGATGCCTTCATTACTTGAAAACTGCTGTCCATGGAGAGATTTCTTCAAAACTTGGAGCAAGAAATAATCCAAGGAGCCAGGTCAGGACTGTAGGGTACATAATTCAGCTGCTGAAACCCACTTTCTTGATTGTCGTGACATATGTACCGGTGCATTGTCATGAAGAAGCAGCATGGCTGCTGTGAGCTTTTCCTCTTCTCCTTGATTGACTCCCGCAAAGTGATCATTGTGTTGGCGTAAATCTTCCCAGTTATCATTATCTTTTATGGCATGGACTCCAGAAGCAAAAGTCCTTCATCATCCCAGAAGACAGTTGCCATGACTTTGCCTGCAGATTTTTCTGTCATTCCCAATATCGTCCTTTCTTCCACTTTTGTGGAAAGAGATCACATCTGCCCTTCTTCAATCCTCCAGAGAAGCATTGAAAAGTTCATTCAACAGAGCCACCAGACCTTCCCCAAGTTCCAACAATACTCGTGGATAAGTGCCCTCCAACCCCATCACTTTGTCCACCTTTAGTCTGGCTAGCTCCTCACTCTGGTAGACAGCTAGTTTCTTGCATTACTTTATTTTGTTTCATCTGGCTGGAGGCTAAGCAATCAGGGACGTTTGTATAATACACTCCATTGTTGCTGTGGTTGGATATACTATTTAGGGGCACTCCACAATTTTTGATATCAAAGTTTAGTATAAATATATACATATTTTTTGCACTTTACATAGCGGGCAAACATACACGGTATAACCTATGGCAATCAGACATATTTTATATGTTATGAGGTCAATTTGGACTTGTTATTTTATCCAATTATTTTATTCAATTATCTTGTCTTAATATGTTTCTCTTTTTCATTTTCTAATAGTTAGGTTGTATCTTGTAAAGTTATTGATGCAGATATTGATTATGTTGCTTCAGGTCTATTTTGATGTTTATTTGGTCATATAGCCCCTCTATACAAGATGTTCTTCTGTAACAACCGCTTGTTGCATTATTAAGAGATTTTTAAGCGGTTCTTGGTGTTTTTGCATTCCTCTGTTGTCAAGACTGTAACATTTCATAATTTTAAATGGTTATTCATTGCTGTTAATGTGATCTCAATGCGCACATAGTTTTTAATTATTTTATTTTAATAATGTTCTAATTGTTTTTATCATCTCATTATGTGTTTTATGTATGCTTGCATTTTACCTTTTGTCCATATATGATTTGGCAGTAAAGGTCCCGGCGCATGAGCCACCCAGACGAAGAGGCTGGCTGCAACATCTGAGAAAGGCCCATGCTTTGTAGAGGCCCGAGTCATTTGTATAACCAAGCTTGAGCAGC
This sequence comes from Geotrypetes seraphini, assembly GCF_902459505.1. Taxonomy (NCBI): domain Eukaryota; kingdom Metazoa; phylum Chordata; class Amphibia; order Gymnophiona; family Dermophiidae; genus Geotrypetes; species Geotrypetes seraphini. Next base: position 91,195,521 of record NC_047085.1, read on the forward strand.
ATCGCGATGCACAGTGACATCAGGTAAGACATCACATGTGCATGCACAGTAGGAGGAAGGCAACCTAAATTTAAGCTCACGGCCCTCAGTTTAAATTAAGAGTCGGTTAGATATGAGTTTAAATACAAGGGACGTTCAATAATTTATCTATTTCAGTAGGAAAGAAAAGAGTTTTTAAAACATTTTTGTCCCCTGATAGCTCCATATACTTCATCCACTTTTCCTGCAATGACTTTAATCCCTTTGAAAATAATTTTTTCTGTTTGACCTTCAAACCAGGATGTCATCGCTTCCTTGACGTCTTCATCACTTGAAAACTGCTGTCCATGGAGCAATTTCTTCAAAACTCATAACAGGAAATAATCCGAAGGAGCCAGGTGAGGATTGTAGGGTGGATGATTCAGCTGATGATGATTGTCGTGATATGTGTACTGGTGCATTGTTGTAAAGAAGCAGCATGCCTGCTCTGAGTTTTCCTTGACCTTTCTCCTTGATTGACTCATAAGGACATAAGAATTGTCAACTGGGACAAACTGAAGGTTCATCAAGCCCAGTATCCTGTTTCCAACAGTGGCCAACCTAGGTCCCAATTACCTAGCTAGATCCCAAGTAATAAAACAAATTTTATGCTGCTTATCCACTCTGGTTGTCGTTTGATCTTCCTTCCTCCTTTTTTAATACATGGAATATATGTAGGCTGGGCTTCCAGAATGGTATTTTTAAATAACATACATACCTGATTTATATTTTTGACCTTTGCAGCTGCACCTCTAAGTTTCTTTTTTTACCATTCTACTCATGTTATCATAGTCTCCTTTTTTAAAGTTATGTGCTGTTTTAATGGATTTCTTATGTGAACTTATTCCAGGGATTACTGTATATCAAATCTGATCATGTTTTGATCACTGTTATCAAGCAGCCCAAGCACCATTACCTCCCGCACCAATTCATGTGCTACACTAAGAACTAGACCTAGAATTGCTTCACCTCTTGCAGGTTCTTGAACCAACAGCTGCTCCATAAAGCAGTCCTTGATTTCTTCAAGGAATTTTATCTCCCTAGCATGCCCTGATGTTACATTGACCCAGTCAATATTGGGATTGTTGAAATCACAATATATTCAAAAATAGCCTGCTCCAAAAGAGCATATGCAGACAAGAGCTCCTAGCAGACACCCATACATTTAACCCCCTCCAAAAAAAACAAATGGAAAGAGACAAATAAAAAGAAGTGGATAAAAACCCTCAAACACGCTTCATAGGTTTTTTTTAAAAAAACTTCACTCCTTGAAAGATGTACTGTTCCCACAAGGGGTAAATCACATCACATCAGTATCTTAAATCTGTTTAGATGAATAGTCAGACAACTTGCACCAGGAAAAAGTTCTTCAAAAAAGGCACAATTATGATCCACTGCTGCAAAGTCAGCAAGTATAACCGAAGACTTATCTGTTTCCTGGCGAAGCGGCGACCTTCAAACGCTCGTGATGGCAAACTCTGAGCAGTCGTCCGGGAACTCTACTGCGTTCATGGATCCCCTTTGGCTTTTTCCCTTTTGTGAGAAATTAGATCAATGAGCAGTGCTCCAAATCTAGCAGTTTCTTATTTGATTCACATGAGAACTCTCCTGACATCCTGTTTCTTGGAATGTTAGATTTGCACTGAGCCTCAACTGTTATGGGTAATCTTGAGACATGTCACAGCATGCACAGACTTGTTTCAACATGCTTGCTCATACTCAAGTAGATAAATTATTGAAAGCCCTTTGTTTATCCAACACATTTATACATGTCTAAAAATGATTTTATGCTGGCTGGATTTTATGCAGGTGCTGGAAGGCACATAATTCCCTAAAGAAATCAAAATAACCTGAACTGGGAATAACTTATTTTGGAAGTAAATACAAGTGAGATTAAAGATTTTTAGAAAAAGAAGGTTGTTTTGAAGATAAATTTCTTTATATTCTGTTTTTTGAAATTAAAGAGCTAAAGCTCTCATAATAGGTTACCGTTAAGAAGCAAGCATATTTTTTAATTTTATTGTTTTCAGTGATCATACTCAGTGGCGTACCAAGGAGGGGTGGGGGGGTGGTCCGTCCCAGGTGCAAGGCCCGAGGGGTGTTCAGCTGGCCGGGGAATAGGCTGCCGCCGGGGAAAGAAAGAAGCCGGCGCCGAATTCTCCCTCCCTGCTGCTTCTCTTCCCGAGCCGAGCAACTCTAGCCGTGCGACGTAAATTCTGATGTCAGAGAGGACGTTCTGGGCCAGCCAATCGCTGCCTGGTTGGCCCGGAACGTCTTCTCCGACGTTAGAATTGACGTCGGGCAGCCAGAGTTGGTAGGCCCGCAGGAAAAGAAGGAGGGCGAATTCGGCGTCGGCCTGTTTCCGATGGCCAGTGGCAGCCTTTCCCCGGTGGTGGTGGCAGCATGGTGGTGGTAGCGGCGGTGGCATGGGGGAGGGAAGGGAGAAATAAAGAAAGGGGGGGAGCCAGGGAGCCAGAAAGAAAGGAAGGGGGGGGGACAGGGAGCCAGAAAGAAAGAAAGGGGGCAGGGTGAAAGAAAAAAAAAATGGGGCATGGGGAAAGAGAGAGAAAGACAGACATAGAGAAAGAAAGGGGGCATGGAGAGAGAAAGAAAGAAGGGGGGAGGGTGAAAGAAAGAAATGGGGCACGGAGAGAGAGAAAGACAAATAAAAAGAAAGAAAGGGGGCATGGAGAGAGAAAGAAAGAAGAGGACAGGATGAAACAAAGAAAAAGTTGGGGAAGGGAATGAAGTCTGGAGGAGAGAAAGCATACAGGAGGCTGAAAGAAGGGAAGAAATATTGGATGCACAGTCAGAAGAATAAAGTGCAACCAGAGACTGATGAAATTACCAAACAAAGGTAGGAAAAATGATTTTATTTTCAATTTAGTGATCAAAATGTGTCCGTTTTGAGAATTTATTTATGCTGTCCCCCCCCTTTTACTAAACTGCAATAGCAGTTTGTAGCGCAGGGAGCGTCGAGAGCAGCGTGGGGTATTCAGCGCAGCTCCCTGCACTAAAAAATGCTATCACGGTTTAATAAAAAGGGAGGGGGTATATTTGTCTATTTTTGTATAGTTGTTACTGAGGTGACATTGCATAAAGTCATCTGCCTTAACCTCTTTGAAAACCCGCGGAATATAAATGATAATTAACATTTTCTCTGCGTACAATGTGCTTTGTGTTTTTAAAATATTATTGTTGGTAGATCATTTTGACTTGGCCACGAAGGCAACGGGGAGGGGGGGAGGGGAGCTGCTGAAAGCCATCTAGTAATCCTTGCAGGCTTGACTGCAGGGAATTATTTTTGTAAAATCATGTTTTGTTATGTGACTGGCATTATTTAGACTTTAATTTCTATGAATGAATAGAATGAAAATGATATAAAATTACTTGCTTGTTTTTATGTGCGTGCGCTGAAGGAAAGTGGAGAGAGAGTGAGCTGAGGATGCTGAAGGGAAATGAGGAAGAGAGAGTGGGGAGAAGACGCTGATTTATAAATTGACAATTGTACAGAATATTGTTTCTTTTTATACTTTAATATAATAAGTTCAATATGAAACAATTCAAGGCTTGTGTGGATGGAATCAGGTGGTTTGTGGGGATGAGGACCGAGCTTACGGGGATTAGTCCAATAAAATGGAATTTTCATATTTCTCATTATTTGTTTTCTCATTATATACGTGTATATTTGTTAATTTGTAAAGTGGTGATTGTTATGTATCAGTTTTTCAAATTTACATTTACTGTCTTTATGTTTTGCACAGTATTAGAGGACATGTATTACTGTTTTTGTGGTGTCGTGGTGTTGCATTGTATGCAGAGTCTGGTTTCTTGGCAGTTCAGTTTAACTTTTGTCTACATATTTCTATTTTTAGTTTGTGATTATTCCATATTGAGCAAAGGTGTATCTGTCTGTGTGTATAAAAGGGACATAGCTTTCTGATAGCATCAACTGTACTGGATCAATTGACTGTGCAGGATCTGGTTTGTTTAGTTTTTCAATGTATGTGTTGGTGTTCTAGTGCTCACTGCAGTGTTTAAGATGCTGCTTTTTCCTAGGTACACTCTTGTTGTGCGATATGTAGATTGTTACTAAAAATCATATTTTTCATATAGATGGGGGGGGTCAAAAAATGATGGGCCCCGGGTGTCACATATGCTAGGTACGCCACTGATCATACTGAAATACGGTTAGAGGTTTAAAAAAAAAAAATCATTTGGTACGTTAATGAAGGCTAAAATCCCAATAACTTCCCATAATAATAAACTTCTCTTTATTATGATGGAGGTTGCCATACAACTTATTTTGAGGAACTGTTAAACTTATTTTGAGGAACTGTTATTTTGAGGATCGGTTAAATTATAATTTCTGGTGAGAGTCTTTATGCCACATTTTTTTAATGGAACGTATGATTGCTATACAGCAGGGACATTATGGGAAATTTAAGGAGGTTTGGGAGCCATTGACAAGATTCTATAAGGAGTGACTGTTGATTTTGGCCTTTGAACATACACGTCAAGGGTGGGGAAATACTTTTAATTTGTGTGCAATTGTTAGATATGTAGAAAGGGGGGGGGATGATATATGTATTTGTCATAAAATAGAATTTGATAGAATTTAAGTGCTGTTAAAGTGTAAAATGTCTGTATAATTATGTTGCACTTATATTTGGCTTTAAAATGAATAAAGATTATTTTTTTTAAAAATTCATTTTTCCTTAGTCTTCTGAGTCAGTGTGTGTGGTGGGTGATTGAGCTGTTAACTGGGACCAGTGCTGCAGCAGAACATCATCCTGAAGAAATAAGGACTCCTTTAAAGTCAGAACAGGAATTTTTAAAAAATTTAGAAAGAATTTTTTTTTTTTTTTTTTTAGGAAGAATAATTATTTAATTCTTTTGAGTTCTAAGTTGCCAATACAGTGAAAAAGTTATCCTAACAGGCAGGAACACTACAAAGAATACATACATATAGGAAGGCAGACTCTCTCTTCTTTTATTTAAATTTAAGGTAAAAAATAACAAGAACAAGATCAAGACAGATGAAACAATGAACCAAAGAGTGTTTGAAAGATAAGGAAAGAAAGAAGAAAGGAAATATTGGGACTGTGACAAATAGCAAACACACAATACAGTCAAACCTCGGTTTGCGAATAACGCGGTTTGCGAGTGTTTTGCAAGTTGAGCAAAACACTCCAGCAATTTGTAACTCGCAAACCGAGCTCTGTCTTGCAAAATGAGCAAAATTTATCTGCAGCTTAAGTTGATTTTCCAACCCTGCCGTCCCACGATCTCGGCGATATGCTCAGAGCTGAAGCGAGGCCTGTTCTGCTCTTCCACCACACCGTTAAACCAAGCCCCATGCGCACCCAACCCAAGAGAAGCCAGCAGCCAATCCCAAGCGTCTCACCTGATGAGGGTTGAAAGTGGCACTCAATCAGCTCAGGGATCCGGGAAGGGGGCGCTGGACCGACCTACTGTACCTTCGAGCCGGGAAGAAGACTGACTAGGGCCGGCTTGTTCCCCAGCCACTGGTGGTGAATGGATCCTACTCTGATGGAGAGGGAATGCAGGACTGAAACGGTGTGCGAGAGAATGGCTAATAAAGTAAGTAAACGAGGCGATTTGCGCTGCTCCCACGCCGCTTTATTCTCCTGTCCTAGTTCAACAAAATAACAATCATATTCAAAAATCCCGACAGGGATGCTCCCTGTTTCGTTTTACTGGAACTGAGTATAATTCTAAGCTGGGGGGTGAAATTGGACGTACCCAGGACACGCCGTTAAAGCAAGAGTGAGGAACAATGTAGAACGAATCAACTGAGTTTCCATTATCTCCTATGGGGAAAGTTACTTTGATATACGAGTGCTTTGGATTAGAAGCATGCTTCTGGAATGAATTATGCTCGTAAACCAAGGTACCACTGTACTTATCTGCAATTGCCAAAAGGAATCCTGAATTCCTGTAACTAAAAACAAAGGAACACATTATGCAAAGGGTCAAGGTCTTAAATTAATGAACTCTGTGTTCATACAAACAAAAATAAGAATACGTATCTGATTGACATCTTTGACAAGATTTCAAAAAATTTATTCTGAAGAATATATCTTTCTTAATGAAAAGGTTAGACATTAGTGATTGTCAAAACAATGGATAAAGTACATGGTATTTTTATTTACATTTTGCTCTGTTTTAAACATTTTAATTGCATTTTAAAGTTTTTAATCTTATTTAAGTGCTACTTATTAAACAGATTCATTCAGCATTTTAGTAGCTGTTTGCTATTATTGAAATATTTAACACACATACCTAATAATAATAATAACTTTATTCTTGTATACCGCCATACCCAGTGAGTTCTAGGCGGTTCACATTAATTAGACATGGTTACATGCAGTTAAGCATTAATTAAACAGTTTTACGTAGAGTTAAGTGTTCAATTAAATAGGGATGCGGGCAACGAAGTAGATAAAAAAATATATATATATATATAATAATAATAATAGTTGTAACATCTATACTGATTCTCAAAAAGAAAATGGAAATGTATTTAATTATATTTCTCTGGATTCCAGTCAGCCCATCCAGATGAGGTCTTTGGTTTCTGGGAACTCATCCTCTGAGTTAAAGGCTGAGTTTGAGACATTTGTCCAGTGGTCAGACTATAAGTTTATAAAGTGAAACCCAGTTACTCCCTGGAAAGGGTGGGCGGGGTCACATAAAATATCTAAAAAATGTCTTGTGCCCCCATTTTACTGTATTGGTTATTTTTTCTTCCATTTGCATCTTTGACGGCATCCACCCGAGGGTAATCAAGGAATTGAAAAGGGTTATAGCTGAACTGCTTTAACTAATAGCAATCTGTCGATCAAATCAAGAAGGATTCCGGAAGACTGGAAAGTGGCAAATGTTTCACTGATCTTCAAGAAAGGTTCGAGGGGAGATCTGGGAAACTACAGACCAGTGAGTCTGACTTCGGTACTGGGAAAGATGTAGAAGCGCTAATAAAGGACCGCATCATTGATCACCTTGACGGACACAATCTGATGAGGACCAGCCAGCACGGCTTCAGCAAAGGAAGATCTTGCTTGACAAACTTACTGCACTTCTTTGAAGGAGAAAACAGGCAGATAGACGAGGGTGACCCGGTCAACGTATATCTGGATTTTCAGAAGGCATTCAACAAGGAATCCTCTCATTTACGGGAACCACCAGTTGAATCACCATTATTAATCTATTCCAATCAAATTCCTGTACATCCATTCTGCGGTTTTCTTTTTTGTTTGGTCAATTGACTTTTACTGCAGACTTGTTGGACTTTCTTTGTTTTTGCTAACTGTAATACTGCATGTGTTTGTAATTAATTCATTTTCTAATGCACCATTATCAGAAATTGTGTTCCCCTTTTAGCATGCATGTTTGAATATTTCATAATCTATTTACTTTTGGTAAGAACATTTACAGTAATTACTGGCTCAGCAACTTCCTATATTTCTGATCATGTATTACAAGAGTACTGGAATGAATCCCTATATCTTTAGTCCAAAGAATGTGGTTTTGTTAAACAAATCCAAATAAGAGTTTAAAACCAAGAAGTCAGAGAGTAATGATTTAATGATCCCTAAGAAAATTTGGAAAAACTGGTCTTTGATAACCAAAGATTATGGGCTCCTTTTACTCAGATGCACTAGCATTTTTAGCGCACTCAGGATTTTAGAGCGCACTAAACCCATGCTACGTGGCTAGAACTAATGCCAGCTCAATACTGGCATTAAGGTCTAGCGCACACGGCAATTCAGCGCGCATTATTCCATGCATTAAAGCCATATATATATATATATATATATATATATATATATATTTTAGGATTCTCCCCCCCCCCCCAAATAAATAAGGAGTTTAATTCATTCATTTCTCTGTCAGAGAGCAGCTGGAACAAATAACTATTCAGACAAACCTATAAATAAAAATGTGTATTAATCAAGCCTAAAGCGGAGGTGAGGGCTGTATGATTTTGCCAGCTTATGCCATATTTGATGTCCACACTGGCCCATCTGAATTCTTTGCCTATTGTGGATGTGGTAACTAGAGTGGGAGTCTTCCTTAGGTCATGCTTTAGATAAACTAGCTCCTTTGGAAGCTTTTTAAAGCTCTGTGGTTTTCATTGCAGCTCAGACAAAATAAACACATTTTACTTCAAAGAAGAGCGCTGGTGGCATAAGAATCTGACCAAACAAAATTTAGTTGATTGTTGGTAGTTTTTAAGATGGATACAATGTACTTTATTAGACAAGTTGTTTCTAATACTGAGGAACTATGATCCCTAGTTAGATACTTTACTTCAGACCATTCTGTTTCTTCTGTGGATATTTCCTGTCAACCATTCACAAATGGATTTCATTATAAGATTGTACATGTTTCTGATACTGTTTGATATTGAGTGAGGGTTGGTGTGAGCCCTATAAATACACATTCAGACACTGTTGTAAACATAAAACAAAATTATTTATTAATTTAAAACCATGAGGCCTGTTACTTCTTAGAATCAGGAACAAAAAGAAGACAGTCTCTTAATTCAGAAGAAAGTTTGTAGTCTTCCTTTTCTTTTTCTCTGGGCTGCAAGGTCTTGCTCCAGCCAGACTTTGAAACAGAGTTTCAAGTGTTCAATAAGAAAAAAGTTAGTTTACCTCAGCCAAGCAGAATATCTAGATGCATGTAGTCAAAGCATACTTGTGATCATTCCTTTCTTCCCTGGGCTTCCTTAACCCAACCCTGCCTTTTATACTTCCTAACAGCTGTGTTTCTGGCTCCACCCCCTCCTATGTCACTTCCTCCTTGGAAGAGTTATAGAAATTAAGGTGGCCCTGACACTGTGAGGGACACTGGGGGAGTGGTACCATCCTATAGACTCCCTCACAAACACTCCCCCTCAGTTCATCCATGTCCGGTTGAGCACATGCCATGTCAGGGTCCACCACATGAGACACATTTACACATTTTTCTACTACTTCTTGTGAAAAGACCTTATTTTGAGAAATAACAGATCTTAACATCCCTTTCACTCTTCAATTAATATCCTATAAATCTTTAAGAGTAACATTTTGCTTTTCTTCAGTTTCAGCAACCAACAATTGTGAGTCTAATGAAGCAATTACTTGTGGTATCTTAATAAAAGATACCTTAGCAATAGACTGTAATTCCTTTTGGGTTGATGTTTCTGAAGTGGGACTTTTCATCAAAGTCTCTTTAGTGCAAGGTCCTGGAGGGGAAGGGGGAATATTTCCTGGGGAAGATAATGAAAACTCTGATAGTAGAGAACCCTGATTTTGGCTAAGATTTAAACTCACAGCTGATATATTGTGGTGATCCATAGGGCCAACTGAAACTGGAGTTGAAATTTTTATTTTTGCCTTAGTCTCCCTCCTTGTCACTCCATAGAGCTCCAAGGGGCTCCCAAGGGGCAGGGCATACCCTCTGGCCACACCCTGCAGCTGCGTGCTTATGGCCACACACTACAGAAGCGTGGTTTTCTTATAGGGAGCCAAAAGGCCCCCTATACCGATAAATATGGATGATTTCTCCTTTGCCCACTGGAATCAGCAAACACAATCAGGTAAGCTGGAATTACAGGTTCAGAGAGTCCCCAGTCAAATACGCTACAGGAAAGCACTTCTCATCCAAGTAGTAGATTTAAAACAAGCCAGAGAAATTACACTTGATTTAAAGTATAATTATATAGTGCAAGCAATAGAAGTATTCAAAGTGTAATTAAACTCTGGAATTTGTTATGGACAATGTGGTGGAAGCAGTTAGCATAGCAGGATTTTAAAATGGTTAAATATTTTTCTAAAACAAAAGTCCATAAGCCATTATTAAAATGGACTTGGGGAAATCCACTACTTATTCCTAGGATAAGCAGCATAAAATCTGTTTTGCTGCTTGGGATCTTGCCAGGTACTTGTGACCTGGGTTGGCCACTATTGAAAACTTTATAGTGGGCTTGATGGGCTTTCAGTCTGTCCCAGTATGGCAATGCTTATGTTATTAAAATTAAAAAGTAAAAATTTTTTTTAAAAAAAAGAAACTGACAAAAATGGTATTGTTAATCATTTAAGGATGTTTATATTTCTGTAATTTGAATTTAAATAGCTTTAAAATGAATTATTAAATAAGCACGGCTCAAATGCACATGAGATAAAACATTGGTGAAAATAGACTAGTTCTCAAAATCCTGGCAGTTTATTCCTCACAAGCTGTTAGACTGGAAAAGCTGAATGTCTGGATTTGTAATGTCTCAAAGATCTCATTCAGCAATGAAAATCTGTCATATGGCAACCAGTTTCTTGGATGGTCCCATTCCAGTTGTAATTATCCAAAAGCACATATCCTAATCTGACATACAACATTTGCTAAAGTGTTTATTTTGCAAACATAATATAAATACATGAAGTAGACAATGCTGGAAACTATATAGCATGCTCAGAGAAAAAATATTAGTTGTTGATTGACATACACTACACACAGTTTGGATGTAGATTTAATCAAGGGTATACATAAGATTAAAATCAGGAGGTGTTGATGATGGGAGATGTGTGGCACCGTGGTTACAGCTACAGCCTCAGTGTCCTGGGGTTGTGGGTTCAAACCCATGCTGCTCCTTGTGACCCTGGGCAAGTCACTTAAAACCCCCATTGCCCCAGGTACATTAGATAGATTGTGAGCCTACCAGGACCACAATGAGAAATGCTTGAGTACCTGAATAAATTAATGTAAAACCGTTCTGAGCTCCCTTGGGAGAACGGTATAGAAAATGAAATAAATAAATGTCGCTCTGTCAGATATCCATATGGATATCTCATCCTCTGAAACAGTTACAAATAGAAAGGGGACGGGACTTGATATACCGCCTTTCTGTATTTACAATCAAAGTGATTTACATATTATATGCAGTTACTAGAAAGAAGCAAAACACCCTTCAAAAGGCTGTGCTCAGCCAAATGATCTACTTGTATACTTCCAAAAACGTAGAACCTATTCCTCTGAACTCAGCCTTAACTAGATCCTCAGCTCTCTTTCCCCTACAATTATCGCTTCATTTGCCACAACCTCAATTTATTTTCTAACACAAATGTTCTTGCTGCTTTCAAGCATACTGCATTCTTTAAAGACCCTTACTGTACCCTACCTGCCCTGACCTCATCCCTTCCCCTCCTTTCATAGCCACACTACTCAAACATGTTATACTCATCTCTGCTGTCTTGACTTTTTCATCTCAGTCTGCTCTCAATCCACTCCAATTTGGTTCACTCTCCACATTCCACTGAAAATGCCCTCAAGAAAACTGTTCAAAATCAAAACCAAGGTCAATTCTTTTTCCTCTTTGACTTTACTGCTTTATATTGTCTTCTTCTGAATTCCAGAACTCTGTATATAGTGCTTCTCTTCTTAATGGAAGATTAGGTTCTTACCTCAATAATATTCTTTCTGGAAAAGGATATAGGAATTTGGACTCTAGGTGATTTTCTCCCGATCAAAAATTGATTGCAGAAGGATATCATACACTTCATTCGACTCCATTTCCTTCCCCAGCAGGCTGTACTGCCACCTTCATTTTGTACCAAAGCAATCGATTACCATTCTAAGAAAGGAAATCAGAAGGAAGGGAATGGAGAATCTTCCTGACAATACCTTTTAGTTCTGCTCTGTAACAAATAAAGGGCTAGATTCACTAACCTGACTCTCTGTGCCCGATCTGTGGCCGATTCGTGCAGGCCCAATCAATTCACCAAACAAAAAAAATTAAAATGAGGGTGATCAGAGGAACGCCCCCTTCTGACCACACAGATTGCTAGTGTGTGATCCTGACGCATGCGCAAACCATCTGCTTTCCCTGTATATGGTCTGCGTATGCGCATGCTCTCCGCGCTGGAAACTTTCTTATGTTTTAAAGGAGACCGAAATGAAGAGATGTCTTTGCACCGGGAGTCCTGGCGAGGGCAGGGGAAGGAGTGCCATTATCTACGGCTCCAGCTGGGCTGCAGCTGGGGGCGAAATGACACTCGGGAGCAGCTCGGCTCTAAGCTTCCCATGAGCTGCTCTAGATCCACCTTTGATTTCTCCCTGCGCTGCAGAAGCTGTCCCTAAACATGTAATTTTAACATTGATTGTAATTCTGGGTAATTTAAGCTAACAACTGTTTGCCCCCCAGTGTCGGTCTCTTCGTGGGAGGCTGGGTTTTGCCACCCTGATTCTCCTGCTCTCTGACACCCTTCCCCATAGTGCGGCCCCACTTTAAACCCACAGGTTAAAACCACAGGCTCGCACTGCGGGGAAGGGAGACAGAGAGTAGGAGAGTTGGGGCGGCAAGAGCAGGGTAAGGGCTATCCTCTGGTGTTGTTCTGTGAAGGAGAGGCAGCAGAGGGCAGAGAGAAGGGCGCTTTTGATGGGGCAGAGAGCAGTTTTTTACACAAGCGACTGGTCCTCACCAGTCGCTTGTTTTTTGAACGGCCAGCCAGTTGGTGTGTCAGGAAAAAATGAGTGAATCGCGTCCTTCCGGCTTTGCATGCCATTTCCCCCCACTTGCATGCACGGATCAGAATTGGGTCGGAAGGAAATTGGGTCACAAAGGGCTTGCAAACCGATTGGTACATGATCGGTTTGCTTAGTGAATCTAGCCCATAGTGAACAAGTTAACCCGAACACTATAAAACGTTGGTGGAACAAACAAGCCACCTCTCTATGTGTAACCAGCACTAACACCTTTGGAGCTTTTACAGATTCCTAAACTTTATTTATTTGTCTTGTTAATGAGCCATTATACTCTTATCTGACTGACTGAAGAAGGCCTCCATCATAGGACCCACAACATCTGAGGCAGTAAGCAGGTGAATTGTAAACTGACAAGGTGTGGTGCCTAAATTCCTATATCCTTTTCCAGAAAGAAGATTCTCAAGGTAAGAACCTAATCTTCCATCTAGATTCTAGGTGACATACTAAAGCAATATATGACATCTAGGGCAGGACAGATGAACTTGTCTGTAAAACTGAGGACCCAAAAGTGGCATCTTCTTGTGGTGCTATGTCTACTCTGTAAACCTTTGTAAAAGTGTGGAGAGTAGACCATGTAGCTGCCCTGCAGATCTCTTCAGGTGGTACTGCCTGGGTCTCTACCCATGAAGAAACCACACTTCTGGTAGAATGAGCTCTCAGTGAGACCAGTGGTTGTTTGGCACAACCAGTGTGCACTAACTAAATTGCCATACAAATCCATCTAGAAATAGATGCCATGGAAGCTGGCCTACTTCATATAGCCTGACTAGTCAAGACAAAAAGATGGTCTGAGATATGAAAGTCATTAGTCTTTTCCAAATAGTGCAGCAAACCTCTCCTCACATCAAGCACTTGCAAAACCTTATCTTGCTTCGTTAAACCTGTAGAATGAAATGCTGGCACGCAAACTTCCTTGTTAAGATGGAAGACCGAAACAACTTTGGCAAGAAAGAAGGAACAGTGTGCAGAGAAATCCCTGCTTCTGTGATCCTGAGAAATGATTCTCTAAATGAGAGTGCTTGTAACTCCGACACCCTTCTCACAGAAACAATCACCACCAGAAACACTGTCTTTACAGGATCCACACTGGATATCAACAAAACGTCCAAGGTCATACTCGACTCAGCCCTAACATACGAATCTAAAGGATCTAACTTAAGGAAGAAAACCTTCTACAATATGAGAAGACTAAGACTTATCAGACCCTTTTTTTCAAGAGTGTCATTTTGCCTTACTAACACAAATGTTTATACTGTCCCAGCTGGATTACTGTAATTCCCTCTATGCATGTCTAAACTCTACTCTCCTGAACAAACTACAGATACAAAATACGGTGATCAGACTAATATTCAAACTAAAAAAATTTGACTCCGTCTCACCTTACTATAATAACTGGCTGCCTGTCAAAACTCATATCACCTTCAAACTATCATGTATAATGTTTCAAATCCTATATGCAAAAACTGCTGAACCACTCATAAACTTATTTGTCAATTCATGGTCAATATCAACCAGAAAACTGGAATCACTTCAACTACTCCTTTTATTTCCCAAAGGAGTTAAATACAAATGCACATCTATAAAATATTAATCACAACTTGAAAATTGTGCCTCCAGAACATCATTGCCTGGCAGCCTGGCATAGGAAAGCCTAGTAGTGCTGCACAGAGGCATCTTAAGCCATCTTGGGGGTGGGTTAGGGACCCAAGGATAGGAGAACCCATGCCCATAAGCCTCTGTAATCACTGCATTGATATTGAAACATGTGCACCCCCAAAACCCTTTTTTACTGGCATATAAGTGGCTCCTGCAGCCATAAAGGCTGTTGGGGTGGTAGATAAGTGAATCTAGGGGATTCTGGAGGTGGTTTGGGGGGCTCACCATGACCTATAAGGAAGCTGTAGTGAGATAAAGACATGGCACCCTTTTTGTAAAGTTCACAGCGGTGCCCTGTAAGGTACCCCACTACTTAGGTGCCATGTCTGGGTGTTCAGTCCATCACTTTGCAGACCCCTCCCACTTCCAACAGGGCTTGTTCTAGGCATTTTTGACTTGGTTGAAAAGTTGGACAAAAATGTGGTATAAAGATGGACGATTTAGCAACTAGGACGATCAGATCAACAGGACGTATAGTTAGACAATTTTCGAAATGAAAAAAAAAAATTTGGACGTATTTTTCGAAATGTGTCCTAAGCTGTTTTTTACTTTGGACGACTTGCGACTTAGATGAAAATAGACATAGCCGTTCCTTTTGATTATGCCCCTCCACGTGTTAATCCATAACTAACTCAATGTCCTGAAACAAAAAAAGATTTTTTAAAATTTATCTTAAATGAGGGTGGGGCAAGAGCTATGGGCTTAGCCTCCTCTAAGACCTCTAGGGCTGGAGACACGGGTGGTAGGGAAGAAATACCTCCCAGAGCCTTTAATTAGTAAAATCACTAAATGCAGGTGCTTAGATGCTGTGGAGCCCAAGAAAGCCAGTCTGAGTCCTTGCAAGGGTCCTCATGGTCTTCTGTTCAGGGTTTTACCCCAGAATTTGTTAATCTCTCTAGGCTATACTGTCTCACATGTTCTGGACCTGCCCATTCATATGAAGTTTTTGGTCACAGATATTTGCTCAAGTAAATCGCATGTGGCAAGTCCAATGGCATCAAAACAGCTACTGCCTTTTTTTTTTGGCTCTTTGACTCACAGCATCCAGTTCCAAAGGGGTTAAAGATGTTTTTGAAGAGGACTATGCTGTTGGGGATGAAAGCAATCTTAACTAAATGATTAATATCAGATCCTCCCTGTGGATCTGATCCATCCGGAATGATCCATCTTTTAACAATGGAAAGCAAACAGAGTCACTTATGACTACCACACGGGAACCAATCTGGAAAACTTTACCCCACAAGGCTCAAAGTAGAATTTTAAATGTTGGATGTTAAATGTATATCCATGAATGTCCCTCCTTGTTGTTCTCAGTGAGTTGGGGGGGGGGGGGAGAGTGGTCGTTGGGGGGGGAAGGGGGGGCTGTAGATAAATGGTTTACTGCTACTGTTACATATTATGATATGTGAACTTACCTGTATTACCTGATTGTTGGATTATATTTGAAATTTCAATAAAAATATTTTTTTTAAACCTGTAAATCTATATATTTAAAAACCAGTAGGGATAAGTGAAAATGTCACAGACAGCCTGGAGTTAATTGAGAAGCCTGTAACAAAGTCCTTGTCACTCCATTAGCTTCAGGTTAAATTGAAGTGGGAATGAATGCTAAGACTGTCATCTATTTTGTCATGATTTAAGATACTATTTTAAAACCACAGTGATATGTATCAGTCAACAGCAAATAGCTTTGCAAGGCCAAACACTAATTTGGCAAAGATGAACTGCTGCTTTAATATCTGTGAGATACAATCTCAGTTTTCCAAAAGCCAGTGCATTTGCTGCTTCCTGACAGCTGCCCAGATGAATGTCCTTCTAATTCTTACAGAAACATGCAATTAGAAATGATAGGGAAATAGTTTTCCTCTAGCTTTAAACAGTCTATCTATACTACAAATCTCCTCCAGATGGAAGACCAGGATTCTGTGCTGAAAGTCTTTCTTATAGAAGCTGCATTTAAGTCTTAACCCCAACCCACTTGCACAGCACCCATATCTGTTTGCCATTCCCTCTATAGTTCCCTACCCTATCTGCCTCATCATTTCCTTTGTAATTCCTTACCTGAGCACATGTAAAGATTCACCCTTTTGTCCTTTTTGTCATAATTAGATTGTAAGCTCTTTCGAGCAGGGACTGTCTCTTGCATACAGTGCTGTGTGCGTTATTAGTGGAATAGAAATAATAAGTAGTAGTAGTGGTCTGACAGACTTGAGAGGATGGATATTAAAATTTGTTAGGGCATGGAGCTTAATAACAATACAAACAGCTTTAAATTTTCCTTTTTTTTTTTTTTTTTTGTACATATGCACTAAGGCTCAGGTAGTAGCTGAAAAACCGGTGTGGCAAACAGAGAGAAAAGGGTAAAAGGGAATTGCATGAGAATATTCTCTGAAATTCTGCACATCACATACGTGTGTTTACAGAAGGCCTGAATCTTCTTGTGCTTTGATCTTTCCTGTAAACTACCTTGTATTTTGTTTCTCTGTATGTTTCTCATCTATTAAGGACAATGCAAAATGACCTCAAGAGGCTTTCTTAGCATTGACCATTTCCCTTTTGATCAAGCCTTGTCTTTCCTCTCTACCTGGTATCTGCGTGTTTTTCACTAGCTATAAAGCAGTAAACAATACCTGGGATGCTTTTTCCCCACAACCCAGTTCTAGTTGTGTGCTTCCTTTCCCATGGATAGCAGTAAATAAGGTTATGAGACCTAGACCTCAGAATTATGGACATCCTGATGCCTCACACCTGTAGAAACCTGGTTAATTTTTTTACATGGCCCCCACTAATTAGAGGCACTCCTTATCTCTTAGCCTGGGAAAATTATGTGCGTGTTTATATCCCCAACTAGCTGATGCCCCGGCGTTGCACGGGTATTTAATTATAGCAATAACACTGTGAATGGATTCAAATAAAGATACTTTAAAGTGGTGAATGAAATTATTGTTTTACAGCTTAATAAAAAGTACAATATTCAAATTATAATGCGAAATATTTGACAAAATGAATACAATACAACTAACGCAAAACAACATTTTTATAAACAACATTTTTAGTTTCACCTCCAGGAGCAAGAACATATAAATTTTTGGGTGAACCCACCCTTGAGCAAGCAACATAGAGTTGTGGGCCGAGAGACCCCCAGAGCATATCACCCCAGGTAGTGAGGGATCTGCATACCAAGTTTCGTTCAAATCGGTCAAGCCGTTTTTGAATTACTGTGAGAATGGCAGCTTTTTACATTTTTTCCATTGACATGAATGGGTGATATATGATTTTCTGTTTGTAGCTCTGCCCACGTGTGCAGGTGGGCCGCGAGACCCCCAGAACATATCAGCCCAGGTAGTGAGGGACCTGCATACAAAGTTTCATTCAAATCGGTCAAGCCGTTTTTGAATTACAGTGAGAATGGCAGCTTTTTACATTTTTTCAATTGACATGAATGGGTGAAATATGATTTTCTGTTTGTAGCTCCGCCCACGTGTGCAGGTGGGCCACGAGACCCCCAGAACATATCACCCCAGGTAGTAAGGGATCTGCATACCAAGTTTCGTTCAAATCGGTCAAGCCGTTTTTGAATTACTGTGAGAATGGCAGCTTTTTACATTTTTTCCATTGACTTGAATGGGTGAAATCTGATTTTATGTTTGTAGCTCCGCCCACGTGTGCAGGTGGGCCGCGATACCCCCAGAACATATCATCCCAGGCAGTGAGGGATCTGCATACCAAGTTTCGTTCAAATCGGTCAAGCCGTTTTTGCGTGATCGCGGCACATACACACACACATACATACACACATACATACCTCCGATTTTATATATATAGATAAAATCAGAAAGGGTATTCATTCTTGTCAGAAATACTGTCAGATTTTAGCGTGGCACCTAACACTTGAAAGGAAACAGAGAAGTTTTATGACTGACACTAAAATGCCAGAAAAGGATAATTTGCCATCCTCCATAGCAACCAATAGGAAAAGTACTGAATAAAAGGAAAGCCATGGCCCAGGCTCAGGAGGGATTTTCTGTTGGCTCCTGCATGGACTTGTCTCCCTGCGGAGTCTGACAGAAATTCCCCAGCGAATGTTCTGTGTGTCTGTATATGAATGGTGAAACTTCTTTCCCTCTGAGTGTGTGATTCTTATTTAGTCAAGAACTCAGACCACTGCTAACTTTTGCCTGTCATTTCATCCTTAGGGCAAAGTTTATCTTTTAGCTGAATGCCTCTGCCTGCTTCTACTGAGAATGATGTAAGAGTGTGGCTCTCTTCCTATCATATTGTCTCCCTTTTCTCCTTTCCCTGTGTTAGAGTTGGCACAGCATAATAGTACCTTGCTGTGAGCTAGATTTTTGCCATAGGAATTCTCTGATACATATATATTTTTTACTTTGTACCCAGTTTTTATTCCTCAATTATGCAAATATATTTATTCTGTCTATAATCTATGGTGATTCTGCCACCTGTGACTCACCTATTAGGTTAAGATTTCCTTTTTGCTTATATATTTTTTATACGATATATTGTTCTCTTTGTATGTGTGGGATATTCAGAGCTTCTGAAAAATATCCCCCCCCCCCCACACACACCGTACTAGTGTTTTTGATCACTTTTTGCGGCAGTGACAACTCCAATGCTCATAGAATTCCAATGAGCATCAGAACTGTTACTGCCACAGCTGGCACTAAAAAATGTTAGTGTAGTTTTGTAAAAGAGGGGCAAGTTTTTTTTGAGAGAAAAGATTGTGGTTATTGTCTATGTATAGATATGTGTTAGTGTGCGTGAGCTCTTTGGGTAATTGGGAGGGATAGTGATGGTTGCAAGGTGTAATAATCTTACAGATTACATGAGGATCTCGCCTTTCACATTAGAGGAAAGAGAAGTGTGCCTTGCTTAGGGGCTATTTTACTAAGTTGAGGTAAGCACTAACAAATGCTTATCGCAGAAAAAAATATGCTTACTGTGGGGTGCACTGAGCCATCCCATGGTAATTTTTAGATGTGCATGCATTACCCATTCATCAAAAAATAAAATTTTATTTTTGGGGGTATGGTGGTAGTGAATGGGAGTGTTCTGTGCTAAAGGGTTAGCGCATGAGCATTGCTGCATGCTAACCAATTAGCACAGATTTATTGCACAAGTCCCTACAGCCTACAAAACAGGTAGTGGTAGGGGCATACACACTAAAGGCCACATGCTAGTAGGAAAATTAATATGCAAAATAGAAAAATTGGCCATTTTACCCTGGCGCGGGAATGACCTGCAGGGATCTATTCTGGAACCGGTGCTATTAAACTTATTTATAAATGATCTGTAAGCATGCTCTGTTGCTGATGGAAAGGGAGGGCGGACAGTCATAGTCTTCGAAGAAAAATAATAATAATAATCAGTTTATATACCACAAGGCCGTAAAGTTCTATGCGGTTTACAATAGTTAAAAAAAAAAAAAAATCCAATTAAAGAAGTTGAATAGAAGTTACTTTAGATGCCTTGTGGGACCTGGTGGCAAATATGGCGAAAACAATTAATGTCCAACAAGTGCAAGTGGAGGGGAAAATGAAAGACCAAGAAAAAGAAATTACCTTAATAAAGCAAGATATTGCTGACTCAAATACATCTTTAGACAGTATCAAAAATGAATTAAAATCTTCCAAACAGCTTCAAGAGACTTTAATTAAGGACAATGTAAACTTAAGAAGAAAGATTGAAACATTAGAAAATTTTTCAAGAGCCAACAATATCAGATTGATTAATTTTCCACGAATTACAACAATTACTCCGCGAGAGATGTTAAAACGATACCTGACGGAAATATTAGAAGTTCCTGAGGGTTCATTACCTCCATTTACACAGGTGTACTACCTTCCCAAGAAAAATCAAATTCAGCAACAGGAAGATAGCCATGGACCAATAGATGTATCGGCATTACTGGAACTATCAGATAAAGAAATGGCTACTCCTGCAACATTAGTGGCAACTTTAGCTTTGACATTGGATAAGAATTGGATTTTGATCGGGCGATTGAGATCCAAGATGGCCGCGGTTGTGGAGCGCTGAGCAACCGCCCGCAAATCTTCATTAAAGGAAATTTTTCTTTGGCGGTTAACATCGCAGAATATTTACCATGCCGAAAAGGAGGGGAAAGGGAGCCTCTTCGGCCCCGCGGCGTCCCGGTTCAGCCTCCTCAGGCAATATTGAAGATCTGCTGAGACGGATGCAGGGCGTCATGGGAACGTCGGTGGTGCACCCGGCTGGGACGCTCCTTGGTAACGGACTCGAGGCGTCCCTTCGGGCTCATGAGATCTCTTTGAGCCCCGACACGAGAATCCCTCCTCCCAATCCTCGAGCCACCAGTTCCCCGGGAGTGGGGAGCCAGCCGGAAGTCGGCGTGAGCTCTCCCCCAGAGGCTGCAGGGAACGGTGAGATGAACATCGACTCAGGCTCACAAGGATTGCAGCAGAGCCTGAGTGTATTTGAGGATACAACAACGCTGGGATTAACTCCAATACAGGAGGGACGGAGAGGAGAGGTTCCTGTAGCTGGTGAGCCTAATATACAACTATTAAACTTGCAAACTATTGACCTTGTAAAGCCCCAAGAAGTCACAATGGGAGCTTTGTGGGATTTGATTGCCAATCTGACTAGAACAGTAAATAGTAACCATCTTCAAATAGAGGGGAAAATAAAAACTCAAGAGAAAGAAGTTCTTCAGATAAAACAAGACTTGGGAGAATCAAAATTAGATATCCAGTGCATTAAAGATCAACTTAAATCTTCCAAGATTCTTCAGGACACCTTAATTAAGGATAATATAAATTTAAGAAGGAAGATTGAGACATTTGAAAATTTCTCCAGGAATAATAACTTAAGATTGATTAATTTTCCACGAATTTCAACAGTGACTCCAAGAGAAATGTTAAAAAGGTATTTGCTGGAGATATTGGAAGTATCGGAAGATTCATTGCCTCCTTTCACCCAGGTCTATTATTTGCCTAATAAAAATAAGGATCTTCAAGAAAAAACGCAGGGACCAATTGATGTATCTGCTTTACTTGAACTATCTGATAAAGAAATAGCAATACCTGCTACATTGATTGTTACCCTGGCTATTACGCTAGATAAGAATTGGCTTTTGAGATTATTCTTTAAAAATAAAGAGAAAAAGTTTCTTGATTTAAAGATTCAGATGTTCCCAGATTTGGCAAGAGATACACAAAGACGTAGAAAAGAGTTTTTATTATTAAAACCTGGTGTTTTGGCTCTTGGGGGAACTTTCTATCTTCGACATCCTTGCAAGTGTATAGTTCAATATAACTCTCAAAAATATGTTTTCTTTGAACCAAATCAGTTAACAGCCCTTCTCTCCATGTCTCGCCTGGAAAAGGGGAAAAAATGAGGGCTTGAGATATAAGGCGCCTGGAATTTCAGTTAACCACGTACCACTTGTCTTTTATAATATGGTTCTTTGTTAAAATTCCGTTTAATTCACATCATGGATCAAATGGTGGACTTGAGAGATTATACAAATATTTGATTTCTATATAATTCATTATGTTTTTATTTGTTCTTTTGTTGTAATCACTTTCTGTACAAGATGTATCTTGATTTGTTAATTTGAAAATTATAAATAAATTAAAAAAAAAAAAAAAAAGAATTGGATTTTGAGACTTTTCTTTAAAAATAAAGCAAAAGAATTTATGGGACTCAAAATACAAATGTTCCCAGATTTAGCCAGGGACACACAATGGCGAAGAAAAGAGTTTCTTATGTTAAAACCGGGAATTATAGCTCTTGGAGCAACTTTTTTCCTGCGATATCCATGTAAATGCGTTATACAATATAATTCCCAAAAATATGTTTTCTTTGAGCCTTACCAGTTGACAACTTTCCTTTCTCTTTCTCGGCTAGAGAGGGAAAAGAATGGAGGAGTATAGAATATTTAAGATGTCCTTACCAGCTGACTTGCATTATTTTCTTTAATAATATTTCTTTGCTTTTTTCCGTTTATGATTACATTTTGGATCTTTTGTGGACTTGAGCTGATTTAAGTTAATTGGTATTCCTGAATTTATAATATTGTTGTGGTTTTATTTTCTTGACTTAAAGCTTTCTGTACAAGTAAATCTTGAATTGTATTTTGAAAATTGAATAAATAAATAATAATAATAAAAAAAAACCCACAAAGAGTCCACCTGGTTCTTCATAGTCAGGCCCTGGTCCAGTATTATTCCCAAAACCTTAATGGTAGATTGAATAGGATAGCTGAATTTATACACAATGATGTTTTAGTATCAAACGGGCATGGTGAAGCTACAAAAAACTTTGTTGTTTCTGAGTTAAGCTTCAGTCTAAATTCTTCAGATTTGGGACCCCTATATTCAATCATTGTCTCCAAGAGTCCAGAGTGACATTTTGAACTCCTTTTAACCTTGCTCCATACCGCTGCTTTGGTCTAATGGTGGGTTCAGGGAGGGGGGTGGGGGCCTGGGGTACACAAGAGGATTTTTTTTCTTTTCTGTTCTGGTCTATGGTTCAGGGTGTGTGTGAGGGTGGAGGTTTCCTTACCTGGCAGTGGGCTATCAGAGTCTAGGCCTATGTCTTGTTTATATCCTGGTTCTATTTTGTCCTTGTTTGACTGTATTTTGTAAAGTGAAGTTCTTTTTGAAAATAAAACTTGATTGTACAATAAATGATCTGTAAATTGGAACTACGAGTGAGGTGATTAAAGTTGCAGATGACTACTGCAAACTGTTCAATGTTGTTAAAACACATGCAGATTGTGAAAAATTGAGGCAGACCTTAGGAAATTGGAAGACTTTATGTCCAAATGGCAGATGAAATTTAATGTGGACAAATGCAAAGTTATGCAGTTTGGGACGAATAAATCAAATAATAGTAATCAGATACTAGGGTCCACCTTGGGGGTTGACACCCAAGAAAAAGATCTGGCAGTCATTGTAGACAATATGCTGAAACCTTCTGCCCAATGTGCAGCAACAGCCAAAAAAGCAAACAAGATGCTAGGAATTATTTTAAAAGGGATGGTTTACAAGACTAAGAATGTTATGTCTCTGTATCGCTCCATGGTGCGATCTCAACTTGATTATTGCGGTCAATTCTGGTCATCTTAGCTCAAGAAAGATATAGCAGAAATAGAAAAGCTTCAAAGAAGAGCAACCAAAATGATAAAGGCGATGAAATTCCTCTCATATGAGGAAAGACTGAAAAGGTTAGGGCTCTTCAGCTTGGAAAAGAGGCAGCTGAGGGGAGGTATGTCTGAAGTGTACAAAATCCTGAGTGGTGTAGAACGGCGATAAGTGGATCAATTTTTCACTCCGTCAAAAATTACAAAGACTAGGGGGACACTTTTAAAACCAATAGGAGGAAATATTTTTTCACTCAGAGAATAGTTAAGCTCTGGAATGCGTTGCCAGAGGTTGTGGTAAGAGCGGTTTACATACCTGGTTAAAAGAAAGGTTGGGATAATTTCCTGGAGGAAAAGTTCATAGTCTGCTATTGAGATAAACATGAGGGAAGCTACTATTTGCCCTGGATTGGTAGCGTCAATATTTTCTGATCCTTAATGTTATAGTATGAAGCCTTATTAATCTTGTTGTAAGCTGCAATGATTCCTTGCTGATAATTGTGAGGTATAAGAAACAATATGGTCTGGTATATTGTTACTTTTCGGGTTTTGACCCAGTGGCGTACCTAACATATGTGACACCCGGGGCCCATCATTTTTTGACACACCCCCATCTATATGAAAAATATGATTTTTAGTAACAATCTACATATCGCACAACAAGAGTGTACCTAGGAAAAGGCAGCATCTTAAACACTGCAGTGAGCACTAGAACACCAACACATACATTGTAAAACTAAACAAACCAGATCCTGCACAGTCAATTGATCCTGTACAGTCGATGCTATCAGAAAGCCATGTCCCTTTCATACACACAGACAGATACACCCTCGCCCAATATGGAATAATAAACTAATATGGAATAATAAATAAACTAAAAATAGAAATTAAAAATAGAAATATGTAGACAAAAGTTAAACAGAACTGCCAAGAAACCAGACTCTGCATACAATGCAACACCACAACACTACAAAAACAGTAATACATGTCCTCTAATACTGTGCAAAATATAAAGACAGTAGATGTAAATTTGAAAAAACTAATACATAATAATCACCACTTTACAAATTAACAAATAAAAATAAAACAAATAATGAGAAATAAGAAAATACCATTTTATTGGACAAATCCACGTAAGCTGGTCCTCATCCCCACAAACCACCTGATTCCATCCACACAAGCCTTGAATTGTTTTATATTGAACTTATATTAAAGTATAAAAAGAAACAATATTCTGTACAATTGTCAATTTATAAATCAGCGTCTTCTCCCCATTCTCTCTTCCCCATTTCCCTTCAGCATCCTCAGCCCACTCTCTCTCCACTTTCCTTCAGCGCACGCACATAAAAACAAGCAAGTAATTTTATATCATTTTCATTCTATTCATTCATAGAAATTAAAGTCTAAATAATGCCAGTCACATAACAAAACATGATTTTACAAAAATAATTCCCTGTACAATCAAGCCTGCAAGGATTACTAAATGTTTTTCCGCAGCTCCCCTCCCTCCCTCTGTAGGCAGAGAAAATGTTAATTATCATTTATATTCCACGGGTTTTCAAAGAGGTCAAGGCAGATGACTTTATGCAATGTCACCTCAGTAACAACTATACAAAAATAGACAAATATACCCCCTCCCTTTTTACTAAACCGCGATAGCGTTTTTTAGCGCAGGGAGCTGCACTGAATGTCCCACGCTGCTCTCGACGCTCATAGGCTCCCTGCGCTAAAAACTGCTATTGCGGTTTAGTAAAAGGGGGCCATAGTGCAAAATATAGACAGCATATATAAATTCTCAAAATGGACACATTTTGATCACTAAATTGAAAATAAAATCATTTTCCCTACCTTTGTTTCGTAATTTCATCAGTCTCTGGTTGCACTTTATTCTTCTGACTGTGCATCCAATATTTCTTCCCTTCTTTCAGCCCCCTATATGCTTCCTCTCCTCCAGACCTCATTCCCTCCCC
Source organism: Geotrypetes seraphini (assembly GCF_902459505.1). Classification (NCBI taxonomy): domain Eukaryota; kingdom Metazoa; phylum Chordata; class Amphibia; order Gymnophiona; family Dermophiidae; genus Geotrypetes; species Geotrypetes seraphini. The sequence goes on from NC_047085.1 coordinate 91,220,853, forward strand.
CAACTTTTTCTTTGTTTCATCCTGTCCCCTTCTTTCTTTCTCTCTCCATGCCCCCTTTCTTACTGTATATCTGTCTTTCTCTCTCTCTCTCCGTGCATTTTTTTTCTTTCTTTCACCCTGCCCTCTTCTTTCTCTCTCCCCATGCCCCCTTTCTTTCTCTATGTCTGTCTTTCTCTCTCTCCCCCCATGCCCCATTTTTTTTTCTTTCTTTCACCCTGCCCCCTTTCTTTCTTTCTGGATCCCTGTCCCCCCCCTTTCTTTCTTTCTGGCCATCGGAAACAGGCCGGCGCCGAGTTTGCCCTGCTTCTCTTCCCCGCGGGCCGACCAACTCTCGCTGCCCGACGTCAATTCTAACGTCGGAGAGGACGTTCTAGCCCAGCCAGGCAGCTATTGGCTGGCCCATAACGTCCTCTCCGACGTAAGAATTGACGTCGGACGGCTAGAGTTGGTCGGCTAGCAGGGAAGAGAAGCAGGGAGGGAGAACTCGGCGCTGGCTTGTTCCTGATGACGGCAATGGCAGCCTTTCCCCGGCGGCAGCCTATTCCCCGGTGAGTGGCCAGCTGTGCACCTCCTTGGGCCGTGCACCCGGGGTGGACCGCCCCCCCCTTGGTACGCCACTGTTTTAACCTGAATAGACCACCATGAGAATGGACTACTAAGCTTGATGGAACATTGGTCTGACCCAATAAGGCTTTTCTTATGTTCTTATGTAATAAATCTCAATAAATAAATGTTTCCCACATATAAGCATCAGCTGTAGGAGGTAGGAAAGTGCTGGAATACAAGCAAGATTCTCTGCTGCATTACTGGGTCAGAAACAGAGAAGCATGAAGGCAGGACAAGGAGCAGTTGGGAACCCACACAGTCAGAGACTGTGCATTGGTTCGTTCATTTGCTTTCTGTTCTTCTATATCACCCTCTCCCTTTTAGTTAGGTATTTACTCTTTTTATTTATAGTACTTTGCCTAGAAATGTAGATAAGGTATCTTAGAAGAGCTTTTGTGTCATGTACTTTCTGTTGAACTCTGTCTGGGTAGACACCCTCCTTTTTTCCTTTGCAAGCCTGTGTTATCTCTCTGAGTCCGGATTGTGACTTATAGGTCTGCTTTTGTTTTTGCTTATCATAAGCTGGTCAGCTTGTTCATGGTGTGATATATTCCCAGCACATTTACCCATTGTATGTCCACAGTAACAAGGAAAAAGCACACACTCAAACATGTCTTATATCAAAGCTAAAGATACAGCAAGGCAAAAAGAGATTACAAATCTCTATTATTTGAGATAGAAATTTGTCAAGCACATCATATATCGTATATATGTATTTTAACATACCTATGAGGGCCTGTCTGGCATCATCTTTTATTTTATTTTTTATAAGCTACAAATTCAGCACAACTGAGTTCTATGCAATTACATCTAAACAAAACACTGGGGGCTGAATTCTCGCCAGCAAAATCTGGCCAATTGATGTAGTGACAGTAGTAGGAGCGATTTGATTTTTACGAGTGATTCTCAGCATAAAATAGCATGCAAATTATATGCACTCTATTTGTGCAGAGAAGCACTGATAAAGAGGGGGAGTAACTGTACTTGGAAAAGTAATCGCTAGGTACAGTTCCTCCCTCCTGTCATGGCTGCTCTCTGTGCCCCGATCAGCTGAGCCGCAGATCTCCCCAAGTCCTGTTGGTTCAGCTGATTGACCAACAGAGAGAAATGTTTCCCTGTCCTGCAGACACCTCCCCTTCATCTGCAGCCACCTAATGATGCCTAAGTTCGGGATCCACGCCTTACTTTTATATTTTAATTGGCTTCATTGGTGTAGTAATTGATCATACTAGTTTTCAGCCAATCAAAAAAACAAAACAAAACATTAATTAAACAATATAAGATTTTGGCGCAGAAAGGATGCCTAGCAATGCCTAAGTGGAGGCACCTTCCCATGCCTAAGGATGCCTTACAATGCCTATCTTAAACAGTAGAGGGCAAATTCTATAAGAAACACCCAAAAGTTAGGTGCCTAATTAGGCACTGTTCAGCGTGATTCAAGTAAAATTGAATGCTGTTTAATGAATCACGCTGAGCGGAACCTATTTTGGAGGTGCCCAGGGGCAAATTCTATAAGAAGTGGCCAAAAGTTAGGCACCAATATAATAATAATAATAATAATAATAATATTGATAATAATTATTTTATTTTTGTATGCCGCCATACCTGGGGAGTTCTAGGCAGTTCACATCAGTTAATCGAATTACAGACAATGCAATCATTGAAGTTAACATATAAATGCATACGATAAAGAAAAGGAAGAAGGAGGAGTTTACAGACCAACAGACTTAAAGGATCGTAATAATGAGGAAAGAAGTAGTAAAAAGATAGTAATAAATACATTTAAGGAATTCAGTCTGTGGAATACATTAAGAATAAAGGCACCGTTCAGCGCGATTCAAGCACAATTGGGTGCTGTTTAGTAAATTATGCTGAGCGGCACCTATTTTGGAGGCACCCTTTAAATAGGCCCTTTATCTAGGCAAAACTAAAAGGTAGGTGCCCATGCAAACGCTTAAGCACGCTTAAAAGCAGTGATTCTGTAAGAATCACAAGTAGCCACGGCCACACCTTACATGCATAGCACCTATTTTTTTTTGAAGGCCGCCTAAATTTTTAGAGGCACCTTCTTACAGAATCGCACTTTCTTGATAGGCGCCTAAGTTTCAAACAGTGCTGATTAAAAAGCACAATTGAACTTGTTATTCAATTTAGATAGGCGCCTACCTCGTTGGGCGCCTCCGAAATAGGTGCCTAACTTTAGGCACTGGTTACAGAATTTGGGCCTAGGTGCCCATCTTAAACAGTGGGTGTGGTTATGGTCGTAGAATAAGCATAATTGACTTAGGTGTCGTTAAGTGTCTCAAAAAGGTGCTACTAAATTAGTCAAGTGAAAAGCTGGCCTAATGGAGTGGCACTTTATGTCTAAGACACCTAGCAATGCCTAAGTCCACCAAGGTGCCCTTATAAATGGCTATGTTTATTTTTACAACCGCGTCAAGCAGCGTCTACAATGTAGGCGGTGCTCAGCACTGTGTATAGAATCTGGACCTAGATGTGTATTTAATGAGATGGTCAGCATGGGTTCAGCCAAGGGAGATCTTGCCTCACAAATTTGCTTGACTTCTTTGAAGGTGTGAATAAACATATGGATAAAGGTGAGCTGGTTGATATAGTGCAGTGGTCTCAAACTCAAACCTTTTGCAAGGCCACATTTTGGATTTGTTGGTACTTGGAGGGCCTCAGGAAAAAAAATTAATTTCTTATTAAAGAAATGACAATTTTGTATGAGGTAAAACTCATTATAGTTTATAAATCTCTCCTTTTGTCTAAGTCTTAATAATAATAATATTGTAATTTGTAGCTAAAGAGACGTATGATCAAGAAACTCTTTATTTTACTTTTGTGATTATGATAAACATACCAAGGGCCTCAAACTAGTAACTGGCGGGCCGCAAGTTTGAGACCACTGATATAGTGCATCTAGATTTTCAAAAAGCTTTTGATAAAGTTCCTCACGAGAGGATCCTGAGAAAATTAAAGTGTCATGGGATAAGTGGCAAAGTTCAGTTGTGGAATAGGAATTGGTTATCGGATAGAAAACAGAGGGTAGGGTTAAATGGTCATTTTTCTCAATGGAGGAGAGTAAACAGTACACTGCCACAGGGGTCTATACTAAGACCGGTGCTATTTAACTTATTTATAAACGATCTTGAAATTGGAACCAGTGAGGTGATTAAATCTGCAGATGACTAAACTGTTCAAAGTTGTTAAAACGCATGCAGATTGTGAAAAATTGCAGGTGAACCTTAGGAAATTGGCAGACTGGGCGGCCAAATGGCAGATGAAATTTAATATTGACAAATGCAAAGTGATGCACATTGGGAAGAATAACCTGAATCACAGTTACCGGATGCTAGGGTCCATCTTGGGGATTAACGTCCAAGAAAAAGATCTGGATATCATCGGAGACAATACAATGAAACCTTCTGCCCAATGTGGGGTGGCAACCAAAAAAGCAAACAGGAAACTAGGAATTATTAAAAAAGGGATGGTTAACAAGACTAAGAATGTTATAATGCTCCTGTATCGCTCCATAGTGCGACTTCATCTGGAGTATTGCATTCAATTCCGGTCTCCTTATCTCAAGAAAGATACAGTGGCGCTAGAAAAGGTTCAAAGAAGAGCGACCAAGATGATAAAAGGGATGGAACTCCTCTCATATGAGGAAACACTAAAATGGTTAGGGCTCTTCATCTTGGAAAAGAGATGGCTGAAGAGAGATATGATTGAAGTCTACAAAATCCTGAGTGGAGTAGAATGGGTACAATTGGATCGATTTTTCACTCTTAAAAATTACAAAGACTAGGGGACACTCAATGAAGTTACAGGGAAATACTTTTAAAACCAATAGGAGGAATTTTTTTTCATTCAGAGAATAGTTAAGCTACGGAACGCATTGCCAGAGGTTGTGGTAAAAACGGATAGCATAGATGGTCTTAAGAAAGGGTTGGACAAGTTCCTGGAGGAAAAGCCCATAGTCTGTTATTGAGAAAGATAGGGGGAAGCCACTGCTTGCCTTGGATTGATAGCATGGAAAATTCTTACTCCTTGGGTTTTGACCAGGTACTAGTGACCTGGATTGACTTCTGTGAGAATGGGCTACTGGGCTTGATGGGCCATTGGTCTGACCCAGTAAGGCTATTCTTACTTAAGCCCAGTAGCCTGAAGAAGAGGAATGGCGATTCAGGTTCCCCGGGCAACGGCAATCAGATGATTGCCGGCCACCATGGAAGAGAGCGAAAGGAAGGATGAGAGAGAGAGCTGTCAGACTGTGGAAAGTAGAGAAAGATGCCAGATCATAGAATGAGGAAGGAGAAAAGCAGAAATGTCAGACCATGAGAGGGAGAGGAGATGATGTACAAGGATGGAGGGGAAGGGGAAAGAGGAGCATTATAACATTCTTAGTCTTGTTAACCATCCCTTTTTTAATAATTCCTAGTATCCTGTTTTTGGTTGCCACCCCACATTGGGCAGAAGGTTTCATTATATTGTCTCTGATGATACCCAGATCAGCTTCTTTGACTGGGTGATGAGGAAGCTGGATGTTGGGGAGTCCCTGGACATCGTATACCTGGACTTCAGTAAAGCATTCGATAGCGTACCACACCGCAGGTTGCTGAGCAAGATGAGTTTTATAGGATTGGGCGACACATTGACGAAATGGGTTGGGAACTGGCTTGGAGGTAAGCTTCAGAGGGTGGTGGTGAACGGCACCCCCTCCGAAACGACGGAGGTGATCAGTGGAGTGCCGCAGGGCTCGGTCCTGGGCCCGATCCTATTCAACATCTTTATAAGAGACTTGGCTGAAGGGCTGCGAGGTAAAATAACATTATTCGCCGATGACTCCAAACTAAACAACATAGTGGGCAGAAGCACAACAGACATAAATTTGATGCCCGACAACATGATGCACGACCTACTGGAGCACTGGTCTAGGTCCTGGCAACTCAGCTTCAATGCCAAAAAATGCAAAGTCATGCACCTGGGCAGCCAAAATCCATGCAAGACTTACACCCTTAATGGTGAGATCCTGACAAGAACTGAAGCAGAACGAGACTTAGGGGTGATCGTCAGTGAGAACATGAAGACTGCCAATCAAGTGGAACAAGCTTCATCCAAGGCAAGGCAAATCATAGGTTGCATACGCAGGAGTTTCGTCAGCTGTAAGCCTGAAGTCATTATGCCATAATATAGATCCATGGTGAGACCCCACCTGGAGTACTGTGTGCAATTCTGAAGGCCGCATTACCGTAAGGATGTGTTGAGACTTGAGTCGGTCCAGAGAATGGCCACCCGGATGTTCTCGGGACTCAAGGATCTCCCGTACGAGGAACGGCTGGATAAATTACAGCTGTACTCACTCGAGGAATGCAGAGAGAGGGGTGACATGATCGAGACATTCAAGTATCTCACGGGCTGCATCGAGGTGGAGGAAGATATCTTCTTTTTCAAGGGTCCCGCGGCAACAAGGGGGCATCCATGGAAAATCAGGGGCGGGAAACTACACGGGGACACCAGGAAATTCTTTTTCACTGAAAGGGTAGTTGATCACTGGAATAATCTTCCACTACAGGTTATTGAGGCCAGCAGCATGCCTGATTTTAAGGCCAAATGGGATAGACATGTGGGATCTATTCACAAAGAAAGGTAGAGGGAGGGTCATTGAGGTGGGAGACTAGATGGGCCGTGGCCCTTATCTGACGTCTATTTCTATGTTTCTATGAGGAAGGAGATATTACACAGGGATGGGAAGAGAGATGGAAGAAATGCTGCTTAAGGATTGATGGGAATAGAGAAGAAGAGGGAAGAGATGGTATACATAGATGGAGGGGAAGGGCAGGGCAGAGAGAGGAAGAAGATGGTAAACATGAATAGATAGGAATGGAAGGGAAGACATAGAAAAGTAGATTTGAGAAGGAAGCAGAAAAGTTAAAATTAATGCCCCACAAAAGATGTAGGGCAGAAAGAGAAGGAGATAAAAACAGGAAATGGATAAGAAGGACCCAGAAACAGAGTTAAGAGCATGGACAGAAGGAAGTGTGATCAGATACTGGGAAAAGATGAATAGAAAAATAAAGTCACTAGATAACAAAGGTAGGAAAATTGATTTTATTTTCAATTTAGTGTCTGAAGTATGTCAGTTTTGAGAATTAACATCTACTGTCTATATTTTGAAGTGCTCAGGAAGAAATGCATTTCTCTTTCTCTGGTGTTGTACTGCATGTAAAGTCTGCCATCTTAGGGTTTCATTTGTATAGATTAGTACTTTTAATTTGTGGTCCTTTAGTTGCATAAGGTTTATCTATGTTCTGCATGTATGACCAAGGCCAGGTATTCTGGTAGGAATGAATGTCAAGAAGTATTGGTGTTATGGCCCATAGTAGGAAGATATTTGTTGGCTCTCCTTTAGCTCTTTTGAATCCAAAACAGCCCTCACTTAAAAATTAGCAAAGACCACTGCATTAGGGGCAGTCTGGGATGGAGTTTGGGTGGAACCAGCACTTAGCTGGTTAGTGATTATATTCAGTCCGCTAACCAACTAAGTAAGTGCATAAAGTTAAGACAATAACAAGGGTTTTTTTTTTTTTTTTAAATAAATCTTTATTAATTTTCAATTCAAGAACAGTGCAATGAAATATACATACAATTAACATCATAAACAGCACTTACAATCAAGCAAAGAATATTACAAAATATTTCTCCCCTCCCATCCTCCCACCCTAATTCAAGAACAGAAACAAAGTGCATTAAATTATACACACTTATAAAATCAGAAAACAACACTTACATTTGATCAATGAATACTACAAACTATATTACCCCCCTCCCTGGATGTGCAAATCAAATAGAAAATAAAGGCATAATTCAACTAATCAGAATTAACAAAATTCATTAATGGACCCCATATTAATTTAAATCGCTTATTATGGCATGATATTTCTGAGTTCATTTTTTCATATTTATAACATAAACATAAAGATCCCCACCAAAAGGAAAAACTAAGTCTGTCCCAATTTTTCCAGTTTTTAGTAATCATCTGCATGGCTATCCCAGTCATAATGAGTCTGTTTATATATCTTTCTAATGGAGGTTTAATCATTAATAATGTTCCACAGATTACTATCTCATAGGATAACGGAATTGAAGATTCCAGTATCAAATTAATCTGTCCCCATATTGATTACCAAAAGTTGAGTATCAAGGGACAATAGAACAACAAATGATCCAGTGTCCCTATTTCAAGATGACAGTGCCAGCATCTATTAGACTTTGAACTGGGGTCCCAAAAACTCTATGGGCTCCTTTTACAAAGGTGTGTTAGGGCTTTAACACGCGGAATAACACGCGCTGAACTGCCATGCGCGCTAGACCTTAACGCCAGCATTGAGCTGGTGTTAGTTCTAGAAGCGTAGCACAGGTTTAGCACATTCTAAAATCCTGCGTGCGATTAAAAAAGGTTGCACACCTTAGTAAAAGGAGCCCTATGTAACAGAAAAAAAACAAATTTGTTTCATAGATGCTGATGCTGTACATCTCATCCTCCAAGTCCAAATCCACGGCCATTGAGTAGCAGAAATCTGCTGCTTAATCTCAATACTCCAAATGTCTTTTAGACTAATTTTAGTTTTTTTATTCAGATAATCAGATATTAATTTATACCACTTGGCGGCCTGATGCCCTAGCAAATCTGTCTGGAAACAAAGGTCCGGCAAGCTACTGATTTGTTAAATTTCACCAGTCAGGGAATCCTTTTTAAATGACCTGTTTCAACTGCAACCGTTTATAAGCTTGAGACTTTGCAATGCCGAATGATTGTTGCAGTTGTAATAAATTTAGCATTTTCCCATTGGAGATCACATCATCCAAAGTACATATACCTTCCTGCAGCCAATGTTTCCAGAGGATTTTAGACTCGCCAATTTGTATCTTGGAGTTTAACCATAGCGATTGACATGTGGAATGTTGTATACAAGAGGAGGGTGGAAGAGAACGAACTTCAGATAAAAGAAGAAGTTACACCAACATCGAAGGAAGAGCAAGAAACAGAAGACCACAAAGAAGACACCCCCGGAGGAAAAACGCACGAGGGCGAGAAATTGATCAGACGATACCCAGAGGAAGAAAGAGAGAAGCATACCGAGGACATCGACCTGAGACCGAAGCGAACATTGAAGAAGGGAAAGTCAGCGATCCTAGTGGGGGACTCGATCCTGAGGCATGTAGACAGCCACATAGTAGGAGGGAGAGAGAACCGACTGGTGACCTGCCTCCCGGGAGCGAGAGCCAAGGACATCGTGGACAATATTGGAAAGATCCTGGAAGGAGCGGAGACGGAAGAGATCACAGTAATGATCCACATTGGGACGAATGATGTCAGCAGGAGGGACTACAGAAGAAACACACTGATAGAACAGTTCAAGATTCTGGGAAGGAAGCTGAAGATGAGGACCCAGAAGATAGCGTTCTCAGAGATCCTACCGGTACCGAGGGCAGATGTGAAAAGGCAAGAGGAACTACAATCAATAAATGCATGGATGAGGAGATGGTGTGAGGAAGAAGGATTCCACTTCGTGAGGAACTGGACGACGTTCTGGGGCAAGAGCAAGCTCTACAGGAGAGATGGACTGCACCTGAGCGCGGCGGGAACTAGACTTCTAGCAAATAACGTCAAGAGAGGAATAGAACAGGCTTTAAACTAACAAGAAGGGGAAAGCCGACAGTCGACCAAGCGTCGATGATTCGGAAAAAGGTATCTCGTGAAGATACTAAGGAAAAAAAAGGCTGGGATGAAACAAGGGACAAATTACAGGAGTCGACTAACAAAGGAGAGGAGATTAGAAAGATCGTAACCAAAGAGAAGAATCTAAAGACCGAAGCACAGGGAAAGGAAATGAAGGCAACAAAATTCCAGGAGCTAAATTGCATATATACTAATGCAAGGAGCCTAAGAAACAAAATGGGAGAATTAGAAGCCATGGCCATTGCAGAGAACATAGACATCATTGGAATCTCCGAAACATGGTGGAATGAGGAAAGCAGATGGGATACAGCACTGCCAGGGTACAAACTCTATCGCCAAGACAGATTAGGACAGAAAGGCGGTGGAATAGCACTATACATGAAAGAAAGCATACAATCGACAAGAATGGACACAGCAGAGACGGCCAACAAGCTAGAATCGCTATGGGTTAAAATACCAGGAAGGAAAGGGCCTGAAATAAAGATAGGTCTATACTATCGTCCACCCGGACAAACCGGAGAAATCGATGAAGAAATGGAAGCCGAGATGAAGCGAGAATGCAAAAGCGGTAACACAGTTATTATGGGAGACTTCAACTACCCTGGGATAGACTGGAGTCTTGGAAGCTCAAGATGCGCTAGGGAGGCAGATTTTCTGGAGGCTGTACAAGATTGCTTCATGGAGCAGCTTGTTAGAGAACCGACGAGAGGAAATGCCACTCTGGATCTAATCCTAAATGGGCTAAAGGGACCTGCAAAGGAAGTGGAAGTAGTGGGACCGTTGGGAAACAGTGATCATAATATAATCAAGTTCAAGGTGGAAATAGGAATACTGAAAGGAAAGAGAACCATAGCGACAACTTTTAACTTCAGGAAGGGAAACTATGAAGCAATGAGAGGAATGGTAAAGAAGAAACTTAGGAACACTTCCAAAAAATGGCATACGGTAGAACACGCCTGGTCCTTTTTCAAGGATACGGTGAGCGAGGCACAAAATCTGTATATCCCCAGATTCAGAAAAGGGTGCAACAAGAGTCGAACAAAAGACCCGGCGTGGATAACTAAAATAGTGAAGGAAGCGATAGGCAATAAGAAAAACTCATTCAGAAAATGGAAGAAGGACAAATCTGAGGGAAACTGGAAAGATCACAGAAAGTATCAAAAAGAATGTCACCGTGTGGTTCGAAAAGCCAAAAAAGAGTATGAAGAGAGGCTAGCCAGGGAAGCACGAAATTTCAAGCCGTTCTTTAGATATATTAAAGGGAAACAGCCGGCTAGGGAGGAGGTGGGACCACTGGACGACGGAGACCGGAAGGGAGCGGTGAAGGAAGAGAAAGAGGTCGCAGAAAGACTTAACATGTTCTTTTCGTCGGTATTTACAAGCGAAGACACAACCAACATACCGGAACCTGAACAAATCTTCAAGGGAAATCAAGCACAAAAGTTATCATCCATGGAAGTGAGCCTTGATGATGTGCGCAGGCAGATAGAAAAACTAAAAACTGACAAATCGCCGGGTCCGGATGGAATCCATCCAAGGGTTCTGAAGGAACTAAAGGAGGAAATAGCGGAACTACTGCAGCAAATTTGCAACCTATCTCTGAAAACAGGTGTGATTCCGGAGGATTGGAAGATAGCCAACGTTACGCCCATCTTTAAAAAGGGATCAAGAGGGGATCCGGGAAACTACAGACCGGTGAGTCTGACCTCGGTTCCGGGGAAAATGGCGGAAGCACTGATAAAAGAAAACATCGATGAACATTTGGAAAGAAACGAACTTCTGAAAACCAGCCAACATGGTTTCTGCAGGGGAAGATCGTGCCTGACTAATTTACTGCACTTCTTCGAAGGAATTAACAAACAGATGGACAGAGAAGACCCCATAGACATCATATACCTAGATTTCCAGAAAGCCTTTGACAAGGTGCCTCATGAATGTCTACTCCGGAAACTGAAGAACCATGGGGTGGACGGAGACGTGCATAGATGGATCAGAAACTGGTTAGAAGGTAGGAAACAGAGGGTAGGGGTGAAGGGCCACTACTCAGACTGGAAAAAGGTCACGAGTGGTGTTCCGCAGGGCTCGGTGCTCGGGCCGCTGCTTTTTAACATATTCATAAATGATCTAGAAATGGGGACGAAGTGTGAGATAATAAAATTTGCAGACGACACCAAACTATTTAGTGGAGCTCGGACAAAGGAGGACTGCGAAGAATTGCAAAGAGACTTGGACAAACTAGGGGAATGGGCAGAGAGATGGCAGATGAAATTCAATGTTGAGAAGTGTAAAGTATTGCATGTGGGAAGCAAAAACCCGAGGTATAATTATGCGATGGGAGGGATGTTATTGAATGAGAATACCCAAGAAAGGGACTTGGGGGTGATGGTGGACAGGACAATGAAGCCGACAGCACAGTGCGCAGCTGCCGCTAAGAGAGCGAATAGAATGCTAGGTATAATCAAGAAGGGTATTACAACCAGAACGAAAGAAGTTATCCTGCCGCTGTATCGGGCAATGGTGCGTCCACATCTTGAGTACTGCGTCCAGTATTGGTCACCGTACCTTAAGAAGGATATGGCATTACTCGAGAGAGTTCAGAGGAGAGCGACACGACTGATTAAGGGGATGGACGCTGAGAGATTGGAAAACCTGGGACTCTTTTCCCTGGAAAAGAGAAGATTAAGAGGGGATATGATAGAGACTTACAAGATCATGAAGAGCATAGAGAGAGTAGAGAGGGACAGATTCTTCAAACTTTCAGAAAATAAAAAAACAAGAGGGCATTCGGAAAAGTTGAAAGGGGGCAAATTCAAAACAAATGCTAGGAAGTTCTTCTTTACACAACGTGTGGTGGACACCTGGAATACAATTCCAGAGGACGTTATAGGGCAGAGTATGGTGCTGGGGTTTAAGAAAGGATTAGACAAATTCCTGCTGGAAAAGGGGATAGAGGGGTATAGATAGAAATTTACTGCACAGGTCCTGGACCTGTTGGGCCGCCGCGTGAGCGGACTGCTGGGCGCGATGGACCTCAGGTCTGACCCAGCGGAGGCATTTCTTATGTTCTTATGTATTGGAGTAGGTGTTAAATTATTAATAAATTTTAATGTATTCCAGGTGGAAAAAAAGAATGCTATTGTCCTGTATATTCTGGGTAACTTGATACTCAAGATATGGCTCAGACGCAATGGGGACATGAGGTGACTTTCTAATATCAGCCAGTCTGGAAGATGCTCCATGAGTTCAGGAAAGATCCAATACATACCTTGACGCAGAATGAAGGCTTGATGATACCTATAAAAATTTGGAAAATTTACCCCACCTGCCAATATTGGTTTTTGCAAAGATACTAAGGCTATTCTAGCAGTTTTACCCAGCCAAATAAAATTTGTAAGAATCCCATTTAGGGCTCCTTTTACTAAGCCACGTTAGGGTTTTAACGTGCGGCATAGCGCGCGCTACAATGCTGCGCGCATTAGACCTTAATGCAAGCATTGAGCTGGCGTTAGTTCTAGAAGCATAGCGTGCAGTAATTTCCTGCATGCGCTAAAAACGCTAGCGCACCTTAGTAAAAGGAGCCCTTAATTTCTTGTAAAAGGAACTTTGAAAATAAACCGGCAACATACTCATTAATATTACCCTTTGAATGAGTGTTATGCACATCCGAGAAGGGAGGGAGGGGAGGGGATAAATACTTAGCTTATTATTTGATTGTAATAAGTGCTGGGGTTTTTTTTTTTCTTTGTATCATATGTTGGTTAATCTGTTGCACTTTGTGTTGGCCTTTGAAATGAATAAAGTCTTGGAAAATCAAAAAAGAATCCCATTTAATTTTTTATAAAATGAACTTTAAAAATAAACTGGTAACATATGCATTTGGTAACAAATCACAGGCAAAATCATCATTTTGATGATTTGGACTCTCCCCCACCAAGAAAGATGTGCAAACACATTTCTTTGACTTTCAACAATAAAGACTTTTCATTTACTGTAATTGTGTCTTCCAAAGTTCTTTGAATCATAATACCCAAATATTTTATTCCCTCTTCCTTCCAAATGAAAAGGAATGGATCAAATAAACCTTTTACACAATGCACATTTAGTGGAAGAACCTCTGATTTGTTCCAATTAATTTTGTAACCAGAAAATTTACCAAATTGATCTATCAATTCCAGTAAATGCAGAGATTCAGGATTCTTCAAATGAAGCAAAATATCATCTGCATAGGCCGAAACCTTATAATCATGACCTGAATATGGAATTCCCTGTATCTCCTTTGCCTGCTGAATGGCAAGCAACAAGGGCTCTAAAACAATATCAAAAAGCAAAGGAGATAGGGGCATCCTTGTCTAACTCCCCTCTTCAGACAAAAGCGCTCTAAAAATGTATTATCTATAATAATAAAACGCTAAGCGCACATGCGCACTCGCGCTGCGTGTTCCCTGATCTGTCGCGCTGTGGCAGTACGAGTGCGCATGCGCTAGATGGCACGGAGTGAGGGGCCGGTAAAGGAGAGCAAGCACGGGATTCGTCCGGCCCCGGCCAGGCAAGACCCCCCTTCCTTAAGAGGGAGCCGGCTGTAACCGTGTCGCCAAATAACAGCCTCCCTGTCCGACCTAGAGCGCAGCCCGGTTTTCCGTGCGGCGGTTCACTGATGAAAAAGAATACTTGCCCTGCAGTAGCTGCTGGCTTTCCCTTCAGCTCGGCTCCCCAGCTTACAAAAGGAGCCTACAGCGAGCCCTGCCCCAGCTGCCTCCGAAAGCAAGGGACACTTCGCAGATAAGAAGGGAGGAAGCCAAAGAAGTCAGCTGTTTGCCTGGCTTCTTTCCATTGCACCGACATTGAAGAAAATGTATTCGCAGCCCTAGCAACCGACGTGTGAGGAGCAACCGATGCAAGCAAAACTAACTGCCGATTTAGAAGGTTGTTTTTTTTACAGCAGTTTGCTGGGCAGGAAAAAATACTTGCGGTTTGTTTTGGGTGAAGGGTGTGTGCTGGCGAAGCTGTGAACTATCATGCATTGATTTAGGTAAAGGGCAGGGGTGGGTGTGCTGGGGAAGGGGCCCAGGGAGCAATCTTGCTTTCCATTGTGGGGGAAGAGGTGTGATTTGTTGGGGACAATAAACTTTCTTGCTTTCCTTTGGGGGGAGGGGTGTGATTTCTTGGCTACAAGAAATTAATTTGCTTTGCTTTAGGGGTAGGGGTGTGATTGGTTGGGGACAGGTAGTATCTTGGACAGGGGAAACAGGGAAGGGAAAAGTACTACTGGACAGGGGGGAGTTAAAAGTAAGGGACTATCTGATTAAGTGCCACTGAAAATGCCAGTTAGCCCTGGTCAGGTGATTTAAACCAATGGTTCTCAACCCTGTCCTGGGGGTCCCACAGCCAATAGGGTTTTCAAGATATCCCTAATGAATATGCATGGCTGTCTAAATCACTTTGAATATTGGGCCCACAGAATTTATCAATTTAAATCACAAAACTCTCTTTTCCCCAACTTTGAAGACTATAGTTTGCCAGCAGGCCAATACTTACCGTTACCAGACATCCAGATTTCTCTGGATATGTTTTCCTTTTGAGGACATGTCCGAGGGTTTGGACGGCTTTTCAAAACCCGGCACTTTGTCCGGGATTTGAAAAGCCTCCTCAAATCGCATTGGGCAGGGAGGAAGTCTGCGCATGTGACATTATCGCGTGCCATCCACACATGCGATGACTTCCTCCCTGCCCGACAAGAACAGGCAGCGGGGAGAAGGGCTAGGGCAGCATTAGGGCATTACAGGGCGGAACTGGCCAGGCCTGGGGACGAGTCTAGGGGTCCGGATTATCCAATTGGAAAATCTGGCAATCTTATCATGTCTGAGGAAAGGGGTGTTACCAATGGTGTGCCTCAAGGTTCTGTTCTTTTTAACATTTTAATAAGTGATATTGCTGAAGGGCTGTTAGGTAAGATTTGCCTCTTTGCAGATGATACCAAAATCTGCAATAGAGTAGACACCCCAGATGATGTTAATGACATGAAGAAAAACCTTGCAAAGCTTGAAGAATGGTCTGAAATCTGGCAGCTACAATTTAATGCTAAGAAATGCAAGGTCATGCGTTTGGGCTGCAAAAATCCAAAGGCACGTGGGCTCTCTTAGAAAGAGGAAGAGATAATGGCAGACTAGATGGGCCATTTAGCCTTTATTTGGCATCATGTTTCTATGTTTCTTCAGGATTGGAATAGTGCTTTTATCTATGAGGCATGCTATAGTTTAACTTGAGTGTATGCTTTAGAAAATAAGACAATATTTCTGAATCTGATAACTTTCTTCACACTGAAGAAATTTTGATATTTACTAGATCATTCAACTTATAATTTGACTGTGATGCTTAACATCTTGTGTTAGGGTTTCTGACATGACTTGTTTGATAGCTATTCTTGCACTGTAGTCTAGTTCTGGCCCACAGTGCATGTAATTTACATATGTCACATAAACAAACAAAACCATATGGCAAATTATCCCATATTTCACCATACTTTAAATTCATAATGACCAAAAGGTTTGCACTGACAGAGAATGGATGAAGAGAGAAATGAATGCATTTTGATTCATATGGCAATATAGACATCTTTGCATAACAAAATTTTATTATCAACTCTGTAAAATTATGCAGTGTAAAAAATGCAGTAGTTACAAACATATAAAAATATTTATCATACACATTCATTGGTCACATATTAAATATGCACATCTAACTGGTAACAGAACAGTATATATTATTCTTTGAAAATATACTGTGTTGAAAATACTAATCGATGTATATATAGGGAAAGGCATGAAGGTTTTCTTCACCATTTGCAAGTTACTTCTGTAATATATAATAGAAAACTAGCAGAATGCATTAGATATATGTCCCTTACAGCTGCTTTCTTTTGCATTGTGCTGGGGTTGCAGTTTTTCCAAATGGCTGTGCTTCCTCTGTATCCATTGCTGCTGGGAAGATATAGATTTCCCAGATTCCTGCTTTCCAGTTTGACAGGTTGTAGTGGTTTGATATTTTGTGGTAGCAATAGTACAACTGGTTCAAATGAGCAGAGATTGTGTGCATGCGGATGCCCATCTAAAGTGCATAGTCCTTGCAATGCTCCCAAACATGTTTTCAGGACAGACATGAGGTTTAGCAAATGTTTTCTAGCAAAGTTTTATTTTGTGAGAGATGTACTAATTTTTTCCAACAGGAGCTAAAGCTAGATATTGTTTTCATCAGTTGACATAAAGCAAAGAAACATTTTTTCTTGGCAGAAGGTTGACTTACGGTTCCACATGCTCCTGTCTGTGAAAATAAAGACTGGGGGGAGGGGGGGAGATTGAAAACATTTATAGATGCAGACTATTTTTCATACTTTCACATTAATACACAGTTCTTGAACAGACCTTAAGAAATACAAGGGAAGAGGTTTTAAACCTCTTGGGGACCAATAGTGACACTGTGGAGGGGGGGCTGGTGAGGGGGAAATGGTGCTTCAATATTGCATTTTCATTTACTAGGAAGAGACTGCTTCCCTGGAGTCCAGCAGAACTCGCCTATCTCTCACTACTGGAAATGTGATAGTGAAACAGCACTAGGGGGTAGAGGACTCCCATTCAGCATAGAGGGAGCAGTGAAGTCAGCACTTGGCCAATATTCAGCACTTAACCGGCTAAAGTAACCACATAAATAGGACCACATGAAAGTCAGTCCTATCTTTATGTCAGTGTGGCAAACTTTGCGAGCCGGTGGCACACTAAATTGGGGGCCACGGCTCGAAGGTATCCGGAAGGGCGTGAACGTTGATGGGATGATGTCATGCATGTGCGTGACATAATCATGCTGACATCCGTGCGTGTGCGGAGGCCCTCCATATAGGGCTCTGAGATGCCGGGGGGGGGGGGGGGGGGAGGGTGTGCTGAAAAAGAAAAAGCGCGGAGAGGAGGAGAGGTGCCGGCGCAAGCTGATTGTCTACAGGATGTGCCTCTTGCCACAAGAGGCATGTCCTGTAGGCAGGCAGCCGACACTGGCGCCTCTCCTCCTCCCCAGAATCTGGCAGCATGCATGAAATCTCGCACAATACACTACTTTATGTGGTTCACCATAGTTCAGTAGTTCTTAACTTTTCTTCTGTTGTGACATACCTGCCATTGTTCATACTTGATACTAAAAACCCACAATTCACAGCTAAACAAAAACTGCTCAGTATCTCACTATTAAAAATCATGCAAGAGAAATATATATTCTTAAACAGAATTTACTTTAGCTGTTTTGGAAACTGTTGCTATGAAACCATAGGAGGGAGGCCAGCTAATTCTTGTTTGCGGTGCTGACCACTCATATTCAATGCTGGGTCATTTCCGGTGACTGGCATTGACTATCCAGTCTAATTTTGGCTGATTTAAACCAAGCCAGCTTTGTCAGTTTTGAGTCCTGGCTGGTTAAGTTATAGCAGCCAAATTAGACCTGCTTTTTGCACAGCCCAATGTGGTCAATAAGCTTAGAATTAGCGGCTATCGTTTGATATAGCCAGCCAAGTTTAAGCTGCTAACTGCTAATATTCAGTGGACATATTTAACTGGCTAGGAGCTGTTCCTGACCAATTACATAGCGCCAAGACAAAATAAAATGTAATAACTATCAGTGAGAAATTTGGGATTGATATGAGATTGATTAGTAGGTAAATTCACACTAAACTTACCGTTCAACATCAAAAAATCTTTACCCATCTGCTGTTCTATACAGAGCATAGAGCTTACAACCTCACTAGCGGCAAACCAAAATCTCCCTAGTGCCAGATAAAATGAATGAAATAACACAAATCCCTGCAAATATGGTACTCTGAAACTAGCGGAGAGATCTTATGGATAGCAGACCTGCAACATTTCCAGCTGGGGCTGGTGGGAACAGCTATTATTGGAGGAAGTGGGGGAGCAGAAATTGAGACTAGTTAAGGGGATTTCAAGTACCTGATTCTCTGTGCTTTCCAGCTTGAAGGCACAGATGGTTGTCAAGGAAAAGATAAATTATTGTCTATGCCCAATTTTTGGCGACACACCTTTCACTTTTTCTTCAGGACACACCACTGTATTCAGAACCACTGCCTTAGTAGGCTAAGTGCTATATTTTCATCACACACATATAACTGGAAATTCAATGCCAGAGTCCGGACATGGCCTGGCATTGAATTTCCATGTGATGATCAACAAAACGCTGATTGCTACCAGCTGAAAATCAGAACCAAAGCAAATATTACATTACATTACACTAAACTACATTAGTGTTTATGGATTGCTAATATGATCCAGAAAGAGTTCAATATGATTTACAATTTAGAAGAGCCTGACCATATCCAGGAATTACATTATTAGGGTTTGTGCGGCTCCCTGCACTAATATCTGATATCGCGGTTTAGTAAAAAGGGGGGTTAGTTAGATTTTATAGTGCAACCATGGTTGCTCGCTCATAGGTAGTGATGTGCTTGCCTCACGTCTTTTAATGAGCTCTATTGCGCAAGTGCAGTCTCTTGTCGCTTCTGAGTCAGATATGCCTACACGGTAGGCTGCAGCTTGTTGTATTGGCAGTTTTCAATGTTTAGCCCTTAAATACAATTTTTATCTCTCCAGCTTACGACAGATTTGCTGATTGCATCCATATTAGTAAGCACTCTGACTCGTGGTCGCCATTCTTCTCTAAATCTCACGTGTTTATGCGCATAGTTGGCTATAAGGCACTTCAGTAAAGAACGGTAATTTTTAAGCATGTTTTAGGCTCCGAGCACGTTGTAGAATTGTTTGAATTTGACCATCTTTTCATTTATTTTTGGCCCATATTTTCCCTTTTAAAGAAAGTTTTTCTTTTGCTCATGGTTCTTTTGATACAACTCCCATACATATGTTGTTCTTCGTGTCATGATAACCGCTGTCCTTTTTTGGCACACATATATACATGGTTTACCTAATCATGTCATCCGTATAATATAGTCGGTGTGCCTCTTTTATATCTCATCTTTGAATGTCAGTTCATTATGGGCTCCTTTTACGAAGGCGCGTTAGGGCCTTAACACGCAGAATAGTGCACGCTAAATTGCCACACGTGCTAGCCACTACCACCTCCTTTTGAGCAGGCGGTAGATTTTCGGCTAGCGCACACTAATCCGGTGTGTGCGCTAAAACGCTTAGCGCACCTTCGTAACAGGAGCCCTATGTCTCAGATATTTTTGGCACAGGTTTTATGCTCAAAATGCTTAATGTTAGTCCTATTTTTAATGTTATTGTTATTTTAGATGCCCCTTTGTGTGTTATTGATGTATGTATCATATATTCAGGGTTTTTGATTATTTATGCTTGGATGGTCATGTTCTAATAATGTTTTTATTGGTTTTATTTGTGCTATTTACTTTTAATGTTTATGATTATTTACTGGTATGTCATTTTGTCTTATTATCAACATATTTTTTGCTTATGTTTTGATGTTTATGTTCTATTGTGTTCTATCTAATTATTGGAAGGCGACTTTAGTTGCTGAAACCTGTATCCTGGTTGGGACTTTTCTAGGATTCCATTTTTGGGACTTTATATGGCCTTTTTGAGACCTAGGACTGGGACTATTTCTATTTTATAATTTATGCTTTGAATAAATGTAACGGTTGGTTTAGACATCTTTCTAGCCTCTTTTTTTGTACTGCTTTATTTTCGAGGCCAGCATCTTTCTTCTCTTGTCCACATACTAATTTCCCAATTAGTAAATGGCCATTACTGCATGGCTCCCGTGCTATACATGCTAATCAGTTAGCACGCAGCAACGTAGCTGTGCTAACCAATTAGTGCAAAGCACATCTCATGTTAGTGCCTTTTTAACCTGTGATAAGCACATGATAGTGCTTATCACCAGTTAGTACAAAGAACCATTAATTATAAATTCTCAAACAATTAAATAAATGATCTGATGAAAAATTAAACTAAAACAAACAGATCAACATACTACAATTAAAAACATCATGAAACCCTCCCAAAGATTGGTTTGATAAGAAACTGGAGAAGAAATATTTGGTCATAGCGTATTTTAAAACCAAAATTTCTCTGTCTGTATTGCATTGAGAAAATAAGTGAAGTTTCTGTCAACTTTCCTAAAATAGCATCCCTTGCAGTAGAAGTGTATCAATTTTATAAATGTTACATGGCTGAGCTGAGTAGAGAGGGAGTGGGCAGCACCATATGCTAATTATTCACTGAAGGAGAGACAGACAGACTGCTGCAAGCACTTTAACACATTTTGAGGGAATTAAATCAGTGAAGGCAATAAAGCTTGTATGATAAATGATGCACACATACATACACACTCTGAATGGAATAAGAATTAGAATTAGAATAAGGAAATTGGAAAACCTGTTCCCCACGAGTTTAGGAGGGATATTGATGGGTTGCCAAAAGAACCAGCTCTATGTTGGTCCTGAGTGTATTACTTGCTAAGTCATCTCTCATGGTTCTGGTAGACAGCCTTCCACTGCAGAGCCCTTAAAAGGGCTTGTAGTTCTGAACCCCAGCAGGTGAATACTCTTAGAGGCTCTCCCAAAGATAAATGGAGCAGGTCAGGGCAGATAAAATAGCCTGTAGAGGCATTTTTGATGTCTAGGGCCAGAAAGAGCAGAGGTAGCCCTCTAGTGGAGACCCTTATTACTGGTAATTGCAGAGCCCTGCTAGGGCTAGCAATCTTGAATCCCACCAGGAAAACACCCAAGAAGACCTTCTTGAAGACCCAGTGAAGGAGAAGGTATCCAGGATTTGATCGGCACTGCAGTATTACCTTGGGTGAAATGATTAGTCTATATCACAAGGCTTTGTAATGAGCCATGCTGGATCCCCATACAACTTTAATCAAGGTGTATTTCCTTCTTCATGGAAGGAGACCCTGATTAGACCTATTTTAGAAAAACGCCTCATTGGATCTCCTTGATGTTTTCAATTACCGTCCTGGTTCTAACCTTAGTTTTCTTTAAAAATTAACCAAAAATATTGTCTTTATGCAACAGGCCTTTTACATTGACAATTTGTTGGTATTACATCTCTTGCAAGCAGGCTTTAGATCTATACACAGTACAGAGATAATTTTCTTGGATTTGCTATGGCCTTTGACTTAATGGATCACTCTCTCTTACCTTCTCACATATATTTGTTGTTGGAGTTAGGGGTAAAATTATTTTCTGGTTCAACTCTTTTCTAGAAGACTACATTTATTGTCTCAACATCAACCACTACCTCTTCACATTACCTCTCACTAGAGCTGTCCAATTCAGGAAAAAATTGATTTGATTTTGCCAATTGAATCAATTTATCAATTTGATTTGATTCGCTTTCTATGATATAGCTTTAAAATTTGCTGGTGGGTTTTATTTTTCAGCCTCTTCACGCAGCCCACCCCCCTTTTCCTCTCCAACCCCATTGTAAAACTAAACAAACCAGATTAGTACAGATTGATCCTGCATAGTCAATGCCAACAGAAAAGCTTGTCTTTTTGCACACACAGAACACAAATACACTCTCATCCAGTATAGAATAGGTAACCGCAAACTAAAAATAGAATTATGTAAACAAGGAAACTGCACCCTAAGCAGCCAGATTCTGCATACAATGCAGTATCGCAGAAACAGTGATGCATGTCACCTAATACTGTGCAAAATATAAAGACAGCAGATGTAAATCTGAAAAAAGACCGACAAATACCAATCACCACATAGCTAATCAAAAATGTATTAAAATTAGTCCAATAAAAAGATCACCTTATTTCCATTTTCGAATGTTTATTAAAACAACTATAAAATACTACTTTATCCTCAAGCAAAAAAAACTTTCTTCATCTTCTCATCACTATTTCATTCCTTCCAATATCTGCCTTCTTTCTGTGACCCTTCCATATGGCTTGGCCCTCTTTCTCCCCATTCCATCCAGCCTGAGCCCCCATCTCTCCTTGATCCAGCATCTCCCTTCTGTGACTCAGTGTCACCATTCTACATCTTTTCCAGCATCACCCTTCTGTGACTCAGTGTCACCATTCTACCTCTTTTCCAGCATCACCCTTCTGTGTGCCCATCTCACAACTTTTCCAGAATCTTCATTGTGTCCCCTCATGTTCACCATCTACTTTCTCAATGTCCTTATCTCCCCCCACCTCTTTTCAGCATTGTTTCTCTGTGCTAGAGAATGACACAGTGAAAAAATTGGTCCCCGTCACCGCCCCGTCCCCGTCTCACCATCCCCGTCACCGCCCCGTCCCCGTCTCACCATCCCCGTCACCGCCCCGTCCCCGTCTCACCATCCTCTTCACCGCCCCGTCACCGCCACTGCCATCCCATTCACCGCCCCGTCACCGTCACTGCTGCATACATAAAAGCCTCAAACGGGTACGATTTTATATACTTTTCTAATATCTCCCCTATGTATCTGCCATTGCCCCCCCCTGTGTCCATATTCCATCCACATGGCATGTCCCCTTTTTGTCTCTGTCCCTATGCCCCAATGCACATAATTTCCCCTCTTTCTGTTACCTTCCTGTGTCCAGATTTCCCCTATCTTCCTCTTCCATACCAGTGTGTCTCTTCTTTTCAACCCCATCTAGCTTTTTTCCCTCTTTCTTCCCCCCCCCTGCTTCTAGCATCTGGCTCACCTGCCTGTCCTTCCCTTTCTTTCCTGCTGTGGGTTTTTCTTTCCGTTTTCATCACCTTGGCCCAGAATCCTTTTCCCTTTCACTCCCTCCTTACAGTCTGAGCCGGGAACACTAGCGATCGCACGGTCCTCGCAGCCCCCACCCGCCTGCCCAATCGATCCTAGTGTTTAGCCAGCTCTCTCCCTTCTCCTCACCTTAATTTGCAGGCTTTCTTTTTCAGCGACCTGCACGCTTTCCCAAAGAGCCGCACACGCGCGGCTGCTCAGTGTTCAATCTTCTGCTCTGCTGCAACTTCCTGTTTCCGGTTGCGTCAGAGCAGAAGATCGAAACTGAGCAGCAGCTGGTGCGCGGCTCTCTGATAGCGTGCGGGTCGCCGAAAAAGAAAATCTACAAACTAAGGTGAGGAGAAGGGAGAGAGCTGGCTAAACACTAGAATCGATTGGGCAGGCGGGTGTGAGCTGCGGGGACCGCGCGATCCTTCATGCCTCACTGCGGGGACAAGACCCATTCACCGCCCCGCGGGCGGTGAATGGCCTTGTCCCCGTCGCCGCAGCGACTGCTAGTTTTCTTCCCCGTTTTCGGCGGTGACCCGCGGCTAAAATGCGGTGGCCGCGGGTAAACCGCCACCGTGTCATTCTCTACTCTGTGTCTCTGTTTCACCTCCCCTTTTTCACCACTTTCCCCCTTCAGCATTGCTCCCTCTCTGTGTCCCTATCACCTCTTCCCATTTTCAGCTTTGCCCAACTGTATCCCCATCAACCCTCCATTTCAGCATTGTCTCCCTCTGTATCTCTATTGCCCCTTCTATTCTCTGTGTCATTGTTTGTCTCGGTTTTCAGCTTATCCTCCCCCTCTTCCCTGGTTTCCACATCTATCCCCTCTCTCCCCTATATTCTACAATTTATTCATGAGCTCACTAGGCAACATTACCTTCGACAACAATGAAAGCCTACTATCATATGCTGATGACATTCTCCTCCTCATCCCAATAGAGTGCGACATCAAAAATATCCCTGAGAGAATCGCAAACAACATAGAAAAGATACAAATGTGGGCTACACTCAAAAAAACTCAAACTAAACACAGCAAAATCAAAAGCACTCTGGTTTTACAGTTCCCGGCAAACTGTCCCAACAGGAACCAATCTCGACATCAATAAAACCTCCAAAATACTTTGGGTCATACTAGACTTAACCCTATCCTACGAATCCCAGATCTCCAACATACAAAAAAAGATCTTCTATAGCATGAGACAACTCCGACTGATCAAACCCTTCTTCCACAGTCACCACGTCACAATACTGACACAGATGCTGATACTGTCCCAACTAGACTATTGCAACTCACTTTATGCAGACATAAACACCACCCTCACCCGGAAACTTCAACTGATTCAAAACATGGCAATACGGCTAATCTTCAGGCTGAAAAAATATGACTCCATCTCATCATACTTCAACATACTCCACCAGTTACCAATCAATGCTTGCATTAAATTTAAAATATCATGCATAATGTACCACATCTTATATGCGGACTCAGCTACACCTCTCATAAACATCTTCACCAGTTTTCTACCCAATTCAACCAGAAACATCAAGAAACACCTTCTTATCCTTCCATCCCCTAAAGCAGGGGTGTCCAAACTGTGGCCCGAGGGCCACATGCGGCCCCGTGAAGTATTTTGAGCAGCCCCGGTCGAGGGTGCTGCAGTGTTTTCCTCTGCTGCCCCCGGGTGTTTACGGTCTTGCCGGCTCCCTCCTCTGTCTTGCTGCAGCGTTTGCGCATTTGTGCGGCCCCAGAAACATTTTTTTTCAACCAAAGCGGACCAGGGAAGCCAAAAGGTTGGACACCCCTGCCCTAAAGGAATAAAATAAAAGCACACATTCAGCACACTTATCACTTACCTCTGCGCAAAAACATGGAACAACCTCCCAACAGCTATCAAAACTGAACCCAGCTATTTCAAATTTTGAAAAAAACTGAAGACTCTTCTCTTTGGTGCAACACACTCCAATCAGCAGAATGCACGAAATGAGACTTCAATATCTTCAATGTAAAATGTACCGCTAATTCCCCTTCTACCTCACCCTAGAACACCTTCCTCCCTCTCTCCCTCTACTCGAATTGTACATCACCTTGATCCTTTTTAGGCATAGAGTGACTCACAAGTTTTAGATTAGATTGGCCAGCATCTTTCTACACTCCCTCTTCCTTTCTCCCCCCAGCACACTATGATGTCATTCTCTCCTCTCTCTTTCTCTCTCCCCTTCCCATGGTATGGCATCTTTCCCTCCTCTATCTACCATGGTCTTCCTTAGTTACAATTAAAACCAGTTCAAACTCTCCAAAATACAGCCCCCCACCTTATCTCTTAACACCAAAAGATATGATCGTGTAACACCTCTACTTACCAAAATTCATTGGCTTCCTATTTGCTCCAAAATTCAGTTCATTATATTATTACTCACTCATAAGGCCTACTATACAAACTCCCCTCCTTATTTGGCTTCTTTAATTTCCCCCTAAACACCCTCAAGAGCACTACGTTCCCTGGACTCACACTGGCTCACTCTTACCTACCCCAAACATGCTTGATGAGAATTTACATGTTAAGCTTTCTTCTTCTTGGCTCCCTCACTTTGGAATTTACTTCTTCCTGGCTTCCACTCTGAACCATTACTGAAAAATTTTAAAGTCCAGTTGAAAATATATTTGTTTTTAGCTTATGGTTCTGTTTAGTGGACACTGTCTAGCGCAGATTAAGACCAAGCTCTTGATTCTATTCCCCATTTCGCCCCCTTCCTCTCAGGAATAATTGGTTCTTTCCTATTATTTTATGGCATTCTCTTTCTATGCAATATATATATATTTTTTCATGTGCTTTGCTTGCTTAATGCACCTCTTTCAAGAATTAGCTCATTGCAGCACTCTGTACTCAGATTAAAAGGTAGCTTTTTAGGAAGAAATATAAAACTATCTTTTTCATGTGCTCTGCTTCAATTAATGGATCTTTTCCTATAATTAGCAAATAACATTGCTGTTTGCCCACAAAAATAGAATGTTTTGCATGCGATATATCTGTATTCATGTGCCCTGTTTATGTGCTGCACTATTAAATATATTTTGAGCTTAATAAAGCAAAAATAAAAACCCTATTGACCTATTTAGCGAAACACATTGGAGATGTCCAAAGCACGCCTATGTGCAATCCACCTAACTCACATCTATCTGCTGCTCAAACCACGCTCAAAAGTAGACCTTCCTTTACAATGCCTACAAGACCGAGTTTTACAATTGCTATGCAGTTTGATAGCTCACCCTGTAGCACACTGGTTAGACTTACAGCATTTTACCATGATGTTGCTGGTTCAAATCCCACTCACTCCCCATCACAGAAGAAAAATAAATAAAAAGATTAAACAGATTTAAAAAAAATCAGATTTAAAAAAAAAGGTGTGGTGCCAGCATTTTTACAATTATAATGAAAAATTGCATAAAATCGCCATTCTAATAATGTCATAATAAAAAAGGAGAAATTAGGTTCTTACCTGCTAATTTTCTTTCTGTTAGCCTGTAGACCGGTATAGTTCCTTTACGGATGGGTATTATACCTCACTGCTACCAGCAGGTGGAGACTGAGATCAAACTTGTATATCAGTATAGCTTCCCCTCTACTAATCCAGTCTGCCGAATAGCCAAGCAGAACCTAGAAAATTTTTAACTGAAAACAGTAAAAAGACACTCCAAACAGGAGTGTAAAAACAACAAACATCTTTAAACAACTGCTGGAACATGTGTAGAACTGAACCCTGAAAAATAAAACATCCCCACAGCTCACCAGTTAAGCTAGCTGAGCCATCGCTACTGTTCTTAATTCTCCCCAGCCCTAGAAAAATAAAAGAACCTGCAGAAAAATTCAAAATCTGCAAGCGAGCAAAAACCCGCAATCACCGCACAAAGACATATAGGGTGGGAAACTATACAGATCTACAGGCTAACAGAAAGAAAATTAGCAGTTAAGAACCTAATTTCTCCTTCTATATCACCTGGTAGACCGGTATAGTTCCTTTACAATTGGGATGTATCAATGTAGTATCCATCAAGGGTGAGACCCCCCGGAAGGGCCAACACCAGAACACGTTAACCGAATACTGGGTCCCGAAGCGCTTGAACATCCACACGGTAGTGTCTGACAAAGGAATGCAGAGAAGACCAAACTGCAGCCTTGCAAATATCTACTGGAGGCACTAGAGAAGACTCAGCCCAAGAAGCTACCTGACCACTAGTGGAATGAGCCTTGAAAAATTCTGGAATAGGTTTCTTCTTCAGAAGATAAGCAGAAGCAATAGTCTCCTTGATTCAGCGCGCAATAGTAGCCTTAGAAGCGCCATCCCCTTTATGAGGACCCGCTAGGACAAAGATGATCTAATTTCCTGATCTCCTGGGTCCTCTGCACATAAGAGTGAAGGACCCGACTAACAACCAACTTGCGCAGCTGTCTGTGCTCAGAAGAGCCCTCCCAACTACCCAACACTGGGAGGACTACAGATTGATTGACATGAAAAGAAAAAACTACTTTTGGCAGAAAGGAAGGAACAGGCCTCAAGACAACCCACTCCCTAGAAAACTTCAAGAAGGGAGCTCTACAAGAGAAAGCCTGCAACTCAGAAACACGTCTAGCTGAAGTAATGGCCACAAAGAAGACCGCTTTGAGAGTAAGGTCCTTCAAAGAGCAATCGCCCAATGGTTCAAAAGGAGGGCACACTAGAACTGACAGAACCAGATTCAGATCCCAAAAAGGAACAGAGGACTGCACGGGAGGCCTAAGCAACTTGGATGCCCGCAAGAGGCGAATCCCATCAGGAATGGCAGTCAAACGCTGACCTTTCACGAACCTCCGAAAGGCTGACAAGGCCACAAGCTGAACCCGGAGAGAAGACCAAGCCAGTCCCCTATCCAGGCCATCTTACAAATCCAGGCCAGACTACAAATCGTTTAAAAAAGAATTAAAAACCATCCTATTCAAAACATCCTTAAAGACAAACTAACACCGCAAGACTCATCCCAATTCTCTGAAGCAATTTGCTCTACAGCACAGTTACTTACCGTAACAGGTGTTATCCAGGGACAGCAGGCAGATATTCTTGACTGATGGGTGACGGCACCGACGGAGCCCCGGTACGGACACTTTTAGAGTGATTGCACTCTAAGAACTTGGAAAGTTCTGGATACCGCACCGCGCATGCGCGAGTGCCTTCCCGCCCGACCCCGGCGCGCGGTCCCTCAGTTAGTATAAGCCAGCTAAGAAGCCAACCCGGGGAGGTGGGTGGGACGCAAGAATATCTGCCTGCTGTCCCTGGATAACACCTGTTACGGTAAGTAACTGTGCTTTATCCCAGGACAAGCAGGCAGCTATTCTTGACTGATGGGTGACCTCCAAGCTAACAAAAAAGAGGGATGGTGGGAAGGTTGGCCATTAGGAAAACAAATTTTGCAAAACAGATTGGCCGAAGTGACCATCCCGTCTGGAGAATGTATCCAGACAATAATGTGATGTAAAAGTGTGAACTGAGGACCAAGTAGCAGCCTTGCAGATTTCCTCAATAGGCGTGGAACGGAGGAAAGCTACAGATGCTGCCATAGCTCTAACTCTATGGGCCGTGACAGAACCTTCCAGTGCCAGTCCGGATTGAGAATAGCAGAATGAAATGCACGCTGCGAGCCAATTAGACAGCGTACGTTTAGAAACAGGGCGTCCCAACTTATTAGGATCAAAAGATAAGAAAAGTTGGGGCGAAGATCTGTGGGGTTTAGTACGGTCTAAATAGTAAGCTAAAGCCCTCTTACAGTCCAAAGTATGAAGAGCCTGTTCACCAGAGTGAGTGTGAGGTCTCGGAAAGAAAACAGGCAGTACAATAGATTGGTTGAGATGGAATTCAGAGACAACCTTTGGGAGAAACTTTGGATGTGTACGCAGAACCACCTTATCGTGATGAAAGACTGTAAAAGGTGGGTCAGAAACCAGTGCATGGAGCTCACTGACCCTCCTGGCAGAGGTGATAGCAATGAGGAAAAGTACCTTCCAAGTGAGAAACTTGAAAGCGGCAGTAGCTAAGGGTTCAAAAGGAGGCTTCATCAAAGCAGAGAGAACCACATTAAGATCCCAGACCACAGGAGGTGCTTTAAGAGGTGGTTTTACATTAAAAAGACCTCGCATGAATCTAGAGACCAGGGGATGAGCTGAAAGGAGTTTTCCATGGATGGGCTCATGAAATGCAGCAATAGCACTGAGATGGACTCTGATGGAGGTAGTTTTGAGACCAGAGTTAGACAAAGAAAGTAGATAGTCCAATAGGGTCTCCACTGCAAGGGACGTGGGATCATGATGATGAAGAAGACACCAGGAAGAAAACCGTGTCCACTTCTGATGGTAACATTGCAGAGTGGCTGGTTTCCTGGAAGCATCCAGAATAGAACGAACGGGCTGAGACAGAAGAGAATCCTGTGAAGTCAGCCCGAGAGATACCAAGCTGTCAGGTGCAGAGACTGGAGGTTGGGATGTAGAAGAGTCTCCTGCTGTTGCGTAAGCAGAGAAGGAAACAGTGGAAGCAGAAAAGGTTCCCTGGAACTGAGTTGAAGTAGAAGGGAGAACCAATGCTGTCTGGGCCACCGTGGAGCAATCAGAATCATGGTGGCTCCTTCCCTCTTGAGCTTGAACAATGTTCGTAACATGAGAGGCAGAGGAGGAAAGGCGTACAGGAACAGATTGGACCAATCGAGGAGAAATGCATCCGCTGCCAGACGGTGAGGAGTGTATAGTCTGGAGCAGAAGAGAGGCAGCTGGTAATTTTGAGGAGCTGCGAAAAGGTCGATCTGAGGAGTGCCCCACTGAGCAAAGATGGACTGTAGAGTTAAGGGATCGAGTGTCCACTCGTGAGGCTGGAGAATTCTGCTCAGCTTGTCCGCTAAGTAATTCTGCTCTCCCTGAATGTAAATCGCTTTCAGAAAGAGATGGTGATCTGTGGCCCAAGTCCAAATCTTCTGGGCTTCCTGGCACAAGAGGCGAGAGCCTGTCCCACCCTGTTTGTTGATGTAGTACATGGCCACTTGATTGTCTGTGCACAACAGAAGGACCTGAGGATAGAGAAGATGTTGGAAAGCCTTGAGGGCATAAAACATCGCTCTGAGTTCTAGGAAATTGATGTGATGTTTCATTTCCTGCACTGTCCAAAGACCTTGAGTTTGGAATTCGTTCAAATGAGCTCCCCAGGCATAAGGGGAGGCATCTGTGGTGATGATCAGTTGATGAGGAGGTAGATGGAATAGAAGACCTCTGGAGAGATTTGAGGATATCAACCACCATTGTAGAGACTGACGAAGAGATGATGTCACAGATATGTGCCGTGAGCAAGGATCCGTCGCTTGTGACCACTGGGTAGCAAGGGTCCACTGAGGAATGCGCAGGTGAAGACGTGCGAGGGGGGTGACATGGACTGTGGATGCCATGTGACCCAAGAGTATCATCATTTGTTTGGCAGAGATGGAACGTTGTGGAAGCACCTGCTGACACAGAGATTGGAGAGTGTGAAGGCGGTTGGACGGTAGGAATGCTCTCATGAGGACTGTGTCCAGCACCGCTCCAATGAATTGAAGTCGTTGAGTGGGGAGGAGATGAGATTTTGGAAAATTGATCTCGAACCCCAGAAGCTGTAAGAACAAGATGGTTTGATTGGTGGCCAGGAGAACTGTTTGAGATGAATTGGCCTTTATCAACCAATCGTCCAGGTAAGGAAACACCTGAAGGTGATGGGAGCGTAGGTAAGCAGCTACCACAATTAGACACTTGGTGAATACTCGTGGAGATGAGGCAAGACCGAAGGGGAGAACTTTGTACTGGTAATGACAGTTGTTGATCATGAAGCGGAGGTATTGCCTGGAGGCTAGATGGATTGGAATATGAGTGTATGCCTCTTTGAGGTCGAGGGAACATAGCCAGTCATCTTGATTGAGAAGAGGGTAAAGAGTGGCCAGAGAAAGCATCTTGAATTTTTCCTTGACCAAACATTTGTTGAGATCTCGAAGATCTAAGATGGGTCTGAGATCTCCTGTCTTCTTTGGAACCAGAAAATAACGGGAGTAAAACCCCTGCCCCTTCTGGTCCAGAGGAACCTCTTCGATAGCGTTTAGAAGAAGAAGAGATTGAACCTCTTGAATAAGGAGAGAAGCCTGAGGAGTGTTCAAAGCAGACTCTCTTGGCAGACTTTGAGATGGAAGTGTTTGGAAGTTGAGAGAGTAGCCGTGGCGGATGATGTTGAGAACCCATTGATCGGATATTATGTTCTCCCAACGGCTGAGATAATAAGTGAGACGGCCTCCAATGGGTAGGGGAAGTTGAACTGATGGTGGTATAATGGCTATGTTCTGGAGAAACACGTCAAAAGGGTTGAGTAGACTTTTGAGGTGGAGGAGGTTTCACCTGTTGTTGCTGATTTTGCCTAGGTGGTTGACGTTGTTGCTGTTGTCGCTGACGCCTAGGTTGTTGGGAATGCTGAGGTAAAGGCCGAGCAGCATATCGGCGTTGGTATGCCGATTGTTGGCGAAACGGTCTAGCAGGGGGAGTCTTCTTTTTGTTCTTTAAAAGAGTATCCCATCTGGTTTCATGAGCAGACAGTTTTTGTGTTGTTGAATCCATGGATTCTCCAAACAGCTCATCCCCCAGACAAGGAGCATTTGCTAGACGGTCTTGGTGGTTCACCTCTAGCTCTGAGACCCTGAGCCATGCCAACCTGCGCATAGCCACTGACATAGCCGTGGCTCTAGAAGTCAATTCGAAGGTGTCATAAATTGATCTGACTAGAAATTTCCTCAACTGAAGGAGAGAGGAAGCACAGGAATGAAAAGAAGGTTTTTTACGATCAGGAAGGAATTGTTCAAATGAAGACAACTGCTGGACCAAATGCTTTAAATAAAAAGAAAAATGAAAAGCATAGTTTCCTGATCTATTGGCCAACATGGCATTTTGATAAAGCCGTTTGCCAAATTTGTCCATAGATTTCCCTTCTCTGCCAGGAGGGACTGAAGCATACACATTAGCCCCCGCTGATTTCTTTAATGTAGACTCTACCAAAAGAGATTCATGTGGGAGCTGGGGCTTGTCAAACCCAGGAATGGGGATTACCCTGTATAGAGAGTCCAGCTTACGAGGAGCTCCTGGTACAGTCAGGGGAGTTTCAAGGTTTTTATAAAACGTCTCTCGTAAAATATCATGGAGAGGAAGTTTAAGGAATTCCCTTGGAGGCTGGTCAAAATCCAGAGCATCAAGGAATGCTTTGGACTTCTTGGATTCAGCCTCCAAGGGAATTGACAGGGATTCACACATCTCCTTCAAAAAGGAGGTAAAAGAGGTGGAATCCTGTTTAGAAGAGGGGTCTGTCACCAGGTGTTCCTCCTCATCAGAAGAGCATTCTCCTTCAGATAGGAAGGGCTCTTCTGAATCTCCCCACAAATCAGGGTCTCTAACCTGAGAGCCATGGTGTCGAGACTCAGGTGTGGAGGGGTCTACGTGCCGGGTTTTATGTGTAGATTTGCCCGATCTCATAGAAACGGTACCAGGCGATGCAACCTGATGTATCGGTACCGAGGTCTGTACCGCCTGGTGCTGAGACCTAGGTTCAGGAGCCAGAACCGGCATCGATGACGATGTGGTAAGGGCCGGCACCGATAAAGTGGATGCCGATAAGAGAGGGCGTTCCTCTATCGGTACCGGAGGCTCTGACCGAACTGGAACTGGAAGGTTCGGGGTCAAGAGAGCAGGAAACAGCTTTTGAAGTTGATCCTTAAGCTGCACCTGCAGAACGGCGGCGATGCGCTCGTCCAAGGATGGCACCGGCACCGCTTTTTTCTTCTGCGGTACCTTGGGTGCCGCTCGACACTCCGAAGAAGAGCCCGATGTCGAGGGACTAACTTCGATCGGAGCGGAGCGCTTCCGTGGGCGCCTCGAGGTCGGCAGGATTGGGCTCACTGCTGTAGAGACCGGAGGACGCTCCAACGGGGAAGGCTTCTTAGCCGGCTTACCTGTGGGATGCGATACCGGCGTCGAATCACGCGGCGTCGACGAAGTCGGAGCCGACTGGGATGGAACAGATGTCGGTGCCGGAGTTGCGGAGTCGGACATCTCGGCACCGAAAAGGATCCGCTGCTGGATTTGGCGGTTTTTGAGGGTCCTCTTTTTTAAAGTTGCACAGCGGGAGCAAGTAGATGCTCGATGGTCAGGACCAAGACACTGCAGACACCAGTTATGGGGGTCTGTCAGCGAAATTGGTCTAGCGCACCGCTGGCACTTTTTAAAACCGGGCTGAGGGGGCATGAACGGGAAAACAGCCTCTGCCAAATCGAAAGCCGAGGCTTCGATCGTGGCAACAGGCCCCGCCGGGCCGAATCGAAAAAGAGGAGAAAAAATTCTTTTTTTTTTTTTTTTTTTTTTTAGAGAGAATAAGAAAAGAAATAAAGAAATAAAGAAAACTTTATTCTAAAAGGGGGTTTACGCGAGCGGGAAGGCGTGAAAAATTCTCTTCAACGGCCGTTGAAGTGAACGCGTCTTCTTAGCTCCGCGGAAACTAGAAAACTGAGGGACCGCGCGCCGGGGTCGGGCGGGAAGGCACTCGCGCATGCGCGGTGCGGTATCCAGAACTTTCCAAGTTCTTAGAGTGCAATCACTCTAAAAGTGTCCGTACCGGGGCTCCGTCGGTGCCGTCACCCATCAGTCAAGAATAGCTGCCTGCTTGTCCTGGGATAATCTTCAATTCCTCTGGAAATGGCCAGGTAACTTCTTTTGTAATCTGCCTTGAACCCCAAGGTATTGACGGAATATAAATCACTAATGTAATGTAATCCTGCAAGAACTCTAAGATGGAAACTCAAAAAGAGACCACTTTAAGTGCATCACACCACTCCTCAAATAGATGCCAAACCCTCACATAAACCCAAGAGATGGACAGCCTCTGGGACCCCAAGAAAGTTGAGATCACTTTATCTGAATACCCTTTCTTAACTAGGCGACCCTTTTCAAGAGCCAAGCCGTAAGACAAAAGGGACCCGGATCGAACATTGGAATGGGACCCTGAGTTAGGTCATCCAAGAGAGGCAGAGGAAGAGGATCCGCTACCAGATCCTTCACCAGATCCACGTACCACAGTCGTCAAGGCCAATCCGGAGCCACCAGAACCACGAGGCTCGGATGGTAAATTACGTGGAGAAGAACTCTGCCCACTAATGGCCATGGAGGGAACACAAAACAACAGCCCCTCCGCTGGCTATGGTCGAACTAGAGCACCAAGGCCCTCGGCCTGACCGTCTCTGTGACGACTGAAGAAGCAGGGTGTTTTTGCATTGACACTTGGGGCCATCAAGTCCATGAGGGTCTGACCCCAAGACTGCACTATTAACTGAAAGGCCACCTGGCTTAGACACCACTCTCCGGGATCTACATAGAAACATAGAAAGTTGACGGCAGATAAGGGCTATAGCCCATCAAGTCTGCCCACACCATTTACCCACCCTCTTAAGTCTACTGACCCCCTAAAGTACAATTTAATTATACTGTCACTCTACTGACCCGCTCATTCAAGTCCTAGTGACCCTATCCCTTGGCATGACCTCGTAGGGATCCCACATAGGTATCCCATTTGTTCTTGAAGTCTGGGATGCTGCGTGCCTCGACCACCTGTACTGGAAGCTTGTTCCAATGCTCAATCACTCTCTCCGTGAAGAAGTACTTCCTGGCATCTCCACGAAACTTCCCTCCCTTGAGTTTGAGCGGATGTCCTCTTGTGGTCGAGGGTCCCTTGAGAAGAAAGATATCATCTTCCACCTCGACCCGTCCCGTGATGTACTTAAATGTCTCAATCATGTCTCCCCTCTCCCTACGCTCTTCGAGAGTGTAGAGCTGCAATTTGCTCAGTCTTTCTTCGTACGGGAGACCCTTTAGCCCCGAGACCAACCTGGTGGCCATCCGCTGAACCGATTCAATTCTGAGCACATCCTTACGGTAATGTGGCCTCCAGAATTGCACACAGTATTCCAGATGAGGTCTCACCATGGCTCTGTACAATGGCATCATGACTTCAGGTTTCCTGTTGACGAAGCTTCTCTTGATACAACCTATCATCTGCCATGCTTTAGATGAAGCCTTCTCCACTTGAGTGGCTGCTTTCATGTCAGCACTGATGATTACTCCTAAGTCTCGTTCTTCCGTAGTCCTGGTTAAAGTTTCTCCATTCAGGGTGTAGGTTCTGCAAGGATTTCCGTTACCGAGATGCATGACCTTACATTTCTTGGCGTTGAAGCCCAGCTGCCAGATCAAGGACCATCTTTCTAAAGTACGCAGGTCTTGCTCCATAGCATCCTGTAGATTATAGCCGTTTACTATATTGCATAGTTTGGCGTCATCAGCGAATAAGGTTATCTTGCCTTGAAGCCCTTGAGTCAGATCCCCAATGAATATGTTGAAGAGGAGTGGGCCCAGGACTGAACCCTGTGGCACTCCGCTAGTCACCTCTGACATTTTAGAGAAGGTACCGTTAACCACCACCCTCTGAAGTCTGCCACTAAGCCAATCTTTAACCCATGCAGTTAGAGTCTCTCCTAATCCCATCGATTTCTTGTTCAGCAGCCTGCGGTGTGGGACGCTGTCAAACGCTTTGCTGAAGTCCAGGTACACGACGTCCAAGGACTCTCCTGAGTCCAGTCTTCTTGTTACCCAGTCAAAGAAGCTGATTAGATTGGACTGGCATGACCTACCCTTGGTGAATCCATGTTGGCTGGGATCCCGGAGATTTCCCTCGTTCAGGATCGTATCTAATTTATATTTAATTAGTGTTTCCATGAGTTTGCACACTATTGAGGTGAGGCTTACCGGTCTATAGTTCGCAGCCTCAGCCTTGCAACCCTTTTTATGTAGAGGAACGACGTTGGCTGTTTTCCAGTCCAACGGAACTATCCCCGTACTTAGTGAGAGATTGAAGAGCACTGCCAACGGTTCCGCCAGAACATTTCTCAATTCTCTGAGCACTCTTGGGTGTAAATTGTCTGGTCCCATGGCCTTGTTTACGTGACAACTTAGGAAGTCCGCTTGAACATTCTCCACTTCGGCTATGTGGGATGCTGTTATTTCTTGAAGGTGCAACTCCACCCAGACCATGAGCAGAGTCGCCTCCTGTGCCACCAAATTGCTCTTGGTGCCCCCCTGATGATTGACATAGGCCACCATCATGGCATTGTCTGACAGAACCCTGACTGACTTGCCCATCAGAAAGGACTAGAAGGCTAGCAACGCCAGACAGATGGCTCTGGTCTCCAAGACATTGATCGACCAAGAAGTCTCCTCCGTGGACCAGGTGTCCTGAGCTGAGTAACCATGACACTGAGCTCCTCAACCGAGAAGACTGGCATCCGTGATCAGCACCGTCCACTGCGGTTGGTCCAGACTCGCCCCTTGTACAAGATGGAGGGTCTGGAGCCACCAACGAAGACTGCCCCGAGCTAAGCCCGGAAGCAGAACAGGGTGATCCAGACTGTGCCTCTAAGGTGACCACCTCCGAAGAAGAGCATACTGAAGAGGATGCCTGTGGGCCCGTGGCCACCTCACTACATCGAGGGAGGCCGCCATCGACCCCAAGACTTGGAGGAAATCCTGCGCCTGAGTACACGGGGATGCCATAAGCAAGCAAATCTGAGATTGTAATTTGCTTACCCGGGCCTCCGGAAGGAAGACCTTCCCCAAGGAGGTGTCGAACAAGACCCCTAGATATTCCAGGTGCTGAGATGGAGACAACCGGCTCTTGGTAAGGTTGACTACCCATCCCAGCAACTGCAGAAACTCCACCACCCGAGCCGTGACCCAAGTTCTCTCCTGGAACGACTTGGTTCGAATCAACCAGTCGTCCAGGTAGGGATGAACAAGAATGCCCTCTTTTTGCTACGCCACCGCGATGACCACCATCACCTTGGTGAACGTCTGCGGAGCTGTGGCCAGACCAAAAGAGAACAGAACTGATAATGTTGCCCCAAGATCGCAAAGCGCAGGAAGCGATGATGGGAGGCCCGAATAGGAATGTACAAGTAGGCCTCAGTCAGATCTAGAGAGGTCAGAAACTCCCCGGCTGAACCACCAGAACTACAGATCGCAGAGTTTCCATGCAGAAGGAAGGCACATGAAGAGCCCTGTTGACCTCTTCAAATCCAGGATAGGTCGTAGGTCCCTTTCTTTCTTAGGCCCACAAAGTAAATCGAGTACCAACCTGTGCCCCACTCCTGCAGGGGGAACTTGAACCACCGAACAAAGATCCAACAGTCTTTGAAGGGTCTGATGAAAGGCCTGCTGCTTCCACGCCACCTGCGAGGGAGAAGCGAGAAAATGGTCTGGCAAGGACCAGGCGAACTCCAGAGCATAGCCGTCTCAGATCACTTCCATAACCCACTGATCGTAAGTGATGACTGCCCACTTTGGATAAAATTCTCTGAGCCGTGCGCCCACCGGAACCGAGACGGGCGCCAGCAAAGAGTCATTTTTCAGGACGGGTGGCAGGGGTCCCGGCGGGGGCGATACCTGCATCCTGTCGGGCCTCACGAAAGGACTACATGCGCTGGAAGAATCTGCCTCTAGAGAGCTCAGAAGATGGAAAAGAGGCAGCCCTTCTACCAGGGCGGAAGTGGCGGAAATCACACCCACAAGCAGCGCCACCTCAAGCCAGTGACATAGGCCTATCCTCAGGCAACCAAGGCACTGGAATCAGTGAGAGTCTGAACCAACCTGTCCAGGTCCTCACCAAACAAGAAAGATCCTTTAAAAGGGAACTTCGTCAACTTAGCTTTGGACGCCAAATTTGCCAACCAAGCATGAAGTCACAAGGTACAGCGTGCTGCCACTCCAAAGGCCAAAGACTTGGCAGAAGCTTGCAAAAGGTCATACATGGAATCCGAGAGATAAGAAGCACCCAATTCAATTTTGGCAACTTCTTGCTTTAGCAAGTTCCAATTCTCAGATTTACTGTCAAGTACATGCTGGGCCCAACAAAAAACACAGTTGAGCCACTAGCCCACCACACATCACCGTCTGGACCGACAGAGCTGTCACATCAAAACTTTGTTTAAGGAGGGACTCCAACTTACGCTCCTCCGGGTCCTTCAAGGCCGTACCGCTCTCAACAGGCACGTTATGCTTCTTAGAAATGGCCGAGACCACCGCGTCCACTATGGGTGACTTCAAAGTGTCCCTATCCTCTTCAGGAATGGGATACAGGCGGGCAATGGAGTGCGCAAACCAAAAAGGAGCTTTCAGTACCTGACACTGTGCAAGCATATCCCGAATATCCTGATTCATAGGAAAAGAGCGAGCAGAGCGGATCCCCTTAAGCAAGGGGTCCACCGTACGCGGGGACTCTGATACGGTGTCCTCAGAGTGCAAAACCGAGGAGACCTGAAGAATTAACCCATGAAGCTCTTCCCACTGAAAAAAAACGCACCACAGATGCATCTTCGCCAGCTGGGGGGTGCTCGAACCCCTCGCTGGTGGAATCCAGACCCCCAAGAGGATCCTGAAAATCTCCCCAAGGGTCCAGGTCCTCATCAATTTCTTCTTGCTCATCTGGGTAAAAATCCTCATCCCAAGAGACCCTCGGGTGTCTGGAGAGAGGAGTAGAGGGGGCAAACTGCCGTTGTGTGGGGCTGCACCGGGGAAGATATCGAGGGTAACCCTCCCAAGACCCCCGTTGTGGACACAGAACCTCCTGCCACCAGCACATAAGCTTTACAAAGTGCCAACATAAATTCAGGGGGAAAGACCCCCGGTGGCCCCAAGGGATTCCCTGCCCCAGCAGGGGACCCTGCTATACCTTGCCCCTGTATTTCCAGAACAGGGGGAAGGTCACCGAAGGTAACTGAAATGAAGGAGGAGGTTCCCGCCGAAATTGGACCTGAAACCGCCAAAATCGGAGCTCCTGCGGCTTGCTGCGTCTGAAAAGCCTGGGACTTTCCTGACGGTGAGGTCGAGGAACCAACCAATGCAAAAAGAGAATCTCCAGCTGTTCCGGCGGAAAGGGAATCCTTTTCTCCCTGACCATTGGCTCTGGGAACCCTCCACGTGGGCGTCAGGGGAAGCCCAGGCTTCCCCACAATCCAAACTCGACTCATGAGATACATGCAGCGGGGTGCCCTGGTCACCAGCATCTGCTGCCGACGAGGCTACCCCACCGCTCCAGCCTTGAAGTGGTTCTTTGCCTTAAATGAGCCTGAAGGGGGGGGGGCAGCCTATTAATGGACAGGTATTTTGGGGAAATGAACAAACATGAAATCAAAATTCAGCCATTACGCTTTCTCACATTGCATAGGATTCACTAGTTACAAAAACATGTTTTTTTTAAATTTATTTATTTATAAAATTTACACATTTATTATCAAGCATATCATCTTGTACAGAAAGTGAGATCAAGAAAACATAATAATAATATTATTTACTCTCAAGCCTGAAAGTAAATCAAAATATTAAAAGAAAATAAACATCATAACTTAATCACACACTAGTCCTAAAATTAGGATCCAAGGTTAATGATAAGAGTAGAAATTAAATTAAAGGAAAAAATTTTTAACAAGGAAAATCGCTTAACTGCTACTGGAAAATGAGCTAATTATTATTACAAGGGTACAGATGGTTCTACAGACTCAAGACGTTTCGCAGAAAGGAAAGCAGTCAAGTGAGCTGGTTCTACAAATACATATTTCAAGGAACGGTATCTTATGACATATTTACAAGGGTACCTAAGAAAGAATAGACCCCCTATCTGAGTCACTCCTGGTTTTAACATTAAAAATTCCCTTCTTCTCTTCTGAGTTTCTCTTGAGACATCAGGAAATATCTGGATATGGAAACCCAGAAAGTCCTTGGCCCTGTTTTTAAAGAAAAGTTTAAGAATCCAATCCTTGTCTGGGGCCAAAGCCACAGTCAATAAGAGAGTGGCTGGGGTAGCCATTTCTCTATCTGATTGCTCTAATAAAGTGGAAACGTCCAAGGGTTCTTTCTGTGGTATTCCTTCGTCTTCTTTCTTTTGAAAATCCTGATTTCTTATAGGTAAATAGTAAACCTTTGTAAGAGGTGGTAAGGAATTTTCAGGTATTTTAAGGATTTCCAGAAAGTACCGCTTTATCATATCTCGTGGAGAAATTGATAATACTTTAGGAAAATTAATTAAGCGCAAATTATTAATCCGAATATTGTTATCTAAAGCTTCCAATTTTCTCTTCATAATTGTATTATCTTTAACAAATAGATCTTGATTATTCTTAATTGTTTTTAAATTCTTCTTTTCTTCTTGGATATCTAATTTCAATGATACAGTCTCTTCCTTTATAGTTTTTATCTCTTCTTTCTGGATTTGTATTTCTTTATCCAAGATTTTTACCTGTAGATTAAGGGCATTTCCAAAATTGGACACTAAGTCCCAAAGAGAGTCTAGAGTGACTTCAGAGGGTTTAACAGGAGAAACAAAAGTTGCTTGTGTCATTAATAAATGTTCACTCGGCTGGCTTACCTCTCTGTAGTCTTGATCCCCTTTAGCTGGAGTTGTTCCTGCCGCCGGTTCTTCTAAAAGGAGTAAATCACTTTTAGCTGTCTTCAGTTGCAAGCCCTCCGACGTACTGGCCTCTCGAGAGGAAAACACTTCCTCCTCCGGGGTGCTCTCCTCTCGCGGTGAGCTTGCTCCCAGCAGCAACGGCTGTAAGGGTGGCGTCCTTACGTCGGGGCTCAGAGAGACTTCTAGCCCAAGGGAGTTCGCCGCGGCACTACTCTCTGCGATTCCCCAACGAAACCTGCTCACTCAGGAGACGCCTAAAAATGGCATCCACTGCAGGCAGAGGGGTCTCCGAGCGTCGGGAGGCTCCACCAACGCTTCTTCCCCTTCTCTTAGGCATTTCCCAAAGGTAAGCGAGGCACTCCTAAGCGTCCACACAGCAGCAGCAATCAGCAGCCATCTTGGATCCAGAAAAACATGTTGATAGATAGGGCCTAATCCAAAAGCATGTGAGCATGTGTTATTAGTGGCTCTACATATATATATAAAACCAGAAAATTGGATAAAACTGAGTACAGAACCAAAAGACAAGGGGAAAAGACCTGTATCATATTGATTTGGAAAAAAACCCACATGGCTGTGTGCTTGAAGGAAAAGGAATGCAGCTTACGACATTAGCGTGATTGATAAGCGCCATAGAAAATTTACTCCACATGGCAAAGCTTAAGTTTCATAAGGTTTCACTGTTCAAATATGTGCCCAGTCCGGTCTAGGGAGATCCCCAGGGAATTTATAGGCAGACAGGGGTTGGCCTTTGACCTGTTTGCCTTACCTTGAGAAACAGTACTATACATTCCAAGAGGCCCTGATTTTGCAGCATGAAACACTAATTGGATACACATGTGTATTATTGTATAGATCCAGAATTAAGTTTTAGTAAATTTTAGTAAACCATTAAAAATATACACTAGGAATTTACTTTTGCAGCTTCAGGTAACAACTGTAGATTAGAATATATATTTTACTTTGAAAATGTATTAAAAGGACTAGATAGGCAAAATCGGAGTTTGTGGAACTCTGGGGGTGGGAGTAACCCCTCCTTCTTCTATTCTGACAGGGAACAAAGACTTTTCAGCATATGTTGCTAGCAGAGATTCAGGCTGACTTTAACAGAAAGGGTTCAAAGCTGTGTTTATGGATTATCTTTTGTGAGTATATTCCAATATTTGTTTTTGTATTTTCTTTATAAATCATGTAAGCTTAGTATAAAAATGTAACTTTTTAGATATAAGAATGTAATTTTTAGGAATGCTTTTGTGACACGCCCCATATAAAGGTATAGAAGCAAGCCTTATATGGAATCAAATATTTTTGACCAGTTATATGTTAGTGAAGGGATGGCATCATGTAAGGTATATATGAATGCACAAACTAGTATAGTTGAGTTCGTTGACAGAAACATCATATTTAAGTGTCTGTAAGATGAACTTCTGGTACAAATGCCTCTTGAAAATTGATCCTGCTAATGTTAATAAAAAGTATCTGGTTGGAAATATTTGTACCATTTTCATTATTCCTGAACACCTTAGAGCAGGACTAGCACTAAGAGCAGGACTGTCGCTTTAGGGAACGCTTAGGTTAGATTACCCTGCTTAGCCTGCACAACACTTGCACAGGCCGGCCGCGACTACCTCGTGTCTGGAACACAATGAGCACTTTTTCCCTTTAAAAGTGCTCATTGTGCTGAAAACCACCCTAGTTGCAAGAAAAAGTGCCGGTTAGTTGAGAAAAAACACAGTAAAAAGACAGTTTTAACGGGAAATTAGCCCTTTAGACCGGCACACCTCAGGATTTTTGACTTTTTTTGTACAGAACAGACTTCACGGCTCTCAAAGCTGGAGGGCTGAACAAACAGGGGACCAAGCCGCTGGCTGAGGCACCTCTACAAA
Organism: Geotrypetes seraphini; assembly: GCF_902459505.1. Lineage (NCBI taxonomy): Eukaryota > Metazoa > Chordata > Amphibia > Gymnophiona > Dermophiidae > Geotrypetes > Geotrypetes seraphini. The sequence goes on from NC_047085.1 coordinate 91,263,389, forward strand.
AATATGAGGCGGTGGAGGAAGGTGGGGGGTGGGACCCAGCACGAGACCCGCCGGGTTTAACACCCTTGAGGTCGTATGGATCCTCAAACAGAACCTGCCCAAGCTCTATCCAGCACAAAAGGGAACCCAGGAGTCCAAAAACAAAGTTCCAACAGTGCTAAGAGGGGAGCCAAAATCAACCTTACCACCTGCTACCGGAGACTGAGGAAGACTGGATTAGTAGAGGGGAAGCTATAATGATATACAAATTTGATCTCAGTCTCCACCTGCAGGAAGCAGTGAGGTATAATATCCATCTGTAAAGGAACTATACCGGTCTACCAGGCGATACAGAAACATTATAACGTTAAGGACATTATTTGGGCGTCTAACTCCTGCCTAAAACGATTCTCTAAAGGACATCTAAAAATGCTGGTGATAGGTATGGAGAACCTGGATTACGAGGAAAGACTTAAGAGACTGGGGTTGTTCTCCCTTGAGAAAAGGAGACTACGAGGGGATATGATCGAGATATTCAAAATACTGAAAGGAATCGACAAGATATAGCAGAAAAAAACGTTATTTACAATGTCCAATGTGGCACGGACAAGAGGACATGGGCTGAAGCTAAGGAGGGACAAGTTCAAGACAAATATCAGGAAGTTCTGCTTCACACAACGAATGGTGGATACCTGGAATGCTCTCCCAGAAGAGGTAATTGCGGAATCCACCATTCTAGGATTTAAGGGTAAGTTAGATGTACATCTCCTTATGAGTGGCATGAAGTGACATGGGTAGGGGTAGGCTAGATGCACTTCTCTTTACGAGAAGCTTGGAGTGATATGGGGACCAAAACTATGCCAGGGTACACCTGGCGGGGCCTCCGCGTGTGCGGATCGCCGGACTTGATGGACCTAGGGTCTGTTCCGGAGATGGCGCTTCTTATGTTCTTATCTAACACTGAGCGGCACTGAGCACAATTCTCTAAAGGATGTCTAATTTTTGTGGAATCACGCCTAAGAGGAAGTCCAAACCACACCTAAATTTAGACACACTATACAGAATCAGGGCCTTTGACTAGAAAAACATCCAAGTGCTAATTTAGACTTTTTTGGTTTTGAAAATATCCCTTATGATATTATTGACAGAGCAGGGAACTGCTTTGCCTCTCCTTTTTACCCTACTGGTCTAACAGGTTTCAGTGCATAACCTTCTAAGATGCAGCTCACTTGTATAAAATTTGTGGTCTGTGCCACACTCAATATTGCTCTCATAGTTTATACTTTAAGAGATCCCTCCAAAAGTTATTGAGCAGTAGCAATACAGAAATCTTCACTTCCAGTGCCACAAGAAATTTAGCTGGCAACAACTACAGTCTATATAAAATCTATTTCACTACTTAAGAAACAACATAAAGAAATTTAAGTATATCTTGGAATCTAGGGTCTAATTATGAGTCAGTAAATGCATTCTGTAACTCACCGGCTTTAAACAACCACATTTCAGAGTAGTGTCTGAGTTCTGAGATACTTGATAAACCATACACCGAAAATTTTTGAGTCTTTTTGCTTGATTTTGCATTGCACATTGCATCTTACAAAGGGAAGATATTTCCTGCAAATAAACACATACAATTCTAATTATATAATTGCCCATGGCCTTGTAGCAGAATAATCTTTCTATATCATGTTTATGCTGCAAAGATTTTGTAGCATGGTTGGGGGTAAAGCCTCTCACTCAATGATGTTGGGGTGGATTCATGGATGTTAAATAGTTTATGTTTAAAATGGCTGGGAATTACTCAGGATTGACAACTGTCTAGATAATGTCCAACAGAGTTGATCCAGTCCTAGGTATATGCAACTGCATGCATGGACTTGTAATCTTTTTTTCCTTACGGAATACAAGTGGGAAATCTGCCACGTGCCCTTGTACACAATAGAGTAAACACAGGACAGAATCAACCCAAGAGCTATCTCCCCTGCAACCATACTCTTCTAACATGTAAATTATGTGAATGGATGAACCCACAAACTCAATACACGCAATACATTTTTACAAGGTCAAGAATTTGATATACCAGCTTTAAGGGGTTCACCCAAAGTGGATTATATTTTTATTATAAGCAGATACTTTCTCTGTTCCGAGTGAGCTCACAATCGAAGTTTTTGTCCAGGAGCAATGGAGGGTTAAATGACTTGCCCAGCGTCGTCAAAAAGCCACAGTGGGCACTGAACCAAGTTCCCCAGGTTTCTAATTCACATTAGTCTACTCCTCTACTTGTAGGCTCTGTTGAGCAGGGATTGTCTCTCACATTATGTACAGTGCTGCGTATGTCTGGCAGCACTATAAAAATTATAATTGGTAGTAGTAGTAGTAGTAAACAACTGATAGATCCACTGTACGTGCAGGCTGGCAAGCTTATTATTTCAAAGGAAAATGCTCTTTAGAGTTTCGCCATTGATTCTAGACACTTGTGGCCATCTTAACTAAACTAAACCTTAAATTTATAGACCAGGTCATCTTCGTATAATAAAGCTCACCTCGGTTTACAGCAAATTAAAAAGTTAAAGATATAATCAGAATTTACAATTTTGAGAATAGCCAAGTTTTAAGTTTTTGCGAAAAGATTGAAATGAACTGAACCTAATTCTCTTAAGCTTAGGGGAAAATTGTTCCATATTTCTGTTAGTTTAAATGTATAGGATTTCCCTAGTTTACCAATAGAAACAATAACTTTAAGGGAAGGAAAAGCCAGTTTAAGTTTTTGCAGGGGCTCAGGATAAATTAGCTTTGAGTAACTCAAGGCTTAATGCTGCTATATCTTTTCTGAGATACGGCGACCAGAATCGAATGCAGTGCTCAAGGTAAGGTTGTACTATGAAACAAAATGGAGGCATTATAACATTCTTATCCTTATTTACCTTCCCTTTTCTAATACATTCCAAGCATCCTGTTTGCTTTTTAAGCTGCTTGGCGGAAGGTTTCAGTGTATTGTCTACAATGATACCTAGATCTTTTTCTTGGGTGCTGACCCCTAAGGTAAACCCTAGCATCTGGTAACTATGATTTGGGTTATTCTTCCCAATGTGCATCACTTTGCATTTGTCCACATTAAATTTCATCTGCTAGTTGGATGCCCAGTCTTCCAATTTCCTAAGGTCTGCCTGCAATTTTTCACAATCTGCATGCATTTTAACAACTTTGAACAGTTTAGTGTCATCTGCAAATTTAATTACCTCACTGATCGCTTCAATTTCCAGATCATTTATAAATGTGTTAAATAGCACTGATCGCAATACAGATCTCTGGTACACTCCACTATTTACTTGTACTTTTCTCCATTGAGAAAAATGGCTATTTAACCCTATCCTCTGTTTCTGTCCAATAATCAATTCCTAATCCACAACTAAACATTGTCCCTATCCCATGTCTCTCTTAACTTTCTCAGAAGCCTCTCATGGTTCACATCTGATCTAAATTCAAGAAAATAGGAATGCAGGAAAATGGAGAGATTATGGTTACATTCTAAGCTTGAAACTGAAAGACTGAGATGGAGCGAATCAATCAATCTCTATTAAGAAAGAGGCATGGATAGAAAAAAAAAAGCATTTTTATGTCAATGTAGATTACTTAGGGGAGTAATGAATCCACAAAATTATTTAAAATAGTGACATGGTTATTTCAGAAATATGAAAACAACAACGAAGGAGACCAGATGGTACTCAATCCATTTATTAATAAACCAGACTTGAAACGATCGTGTTTCGGCCTCAAAAGGCCTGCGTCAGGAGTCTTGATGTTAATTGATAAAACCATAGGTGGCTGAATCGATGGTGGTAAAGCAATGCCTGCAAAGCATGCTCCATATTGGGAACCACAAACAAGATTCTAGGAATTATTAGAAAAGAATGGTAGACAAGACTGAGAATGTTATAATGCTTCTGCAACCTCACCTTAGGGTACTATGTTCAATTCTGGTCGCCTTATCTCAAAAAAATATAAAGCAGAATTAGAAAAGGTTCAAAGAAGAGCAACCAAAATGATAAAGAAGTTGGAATTCCTCTCATATGAGGAAAGACTAAAGAGGTTAGGGCTGTTCAGCTTGGAAAAGAGACACCTGAGGGGAGAGTACAAGTGGGTACAAGTGGATCAATTTTTTTTTACTCCATCAAAAATTACAAAGTCTAGGGGACACTCAAAGTTACAAGGAATACTTTTGAAACTAATAGGAGGAAATATTTTTTCAATCAGAGAATAGTTACACTCTGGAACACATTTCCAGAGGATGTGGTAAGAGTGGTTAACGTAGCTGGTTTTAAAAAAGGTTTGGACAAGTTCCTGGATGAAAAGTCCATAGTCTGTTATTGAGACAGACATCGGGGAAGCCAATGCTTGCCCTAGATTGCCAACATGGAATGCTGCTACTATTTGGGTTTTTGCCTGGTACTTGTGACCTGGATTGGCCACTGTGAAGATGGGACTGGGCTAGATAGATCATTGGTCTGACCCAGTAAGGCTATTCTTATGTTTTTATTTATAATTGTTTATGAATAAAGTTTAAAAGGCATGGATCTGCAACTTATTAATGAAATGTTTGATGTTTTTCAATGTTTTGAGCACTTTTGAAGTGTAATGATTAGAAATATTAAGACATCACATTGATAACATCAAATGATTTTGAATCTGTTTCAAAATTGCATATATAAGAGCATAATTTATGTTATAGTTCTTTGGGTTTTGTTGATATATTTAAAATATTATCCTCCTGTATAATTTATATTTTTCCCATTCATTTGCTTTGGAGTACAACACAGTAGGTATCTACCAAAGAATGAGTCTTGCTCCTTTGGGTACTAGGTATTTCTTGAAGGAACTATTTTTACCCAGTGTCTGATATGCATCTACTTTGGCAGTAATTATATACCTCCCTTGTCAATCAATCACTGTCTTTGAGGATGCAGGGCCTTGGACAGTCTCTTCCCTTGCTCAAAGCCAAATGATGGTACCTGTATCCTGACACCTTCCCTGTAACCGAGAAGAACAGAGGTAAGGATTTACCTTTGGCTCATTGAAATATAAGTTTGCATAATGGTAAAGGGGGATGGAACGTGATATACCATTTTTTCTGTGTTACAATCAATACTGTTTATATATATATTTTTAGACATGTACATATTTTTTGTACTTGGGGTAATGAAGGGTTAAGTGATTTGCCCAGAGTCACAAGGAGCTGCAGTGGGAATTGAATTCACTACCTCAGGATGCTGTAACCACTAGGCCACTCCTCCACTCTCTAGAAGACAAAGATCTGTAGTACAAGACCTGATTGCCTACTTGGGATTTCAGTGAAGATTGGTTTAAACAATGAAAATTATTTTTGAGGAGTGAAGTTCTAGATACCAATTAAACCAAAACGGACTTCATTAAACTAGTATCACAACTAATCTCTACATTCATGTGAAAAACAGAAGGAAAGGCCTCAGAAACTTTTAGTGGCTCTAACATTCAGCGCTCTCATGCTATTTTCAGTCATTAGCAATAGAGAAACACTGGCAGTGTGCATACCCTTAAATATAATTCTAATGGTGGCCAGCATTTCTCAGTGTTAACACCATTGCATCAGGGAAATCAAGCATTCATCGCACATTTAACAGAATTGGAAGCCATTTGAACACTAACCCCCCGTCCCCCTTTTATGAAGCTGTATTAGCATTTTTTCTCACCTGCCATGGCAGTAAAAGTTCTGATGCTCATAAGAATTCTATGATTGCTGGAGCTTTTACCGCTGCGACCGGCGATACTAGGAGAGGGAGAGGGTTTAAGTTAAGTGCTATCTTTGACTTGAATTGCCACATTGAGTAATTAAGTTTGAAGAAAATATTCCCATAAGCAGAAGGTATTTATGATACATGCATGAGAGCACTGAATATTTGAACCACTAAGAGTTTCTGAGGCTTTTCCTTCTGTTTTTTACATAAACATAGAGATTAATTGTGATACTAGATTAATGAAGTATATTTTGGTTTAATTGATTTAGCAATATATGTATTTTAAAGATAAGTACAAATCAAATCTGAAGATTGTTGGCTCTTATAAAAAGTGGGGAGTGCCACAGTTCCCCATTATCTCAATGTCAATGGCAGTTTCAAAATAAAACTCCATGCTTTCTTCAGTTCCTATGACCCTCCTCCCCATCTCATAAGAACATAAGAATAATCTTACTGGGTTAGACCAATGGTCCATCTAGCCCATTAGCCCGCTAGGTCACTAGTTCCTGGAAAAAACCTAAATAGTAGAAACATTCCATGCTACCGATCCAGGGCAAGCAGTGGTTTCCCTCAAGTCTATCTCAATAATGGACTATGAACTTTTCCTTCAGGAAATTGTCCAAACCTTTCCTAAAACCAGATACGTAAACCACTCTTACCACAACATCTGGCAATACATTCCAGAGTTTAGCTATTCTCCGAGTGAAAAAATATTTTCTCTTATTGATTTTAAAAGTATTTCCCTGTAACTTTGAGTGTCCCCTAGTCTTTGTAATTTTTGACAGAATAAAAAATTGATCCACTTGTAACCATTCTACACCACTCAGGATTTTTTAGATGTCAATCATATCTCCCCTCAGCCATCTCTTTTCCTCATATGAAAAGATTTCCTTCCCCTTTATCATCTTGTTCGCTCTTCTTTAATCTTTTCTAATTCCACTGTATCTTTGAGATAAGGCAACCAGAATTGAATACAATATTCAAGATGAGATCGCACTTATATTGTCTACCCGTCAAAACTCGTATCACCTTCAAACTATCATGTATGATGTTCCAAATCATATATGCAAAAAACGCCAAACCACTTATAAACTTATTCCTGGTCAACATCAACCAGATAACTGGAATCACTATAACTACTCCTTCTATCTCCCAAAGGAATTAAATAAAAAAACACATTTGACTCGCTCTTCACTTATCTTGACACCAAAACCTGGAACAACCTTCCAGTCCCAACTGACATTTGAATAGAAACAGACTATGACAGATTCCAAAAAAAAAAAAATTATATACATACTATAGACATGTAACTCGAAATACCTAGCGTCACTAAATCCCATACTCGTTTCAAGTGTTAAGAACATAAGAACATAAGAAGGTGCCTCCGCTGGGACAGACCAGAGGTCCATCTTGCCCAGCGGTCCGCTCACGCGACGGCCCATGAGTACAGTCTTGGAACCTCAATCACCCCCTCCCAATTACTCCGTTCATAAAACTCTGTCCTCAACAAATTGCCATAATGAAGAATATGCATTCTATTATTCCTATATTGTAAGTCACTTTGAACCTATTTGGGTATAGCACTACTCAAAAATACTGGATTAGATTAGTGTTATACAGGACATGGAGGGTCATTTTCAAAATGGACATCTATGTCCGATTTGGATGTTTCCCGCTAAACATCCAACGTCTGAAGCACAGAATTATCCATTTTTGAAAGCCAAACTGCTAGATTTCCAAAATTGTCTAGGCTGCCGAGACATCTACATCTAGGCCGCTAAAACATCCAACTTTATACCCCATTTTTGACTACAGAAATGTCCAACTTAGAAATGTCCAAATGTTGTGAACTTTACCTAAAGGGTGCCAGATGGGCTGGGAGAAACACTAACTACATGGGTCAATGACTGGCTGAGTGGCAGACTTCAGAGGGTGGTAGTTAACGGTACCCTCTCTAAAACATTGGAGGTGACCAGTGGAGTACCGCAGGGCTCAGTCTTGGGCCCGCTCCTTTTCAACATATTCATAGGGGACCTAACTCAGGGGCTTCAAGGTAAGGTAACGTTATTCGCTGACGACGACAAACTATGCAATATAGTGAGAGACGGCAATTCACCCGATAGTATGACACAGGACCTACATTTGTTGGAGCTTTGATCCTCGACCTGGCAGCTGGGCTTCAACGCTAAGAAATGCAAGATCATGCACCTCGGCAGCAGAAATCCGTGCAGAACTTACACCTTGAATGGTGAGACCTTAGCTAGAACTTCAACAGAACGAGACTTGGGAGTGATCATCAGCGCAGACATGAAAACTGCTGATCATGTGGAGAAGGCTTCATCTAAGGCAAGACAGTTGTTAGGTTGCATCCGCAGGAGTTTCGTCAGCCGGAAGCCTGAAGTCATAGTGCCATTATACAGAACCATGGTGAGGCCTCATTTGGAATACTGTGTGCAATTCTGGAGGGCACACTACCGAAAAGATGTGCTGAGAGTAGAGTCGGTGCAACGGATGGCCACCAGAATGGTCTCGGGGCTCAAGGACCTATCGTACGAGGAAAGGCTGAAAAATTTGCGGCTGTACTCACTCGAGGAACGTAGGGAGAGAGGAGACATGATTGAGACGTTTATTGTTTATTGTTTAATTAGTTTCTTGATTAAACGCTTTATCGATTCTGCAAAGCGTTGTACAAAGCACTAGATAAAATAACATTGCAACAAACAGAATTACCATTAAAACAAACTTTTAAAAAATGAAAATACAAAACTATTAGACGAACTACAACACGTACTAGGTTAAATAAGGACGCACTAACAAAAGATACATGAAGGAAAGAGGGAGGAAATACAATAATTATAGTAAATGAGAGAGACATTAAAGGAAAGAACAAAAGGGCAGGACTTAATGGAGAAAAAAGAAGGAAAGAAAAGAGAAAAGAAAAGAAGAAGAAAAAAAATAAATAAAAAAAATTAAGAAATAACAACTTCAATTAAAAGCATCTTTAAAAAGGAAACATTTTAAGCTACTTTTAAACGTTTTTAAATTATTTTCTGTTTTTAGATAAAGCGGAAGAGCATTCCAAATCGTAGGAGCAGTTACAGAGAAGATAGAGGTTCGACGTGTACCAATTATTTTTAAGGAGGGGATATTTAAATTGGATTGGGTTATGGATCTTAAAGATCTTGGTGGATCATAGGGAATCAATATTCGATCAATAAAAGCTGGGGAATTAGTCTGCATAGTTTTAAATGTCAAAAGGGCAATTTTGTAAGTTATCCTATGTGAGATAGGTAACCAGTGGGCATCTTTTAACAGGGGAGTAACGTGGTCATACTTTGTTGCTCTGGAGTATATTACCGGCCGTATCGAGATGGAAGAAGAGATTCTCTTTCTCAAAGGACCCTCAGCCACAAGAGGGCCAGAGGCGGGAAATTTCATGGCGACACCAGGAAATATTTCTTCACCGAGAGAGTGGTTGATCCTTGGAACGAGCTCCCGGTGCAGGTGATCGAGGCAAACAGCGTGCAAGAATTTAAGAGCAAATGGGATGCCCATGTGGGATCCCTTAGAGCAGTGATTCCCAACCCTGTCCTGGAGGAACACCAGGCCAATCGGGTTTTCAGGCTAGCCCTAATGAATATGCATGAGAGAGATTTGCATATGATGGAAGTGATAGGCATGCAAATTTGCTTCATGCATATTCATTAGGGCTAGCCTGAAAACCCAATTGGCCTGGTGTTCCTCCAGGACAGGGTTGGGAACCACTGCCTTAGAGGGTTAAGCCAAGGGAACCTGTCACCAGGAGTGAGATCCCTAGGATAGTAGACTTGGGGGTGGGTCAGTAGAGTGGGCAGACCTGATGGGCTATGGCCCTTATCTGCTGTCATCTTCTATGTTTCTATCTCATCAGAACCCCATTATAATTTATAGTGAGCCCTCCAAAACCTACTATACCCACCTGTCTACCACCCCTATAGCCCTTAAGGCTGCAGATGACTCCTTTATAGCACTATAGTAGAGTTTTATTTGGCTCATACTTTCTACCATAAATGTTGTGTTTAGAGTGGCTTATGAGCCTGGCTCCTCCTGTCTATGCTTCACTAGTCCTAGATTCAGATCTTTGGAGGAGGTGGGAGGCGGTCAGTGAACTGCAGCTGCTGGGTCAGGCCAGTGGTCCATCATGCCCAGCAGTCTACTCATGTGGAGCCCCTTAGATCAAAGACCAGTGCCCTAACTGAATCTAGCCTTACATGCATATGTTCTGGTTCAGCAGGAACTTGTCTAACTTTATCTTGAATCCCTGGAGGGTGTTTTCCCCTATAACAGCCTCCAGAAGAGCATTCCAGTTTTCTACCACTCTCTAGGTGAAGAAGAACTGCCTTACGTTTGTACGGAATCTCGTTCTCTCTACCTTGGAATCTCGTTTTCTCAACATCACCTATTCCCTCTGGCTCCGTCACGCAGGATTCCTGCGTACCATTTTCCAAATGTGCTAACTTTAGGCTCCCACTTTTGGAACTTCAGCGAATAATCAATTCCATGAACACAAAAAACGCAGGCAGTGACTCAATTCCTCCAACAATTCTCATACGATACTTTGTAACATTCGGTCCTCATATTCTAAAATTAGTTTCTACTAATTTGACAACAAGCTCTGTTCCAAAATCCTGGAAGGAAGCCCTTATCCATCCAATCATAAAAGATTCGAAAATTAGTGCGGCTGAATGTACAAATTATTGCCCTATTTCTAATATCCCCTTCTTATCAAAAGTTACTGAAAAGATCATCTTCAATCAAATATCCGATTTCGTGGAAAGCACCAATGCTTTACACCCAAATCAGACTGGATTTAGAAAGCATCATTCAACTGAACTCTCTTTAATTGGTCTTCTTACTAACATCAATTACCACTTGGACCACCATAACTCTATCTTACAAATTTCTCTTGACTTATCTTCTGCTTTTGATACAATCGATCATCCTTTGCTAATTCATCGACTAGAGGAAATAGGGATTACTGGTCAAATCCTTAATTAGTTTATTTCATATTTCAAGGAACGCTCTTCAAAAGTATAATTTAATGGCTCAAAATCTTTTGCATTCACTAACAACTATGGCATACCACAAGGATCCATACTCTCATCCAGGGCTAGGCAAATGCTGGGTTGTATCCGGAGAAGCTTTGTTAGTTGGAAGCCCGACGTCCTAATGCCCTTGTACAGAACCATGGTGAGACCTCATCTGGAGTACTGCGTACAATTCTGGAGGCCACATTACCGTAAAGATGTACTGAGAGTCGAGTCGGTACAGCGGATGGCCACCAGGATGGTCTCGGGGCTTAAAGATCTCTCATACAAAGAAAGGCTGAACGAATTGCAGCTATACTCTCTCGAAGAACGCATGGAGAGAGGAGACATGATTGAGACGTTTAAGTATGTCACTGGTCGTATCGAGGTAGAAGATGATATTTTCCTTCTTAAAGGACCCTCCGCCACAAGAGGACACCCGCTGAAAATAAAGGGCGGGAAGTTTCATGGCGACACCAGGAAATACTTCTTCACCGAAAGAGTGGTTGACAGCTGGAATAAGCTCCCAGTGCAGGTGATCGAGGCCAGCAGCGTGCCGGATTTTAAGAACAGATGGGATGCTCATGTCGGATCTCTAAGAAGGAAAGGTCATCAGAGAGCGATTAAATAGGGGGGGGTGGGTCAGTGGTGTGGGCAGACTCGATGGGCCTCGGCCTTTTTCTGCCGTCACTTTCTATGTTTCTATGTTTCTCTCTACTTCTCTTTAATATTTTCCTGACTCCGTTAATCACGCTAGGATAATCAATTGGTTTTATCGTCTACGCTTATGCAGACCGTCAAGGTGGGCTTCCCAAGCGTAGGTTAAAGAGTCTGTTGTGAGAACCTTCTGATGAGGGAGAGTGTGGAAAAGCAAACCTCTGGAAAGATTGGAAGAGAGCATCCACCAGTGAAGAGATTGTCTCAACAAAGGAGTTATATTGATGTGTTGAGAGAGTGGGTCTGAAGCTTGCTGCCACTGAGATGCCAGGGTCCACTGAGGTATTCGAAGGTGAAGTCTGGCAAAAGGAGTCACGTGAACTGTAGAGGCCATGTGACCAAGTAGAATCATCATGTGTCGCACTGAGATTGATGTGAGGGCAGACACTTGAACACAAAGGCGAATGAGAGCATCTTGGCGTGGTTGAGGCAGGAATGCTCTGAGCCGGATAGTGTCCAGGACGACCCCGATAAACTGAAGAGTTTGAGAGGGGTGCAACTTGGAAAATTGACTTCTAACCCCAGACATTGGAGGAACATAATAGTCTGTCGCTGCAATAATTCCTTGTTGAGAGGGAGCTTTGATGAAATATTTGAAAACCCTGGGTATGCAGGGCTGCAGCTACCACCACCAAACACTTTGTGAAAACTCTGGGGGATGATGTGAGTCCGAAAGAAAGAACTCAGTATTGAAGATGAAGATTCCCCACCTGAAATCTTAAGAATCTGCGAGAGGCTGGATGAATTGGGATATGAGTGTAAGCCTCTTTGAGATCTAGAGAGCATAACCAATCCCCTTGATCCATCAGGAGGTACAGAGTTGGTAAAGAGAGCATCCAAAACTTCTCTTTGACTAGAAATTTGTTGAGAGCTCGGAGATCCAGAATAGGTTGCAAATCCCCCGTCTTCTTTGGGACTAGAAATAATGGGAATAGAACCCCGTGACCTGTTAGTTCAAAGGAACCTCCTCGACAACTCGAAGGCGAAGAAGAGCCTGAGCTTCCTGAAGAAGGGGAACTGGATGGAACTGCGATGAACTGGAGGAAAACTCTCTTGGAGGGATATCTGGAGATACTTGAAGAAAGTGAAGTGAGTATCCCTCCCGAAGGATGTTGAGAACCCAGAGATCTGAGATGATCAGCTCCCACTGGTGATAAAAATGGTGAAGCCGACCTCCTATGGGCAGAAGAGAAGTCTGATGGATGGAGAAGTCTGATGAATGCTCAAACTGAGAATGTCTGAGTCGGCTTAGCCGCAGGAGTTTGGGGTTTTTGCTGTCTCTGCTGCTGTGGCAGCCATCTAGACGGAGGCCTGGAGAAAGCTGGAGTCGTTTTTTGAGGATAATGACTTGGTGGAGGCTTGTAAGGCCTTTGGCTGGATCAAGGATGCAAAGGAGCACTCATGTTCAGAGAGACGCTTAGTAGCAGCCTCGATGGAATCATCAAAAAGTTCATTTCCTTGGCAAGGCAAGTTCGCTAGACAGTCTTGCAAATTGGAGTCCATGTCCATAATGCAGAGCCAAGCAAGTTGACGCATAGCCACAGCAAAAGCGGTAACTCTGGATGATAACTCAAAGGCATTGTAAGTGGCTTGTAGCATGAAGAGGTGAATTTGTGACAGAGTGAGAAGAATCTGTCTGAACTCTGGAAGACATTGCTCCTCAAGAGGAGGAAAAAACTTAAGCATTATTTTAAGGTAGTGATTAAAATAAGAGGTGAAGATGTAATTGTAGTTGAGAATTCGATTTGCCATCATGGAATTCTGATAGATCCTGTGGCTGAACTTGTCCATGGTGTGGCCTTCCCTGCCTGGAGGCACCGTAGCATAGACCTTAGAGGGTTGAGCTTTCTTTAATGAAGATTCCACCACTAAGGATTGGTGAGATAACTGCGGTTTTTCAAATCCCTTGCAAGGAACCATGCGATACCTAGATTCCATCTTAGAAGGTATGGCCAGAATAGATTAAGGGTTTTCCATATTCCTGAGAAACATTTGTTTAACACAGGAATCATGGGAAGCCTCAAGGTTTCCTTGGATGGATGAGGCAACTCCATGTCGGCTAGGTACTCAGGAGTGTGCTTAGATTCAGAGTGTAGATCCGAGTGAAGAGCCTGACCCATATCAAAGACAAACCTCACAAACGAGGAGGATTTTGAGGTGGAAGGTTCCTCAGGAGAAGGAGACCGAGACTTGGGAACAGCCGAATAAGATAGTGAAGCTTCTCTGGAATATTGAGAAGGCATTTCAGAATCTAGCGCTATGGTCACTGAAGAAGCTCCACTGCCTGTCATAGGAGGAGTAAGAGAATGTTTGCGCTTCAGAAGCCTCGATGGAGAAGTCCCCGGAGTCCGAGGGACGGTTTGGCTCGAGGCAGGTGGAGAAGGTTCCCTCGCAGATGGTCTCGATGGAGGGGTCCTCAGACTGGATGGGCTTCGAGGTGAAGCAGCTGTAGGGGTCTTTCCTTATTTGCACCTGAAGGTTAGGCCTCTCTGACATCATCAAGCCTGAACCATTATTTGCAAGAAATCATTCCAGCCTGAACCTAGCAAGAAGAGAAAGAAGAACACATCTTTGCTGTTTCTGCCTGATGCATTCTGGGTATGTACCAGAATTGTTTTTTAGTCAAGGACATCCATCTATGCCTTCATACTCTGCCTATGTGAATCTTGGGGGAGTTATTGCTCCTGTTCTTCTTATCTAACGAAGGCGCCTCTGCTTCAGATTGTACGAGACTCTATACAGAAAGGCTATGCATTTAAGCTCTGTTTCTGGATTGGTCCGGAGAAGTCATCTGACGAAATCCAAGTGAAAACATGCTAATTATAATTTAGTCTGTGTTAGGATGTGGGTGAACTCGCATCTTATCATAGGTGTTCTCCATGCACTTCTTTTATAATAATTAAGACCTGAGAAGTTACCTCTTGTGATTAGCTCTCTTCCAGGGAGTGAAGGAACAGGACTTTTATCCAGACCTGGTTTTCATATCACATAAAGGAAACCTTTGCTGCCAACATAAGTTACAGCTTCTCCAGTGGCTGACAAACTCTTGTTCCAGTACCAAAAGAATTCTTATCTTCAGTGCTGAGTAGAAGACGTCTTCCCTTTCACCTGATTTTGTGCCAAGGCCTAATTGAATGGTGAGAATACGGAATTCTATTATCTTATCAGATGGAGTTAGACAAATGAATCCTATTGTGGTTCAGGATAAGGAGAAGTGAAGCTACTCTTGGTGATAACCTGTAATAGTTGCTGCTAATCAGGAATTATTATTATAAGGAATTATAGAGTGTAAGAATTAGTTTACTTATTTATCTAGCAAGTGTGTTGTAATAATTCTGTACTGAGTTTCATATATGTAATCGGATATTTTGTGAACAATAATTTAGTTATTGCTGCTGGCTTTTGAATTACATTTTTCTATCTATATAATAAAACCGTAGGCGGCGCATGCGCATTCTTATCGGCGTGCTTCCATGATCCGTATGTCCGTGGCCGCCAAGAGTGAAGCATGCCCCGCGCTTACTATGGCACCACACGCAGCTGAGTTCGGCACGGCGGTTTCCCCAGATAGGGGAAGTCAAACAACTCACTCCCGACGCGCAGCTGAGTTCGGCATGGCGGTTTCCCCAAATAGGGGAAGTCGAAAAACTCACTTCCGGCTCTCCTTGGCACGGCGGTTTCCCCAGATAGGGGAAGCCGAACAGCTCACTCCCGCCTCATGGTCCTGCCGCCGCTCCTGTTCACAGCGGCCTGCACGTCAACGACTCCCCCCCCCCCCCCATCCTCCCGCAACAGCCGCTACCGCTCATGTTCAAAGCGGCCTGCTGAGGTTCGCAGCCGGCTGTAGCGAACCTCTCAGGCCGCTCTCCACATGGTAGCACGTTCCCTCTGACACAATCGCGTCAGAGGGAACATGCTACTGAGGTGGACAGCGGACAAGTATCGGAACAATGTTCCGGTTCCAGACAGGCAATACACTAACAAGGATCAGTGATTGAAATGACCCATCCATACTGGCTACACTTTTTAAAACTGGTAAGAGGCCAGGACATAGAAAAAATAGGAATCGGCAAATAAATGAGGTTCAGTGGCAGGGCCTAAGCCCAGAGTCCACCAGCCCAAAAAGACAAAGGAAAAAGTTTTTTTTTACAAGTAAAACTTACAAGATGCGCCGGCACAACGACTTCAGAAAAATAACAAAGCTGCGGTGTGAGAAGGCAACGAAGAACTGCAGAGCTGAAGCAAACGGGACTTCTCGGCTCTGCGGAAAACGTTTAACAGGAGACGCACGCCCTAACTCGGGCAGGAAGGCACTCGTGCATGCGCGGTGCAGCACTCGTAAGCTCTTAAAAGATCTTCAAGCAAGTCTGCTCGCGAGGCTGTCCGCTACAGGGCTCTGTTGGTGACGTCACCCACATGTTGAAAATATGCTGCCTGCTTGTCCTAGGATAACATGTCTTCCCCTCTCTCGAGAAATGCAAGACCTGAACTCAGGCAACAAGAACAAGGCATATACATAGCTGAGAAATTTAATGAATTCTTTGCTTTAGTCTTTATTGAGAAGGATGTAAGAAAACTACCCACATCAGAAATGGTATTTTAAAATGAGCAAAAAAACAAGCAGAAATGACCAAGGTATTCAAGCTGGCAAAGCTTTAATAAGTATCACATATATACAGTAAAGTTCAGACAAACCCGACACAGGCCATGTTTCAGCAAACTGCCTGCATCAGGGGTTCACAATCTACAAAGCCAAATGTAAAGAAGAATACAGCATAAAGAAAAATAAAAACAGTGATATATATGCACATTTAAATATAAATTCCATTAAGAACATCAATACAAACTGGAAAAAAAAGTATTAGCATTACTGATTTAATAAACAAACAATTAAAAAAAAAATTAAAGCTCCCCCCACCACACACACACCACAAACCTCCGCCAAGATTTCCTACCCGACAAGTATTTCAACTGTGCATGCTACAACTTCGTTTCTGCATGTAACTCTTCTTTAGCATTCATAGCCTCTGTACCAACCTTTAGAACCTACTTAACAGCCCGAAACAGCATGTAACATCTTTATTCTACCAGCCCTCATCAGATAACCGCATGTAACTGCTTGTTATATCCCTACAGCTCTACTAATCATTTGTTAAATCCTACAGCATTCTTAGGCATCTGCACCAACCCCCAGCAATTACTAACAGCACATAACAGCTCATCCAGCCTGTCACAACACTGCTACCCCTTCTGCCTTCTTCAGCCTTACAATCCCCTTTCACCCCCAATCAAACCCGAAAAAAAAAAAAAAAAAAAAAAAAAAAAAAAATCAAGCACCCCAACATGGCCTGGCCAAACCCTCACCAATGTGCTTCACTGCTCATACTTTATCTCATCACCATCAGGATCTGCACAGCCGACCCAATATACCCCGCCCACATCCCAGTCCACTACTCCACATTCCGCACAGTAAAAACCAAATTTCATACACCCACTCTCCACTCTCCACATGACTTCCCCAACATAAGCCCACCCCCCAACCCCCCACCCCACAGACCAACCAAACCTCGCCTAAAAAAACAAAGATCACTGAAAAAACTAGCTTACTTCCACTACTCTCCTATCGACCCCACCAACCTCCAAAACCTTCAAGGTTTCTACCTAAATATAAGATCGATGAGAAATAAATCCATTCTCATTAAAGACTGGCTCACCGAAACCAATCCCGACTTCGTTCTACTCACCGAAACCTGGCTATTATCAGACACAGACATCATTATCAAAGACTGTCTTCCCCCAGGCTTCAAGATTTTGTCCCAAGCCAGAACCTGGGGAAGGGGAGGCGGACTAGCAATAATCTTCAAAGACCACCTAAATTGCACCACACTCAACACCAAATCCTCCCCCAATCTAGAAATGATAGCCACCTCCCTAACCTCAAAATCCTTAGCCTCCTCCTTAACAATCACGCTGTGTTATATTCCCCCCAAAAAATGGACCCTAGCAAAGGAGGACTTCGCCGAATTTCTACTCTCCAACTCTTTAGCAAGTCCATACAACCTTCTTTGCGGAGACATCAATATTCACCTGGAGCAAACAGACCTTCCAGACATATCCGACTTCTGGCTACTAATCTCGCAACTAGGCTACTTCAAGCCCCCGCCCATCACAACCCACCAAAGAGGCCATCAATTAGACCTAGTGACATTCTCCACCAAAGAACCAGCCACCCCTAAATTTTACTGGGAACAGAACAGCTGGACAGACTCCCTATGGTCGGATCACAAACTATGCCACTTCTCCATCCAATGCCAACAAAAAGCCACTAAAAACAGAACATCAAAAAACACCAAAACTCACACCACCAGAGGTAAAATCGATCCGGCTGAATTTTGGCCCCTCTACGAATCTCTCTCAAAACAAAACGAAGATACGGATCAAATTATGACCTCTTGGATCAAAGACAGCACAAAAATCCTAGACGAAATTGCCCCCTTAAAAACACGCAGAACTAGATCTCCTATCCAGGATGGATGGTTTGATTCAGAGCTATTACAGGCAAAAAGGGACCTAAGAAGATCAGAAAGACAATGGATTAAATCTGGAGCCCAAGAACACAGAACTACATGGAGACTCAAACTAAAAAACTACAAAAACCTTACCAAGAACAAACGAAAAAAATTCTATGCCCATAAAATTGGAAATGTTTCAAACAACAGCAGTAACCTTTTCAAACTGGTCAACGACCTCTACAACCTTGAAACCCTCGCCAACACCTGCGTAAACGAACCCACTCTAACCGCGAACACCCTTGCAGACTTCTTTAACACTAAGGTACAAAAATTAAGATCATCGATACCTGCCCCAACCAACCCCCACGGGGACTTCCCAATCCTTCTCAACTCAAACAGGCCCAAACTAGACCCAGGTTCCAGAACAGACCTAAGCTGGAATCAATTCACAAATATCGACTGGCCAACCTTCAACACATATTTTAACAAATATTCAAACTCCTTCTGCAGACTGGATACCTGCCCCCCCAACATTATGAAAACTGCTCCAATCCATTTTAAGACCAATATGTTAGCATGGGTTAACCTATTACTAACCACTGGCAGTTTCCCAGCAGAACAAGGCCACATTTCAATAACTCCTATCATAAAAAACAAGAAAGAACCATCTAGCTCCCCATCCAACTACAGACCTATCGCTAGTATCCCGCTATTCACCAAAATGACAGAAGGGGTGGTAAACGCCGAACTTACCACATACCTAGATAAATTTGATATCCTAAATGACAACCAATCAGGCTTTCGCTCCAACCACAGCACCGAAACCATCATAGCCTCCCTCCTAGACCACATACACACACTCTTCAGTCGGGGAACCAGTGCCCTGATCATACAACTGGACCTGAGCAGTGCATTCGATCTAGTCGACCATGACATTCTCCTAGACTGCCTTGCCTACATTGGCATCTCCGGCCAGGTTCTTAACTGGTTCAATGGGTTCCTACGGAACAGATCCTACAGGGTTTTCAAAAACGACTCTCTTTCCTACCCATGGGAAAACTCCTGTGGTGTGCCACAGGGCTCCCCCCTGTCCCCCACCCTGTTCAACATATACCTCACCTCCCTAGGAAACCTCCTGCAAAGCCTCAAGCTAAAATTCTTTATATACGCAGACGACATTACCATAGTCATCCCTCTAACCAGTTTCACTCAAGAGCTCCTCAACTCCCTCACAAGCATAATTAGTCAGATAGAACTCTGGATGCTAACCTTTAGACTAAAACTAAACCCAGACAAAACAAAATTCTTCCTAGCAACCCCCAATGACAAAATCAAAGACACCACAATTCAAGTGAAAGGATCCACATTCCCCCTCGAACAAACCTTAAAAGTTCTGGGAGTAACACTGGACAAACATCTATCCCTCGAGAAACACACTGATATCACAGTCAGGAAAAGTATCTCGACTCTATGGAAACTCCGCACCATAAAAAAATACTTTGACGACTCTTCATTCCGCCTCCTAGTGCAATCCTCCATACTCAGCATACTGGACTACTGCAACATCATCTACTTAGGCTCCACAAAGAAAACCATCAGGAGACTAAGGATGATCCAGAACACCGCCGTCCGCCTCATATTTGGCCTGAAAAAATGGGACCATATCACCCCTTTCTACCATAAACTTCACTGGCTCCCTCTAGAATCCAGAATCATATTCAAATTTGCCTGTTTTTGCTACAAAACGTTATTTGGCTTATCCCCAAGCTACATCACCCCTCACTTCACCCTTAACCACAACTACAAGAACGCCCGTAAAATTCAACTCTTCGCCTTCCCCTCCCTAAAACTATGCCACTCAAAAAAATTCCTAGACAAAACCTACGCCTTCCAAGCCGCCAAACTAAACCCTTGGCTAGCCCAAATGGTCCTCAAGGCCCACAACTACCTCGACTTCAGAAAATTACTCAAAACTCACCTATTCCGAGACCAAGACCCTCAATGCCCTTTCCAATCCTCTTCCCCCCCCTTCTGATCCTCGCCCCCCCTGTTCTCCCTCCTCTTCCCACTACTTCTCTCCTTGCTGTTCGCAACTCTGACCATTTTGATATGTAATCACTTGTAAATACTCTCTCCTTGCTGTCTGCCACTCTATGATCAATTTGTGTAACCACTCGTAATCTCTGTCAAACTACTCCATGATCAATTTGATATGTAACCACTTGTAATCTCTGTCTAAATAATGTGAACCGCCTAGAACTCTTCGGGGTATGGCGGTATACAAAAATAAAGTTATTATTATTATTATTATTATTATTTACAAAACCGTAGCACTGTTTTTAGTGCCGGCCACGGCGATAACAGCTCTGACGCTCATAGGAATTCTATAAGCATCAGAGGTATTACCACCACAGCCAGCGCTAAAAACCACACTACGGTTTTGAAAAAAAAAAAAGGAAGGGTAATTGAATGAAGAAGATTAAAAATGAAAAACCTATAATGACCATCAAAACAAGAGATTTACAATAAAAAAAAGAAGATGACAGGTTAGCATCATGTGTGGACAATGCCCAAATGACAAATACTGAAAACCCTATAATTACACAAATGGATGCAGGAATACCATAAAAAATATACAGACCGCTTTGAAATATACTACTATGTACAATTCATCAGATAAAGCATATACCAATCACATTTCAACTCAATCCTTCTGTAAACTCCTTAGCTAACATAAACAACTCCCTTGAATTATTTTAAGTAATTACACTTTGCCTCATGTAAACACCCCTTTATATTGTACCATCCTCTCTCTCTCCATAACATTTTCATTTCCAGTTTTCACATTCTCATTCTTCTAGTACAACCTTTACAGTCGTCTCAGAGCTCTTTTCCACTTCTGGAAAGAGTCTTGGAACCCACAAGCTCCAAGTTTTTGAATTTTCAAAAAAGCAGTTACTGTATTTTTCGCCCCATAAGATGCACTTTTCCCCCCAAAAAAGTGGGTAGAAATAAGGGTGTGTCTTATGGAGCAAATATAACAAACCCCCTTCCCCCCCCGGTACCTTTTAAAAAATCCCGGCAGTCCAGTGCACTTTCCGCACTCCTGCCTCGCTGGACGGCTGCCTCCTTATCTCTTCCCCTGATCTCTTCCGGCAGCAGCAGAGTGGCACACAAGGCAGATGTGAGCTTTTCGCGCGCCGCTCTCTGAATGGTTGCTGACAGTTCTCATGGGATTCACGAGAACTGATTACAGCCATTCAGAGAGCAGCGCGGGACCAGGCAAATGCGTAAAAAGCTCGCCCCTGCCTTGTGCGCCGCTCTGCCACTGCCAGAAGAGATCAGGAGGCAGCCATCCAGCAAGACAGGAGTGCGGCAAATGTGCTGGACCAACGGGATTTTTAAAAAGGTACCGGGGGGGGGGGGGGGGCTGCCAACCGCTAGACCTGCCTTGTACCCTGTCCTGACCTACCACTAGATCACCAGAAGGAGGACAGGGTACAAGGCAGGGCAGTGGGCAGAATTTTTTTTTTTTGAGGTTTCCTCCTCTACAGGGGGATACGTCCTATGATTGGATGCGTCTAATAGAGCAAAAAATTTGGTACTTACCATAACAGGTGTTATCTGTGGACAGCAGGCAAATATTCTCACATGTGAGTGACATCATCCATGGAACTCAGTATGGACAGTGCAAAAATGCACTACCACTTTAAGCTTTTGAAGCTTCTAGACTGCCCACACCGCACATGCCTTATATACTTAAATA
Organism: Geotrypetes seraphini; assembly: GCF_902459505.1. Lineage (NCBI taxonomy): Eukaryota > Metazoa > Chordata > Amphibia > Gymnophiona > Dermophiidae > Geotrypetes > Geotrypetes seraphini. The sequence continues at coordinate 91,285,200 of NC_047085.1, forward strand.
CTTGGTGCAGATTGTATAATGCTTTTTAAAAACTGTGGTATAGCTCTGGGCATATAATCCATTATACTTCCAGAATTATATGTAGAAAAGGAGGATGGGTTTGGGGAGTTCCAGGGTAAGGGGGAAAAGGGAAAGAGGCTTATATACTGCTTTTTTTGGTTACACATTCAAAGAGGTTTAACATATATACAAGTACTTATTTTGTATCTGGGGCAATGGAGGATTAAGTGACTTGCTCAGGGTCACAAGAAGCAGTGCTGCAATTCGATCCCACAACCTCCGAGAATCTCGGAGACAGCGTGATCTCGCAGGCCTTGAGCATGCGCAGATGCTCAAGGCCCAGCAAAGGCGTCCCCCACCGTTCGAACACTCCTCGTAGGGCCTGAGAGTGTAGTGACCACTCGTGTGGCTGGAGGAGGCGGCTGAGTCTGTCCGCCAGGCAGTTTTATTCTCCTTGTATGTACACCGCCCGAAGGAAGGTGTTGTTGGAGATTGCCCATTTCCAGAGGTGTAGGGCTTCCAGACAAAGGGGCCAAGACCCTGTGCCCCCTTGTTTGTTTACGTAGTACATCGCTACTTGGTTGTCGGTTCGGATGAGAACCACTCGGTCGCGGAGCAGATGTTGGAAGGCTACAGCTGCGAGGTAGATGGCCCGAAGTTCTAGCACGTTGATGTGGCAGCGGCGGTCTTGTGCTGACCACATTCCTTGGGTGCGTAGGCCGTCCAGATGGGCTCCCCAAGCGTACTCCGACGAGTCCGTGGTGAGTACCTTGCTGTGGGGTGGGGTGAGGAAGAACAAACCTTTGGAAAGATTTGAAGAGTCGGCCCACCAGCGGAGCGATCGTTGCAATGAAGGAGTCACTGTCACGGAGTGGTCGATCGGGTCCCGGTCTTGACGCCAATGAGACGCCAGGGTCCATTGAGGGATTCTCAGATGGAGGCGGGCGAAGGGTGTGACATGGACGGTGGAGGCCATGTGGCCCAGAAGGGTCATCATCTGTCGAGCTGATACTGAGGTCAGCCGAGAGATCCTTCGGCTCAGACTTACTAACGCCTCCAGGCGCGGAGGGGGGAGGAAGGAACGGAGGCGAACCGTGTCCAGCGTGGCCCCGATGAACTGTAGGGACTGCGAGGGGCGTAGTTGAGATTTTGGGAAGTTTATTTCGAACCCCAGACTTTGTAGGTAGGTAATAGTCTGTTGGGTCGCTGAGATAACCCCTTCCTTGGACGGGGCTTTGATTAGCCAGTCGTCCAGGTAGGGGAATACCTGGAGGCCCTGGGAACGTAAGGTTGCTGCTACCACCACGAGGCACTTGGTGAAGACCCGAGGTGATGATGCTAGTCCGAAGGGGAGGACTCGGTATTGTAGGTGCCAGTCCCCTACTTGGAAACGCAAAAACTTGCGATGAGCGGGGTGCACTGGGACATGTGTGTACGCCTCCTTGAGATCGAGGGAGCAGAGCCAGTCGCCCTCGTCGATCAGGGGGTAGAGTGTTGGTAGTGAGAGCATCCGAAACTTTTCCCGTACCAGGAATTTGTTGAGGCGTCTCAAGTCTAGTATTGGGCGTAGGTCTCCCGTTTTTTTCGGTACCAGGAAGTAACGGGAGTAGAAGCCCTTCCCCCGTTGGTCGGGGGGGACCTTCTCCACTGCTCTCAGGCGAAGCAGGTCTCGAGCTTCGGAGAGGAGTAGAGGTCGCTGAGTCCGGTTGGGAGGGCAATTCCTTGGGGGATTGTCCGGGGGAATGGCCCGAAAGTTGAGAGAGTACCCTGATGAGATCACGCCAAGGACCCATGCGTCCTACGTGAGTTGTTCCCAGCGGGGGTAAAAGGCTTTGAGTCGACCTCCGATGGGAAGGTGGCCTGGGACTATGGCGGAGGGGGCCCGCCCCCTTCCGCGTGTCCCGTCAAAAGGACGGGGATGGTTTGGTGGTCGCGGGCAGTTGAGACTTGGGCATGGCCCTGTGATGGGCTTGTGAACGTCTGGGTGGGGGCCGCGAGAAAGCAGGGGTGGACTTTTGTGGGTAGCGGCGCGGAGGGGCCCTGTATGGCCTGGGCGCTGGCGGTTTGGGCTTTTGCCGGACAAGGGAGGCAAACGAGCGTTCATGTTCGGAGAGGCGTTTTGTCGCCGCCTCGATAGTGTCATCGAACAATTCCTTTCCCACGCAGGGGAGGTTAGCCAACCGGTCCTGTAAGTTGGGGTCCATGTCGACCAGGCGCAGCCAAGCTAGTCGGCGCATGGCGATAGCGAAGGCTGCTTCTCTGGAGGAGAGTTCGAAGCCATCGTAGGCCACGTGGAATAGATGAAGGCGCAGGTTGGAGAGGGACTCTAAAAGCAGGCCGAACGTTCCCTGCCGGGAGGCCGGTAGGTCAGTCTCAAAGGCTCTCAATAGTCCAATGAGGTGTTTGAGGTATGATGTGAAGGTGAAAGTGTAGCTTTGCACCCTAGAGGCCATCATTGCGTTTTGGTATAGTCTCCTGCCGAACTTGTCCAGGGTTCGGCCTTCTCGGCCTGGGGGGACCGCTGCTGAGACCCGGGACGGGTGAGCCTTTTTCAAGGAGGATTCCACTAGCAGCGATTGGTGGGAGAGCTGTGGTTGCTCAAATCCCGGGTAAGGTACTGTGCGGTACTTGGCCTCCATTTTGGAGGGTACGGCCGTGACCATGTAGGGGGTCTCCAGGTTCCTGAAGAAGGCCTGTTGGAGTACCGGGTTAGGTGGTAAGCGAAGGGACTCTCTGGGCAGTGATGGCATACCCAGCTCCGCCAGGTACTCCTTCGAGTATCTGGAGTCGGACTGGAGGTCTAAGTCCAATGCGTGGCTCATGTCTTGGACAAAGCGAGTGAAGGATGGGCGAGATGTCCCCGGGGCCCCGTGCGGGGTCGGGGAACGAGACCTTCGTCGGGTGGAGAAGGATAAGGAGGCTTCCCTCGAGTATCGAGGTTCATGCTCTGATCCATGCTCCGAGGTTGGGGAAGCACTGTGAGAGTGTTCCGGGGTTGTCGATCTTCGGCGTCTCGAGGAGCCCCTCGGAGACGATGCCGGGGTTAGGGGTACCGATCGATGTCGGATTGGTGACCTCGATCCGGACTCCCTCGGAGAATACGTCCGAGGGGGAGTTCGGAGGATGCGCGGGTTGGAGAGTGATAACTCAGCCACCCTTAGTGGTCCTGTACGAGGTGTGGGAGAACGGCCTCGTAGGGTTGGTGAACCTCGGGCCTTCTTGGAGGTGCGGCAGTTCGAGGTTTCTGTCGTTCTAGCCCGACGTTTTGCCCCTCGGTGGTCCGCGGAGGGGGAACGTCTCGGGCGTCTCGGCGAGGAGTCCGAGGAGGATGGGATGCGGCGAGGATTGCGCACCTTTCCTCGAGGTTGTTCGGTGTGAGGCCCAGGCTGGTCTGGCACATTCGAGGTCGAGGCCGATTGAAACTGGGCCATTGCAGCGGACAGCTCCGACATGATCATCGCTCGGAGTAGGTCCTGGAAGACGGGCACGGACAGCATCGAAGGCATGTCCACTGCCTCGGTGCGCTCCACCGGGGGCGACCTCGTATCAGAGTATTCCCGTGTGGTGGAGGCACGGCCCGAAGGCTTGGAGGGCTTAGACGGGGCTGTAAGCATGGGGCTTCCGCCATGCGTCGCCGTTGTCCCCGAGGCTGGCTTCTTCGCTGTTACAGAACCTGAAGAGGGAAGAGGGGACTTACCCGGAGCCGAGGTTTTCTGTTGTCCCGAGGACTTCGGGGTCGAGTCTCGAGGCGATGCCGAGGTATCCGGGGCCGAGGTCAAGGCCGGGGCCGAGGCCGGGGCCGACCTCGAGGCCGAGGTGGAGGGTTGGTCCGGGGTGAAGAGATCCGCCATGCGGGCTTTTCTTCGGCGGAGGGCCCGGTTTTGGAAAATAGCGCACTGTGGGCAGGAGTCGGTTGGATGAGTCGCCCCCAGACAGAGGATGCACCGGCGATGCGGATCTGTGAGAGAAAGGAGCCGCTCGCACCGGGTGCACTTTTTAAAGCCGGTCAAAGGCCGGGACATTAAATCGAAAGTAGCCGCGGCTCGATTAGCCACGCGGCCACGGGGACCCGGAAGCCTCCGGGTCGTTGTAAACGAAGCAGGAATCAAGTAAAAAGGTAAGGAATTCGCGCACAGCGACTTAATCGTGAAAAAACAAGAAAAAATCGCGGTGCTAGAAGGCAGTTGGGGCAGAGCCTGAAAAACATGGCTTCTAGGCTCGCGGAAAATTTTGAACTGGAGACCACGAGGGGATGCACCCCCTAGTGGAGCAGGAAGGCACGCATGCGTGGAGCAGCAGAGCAAACTTGAATCTTCAATCAAGTTTGCTTGAAAATGCTTCCGTATCGGGGCTCCGTAGATGACGTCACCCACATGTGAGAATATCATGCCTGCTTGTCCTGGGATAATCCATTATACTTCCAGAATTATATGTAGAAAAGGAGGATGGGTTTGGGGAGTTCCAGGGTAAGGGGGAAAAGGGAAAGAGGCTTATATACTGCTTTTTTTGGTTACACATTCAAAGAGGTTTAACATATATACAAGTACTTATTTTGTATCTGGGGCAATGGAGGATTAAGTGACTTGCTCAGGGTCACAAGAAGCAGTGCTGCAATTCGATCCCACAACCTCCGAGAATCTCGGAGACAGCGTGATCTCGCAGGCCTTGAGCATGCGCAGATGCTCAAGGCCCAGCAAAGAGGACGCAGATCTTTGGTAACGGGCAAGTCCTGTGCGTTGGTGCCGGTGGCCAGATGGGAGTAAGCAGCGTGTTCGGTTGGGTCTGGGGGATTTCTGATCGTGGCGGGGGGGGTGCAACACGAGCGGGGGGATGCCGTATCGCGGGGGAAGGGTGCCGTATCGCGGGGGGTGCTGCTCGCAAATCGAGGCAAGCTCGGTTTCCGAGGCTTCGATTTTGCGAATGTTTTGCTCGTCTTGCAAAACACTCGGAAACATTTGCACTTGTAAACCGGAGGTACCACTGATATGCTTAATTGTGCAATGCAAAAAAACAGGTATAACTGGCATGTCTCCTTTGTATATTTAAACACACCTGTTTCAATGTATAGCACTGCTGTGCTGAATGTACATACTGTATATTTTGAAATGTCTACATTAGATAAATTATATCTTACCCTCCTGCTGAATATTAGGCTTTTCAAGCTGAAACAAACCCTAATTAGCTCAGGTTCTAGTACTGTGGTTGCATAAAGACTCACAATGAACTGTGGCATATGAGTGTTTTGGCTTTATTACTTATACCAAATACATCCTCTCTCCCCACCCTCACCCTTGTCCATCCAAAGGAGCTTGAAATTCCACCTAAATCATCACCTCCATTTTGAATTTAACCAAGACCTCTGAGATTCTTATTTACCATTGTATCATTGCATGTATATAGAATGTACCGATTCTTGAATTCTTCAGACTGGCAACAGTTCTTGCGAAATAGTTGATCAGATGTGTTCTCCTGTAACAGACAACATTAAAAGTATATATACATATATGAGTATAAAAAAGAAGTTATTTTTAGATGTATGTTAATGTGATCCAAAATTTGATTATATTAGCAGGGATGCCTTAACCACCTATGGAGCCTTGGTCAAACTTTGGTGGATGGGCCTCTCAGCAACACAGCCAACACAGCAGTACAGTTTCCTTAGCCATTTTCCAATCAAACCACTTCCTGATGAAAAAATAAATAACATAATTGGCAGAGTCATTGTCTAGGCCACACCACTGACGATTCTGCCCCTCAGAAACAGGAAACCCACTTCATAGGATCCAACTTTTCAAAATCATTGTGGGTGCTTATCCAATGGAAATTACATCTCTCTAGACATAGTCAAGGAATTTGTTCAATATTGGGGGTGCTCAAGCACCCACAGAGATGGCTCCTATGACCCACATCAGAAGGGGGCGAGACCAGCAGAGCCTTCGGCACTGTGGCCTAGAGCACTGTTCTTCAGCTGCCGGTCCGTGGACCGGTGCCGGTCCGCAGGAAATTTCTGCCGGTCTGCGCAGGGCCGGCGAGATTGATTAACTTCAATTTCCTGCCAGTCTGCGCAGGGCGGCAAGATCGACGAGATGTTTCCAGCTGGTCTGCGCTGGGACGGAGAGATCATGGGGAGCCTCCAACAGTGGCTTTCTCCCCTCTCTGCAGCTCTCCTTACTTACCAGCGCAGCGATTCACGAAGGTAGCCTTGGGGCTTTTGCTGAGTCGCGGCCGTCTCTGATGATGCAACTTCCTCTTTCCTCAAAGGCGGCGCGACTCAAAGGACCCGAGGCTGTCTTCCTGAATTGCTGCGCTGGCAATTAAGGAGAACTGCTGGGAGGGGAGAAAGCCACTGTTGGAGGCTGGGAAGCTGCTGGGCAAGGGAAAATAAAGGGACAGCTGCTACTGGACCTGGAGAGGGAGAAGGAGAGATGCTGCTGGGAGGAGAGGAGGGAAAGGAGTCTGGGAAGCTTCTGGACAAGGGAAAAAAAGGGGCATCTGCTACTGGGAGGGGAGGAAGGGAAGAGAGTTGGACAGGAGGAAGAGGGAAGGGAAAAGGAAAAAAGGAAGGAAACAGCTGGAAGGGAGATTAGAGGAGGGGAAGGGGAGAGACAGGCATGAGAAAGTAGAGAGATTGATGATGGGAAGGGGTCAGCAGAGAAATAAGCAGAGAGGGATAATGATGCTAGATCTGGTGTAGGAGAGATAAAAATGAAGAGAGCAGTGAAGCTGGAATGAATCATGTAAAAAGGAGAGGAGGGTACAGGCTGGATGGAAAGGGGAGAGGGGCATAGAAAGAAGACAGATACCATATGGAAGGGGGAGAGGACAGACAGTGGATGGACGGGGCAGATGCTGGACTGAAGAGATAGAGAGGGCAGACACTGGAAGGAAGTGAAAAGATGAAAGCAGAAACCAGAGACGACAAAAGGTAGAAAAAATTATTATATTTCTATTTTGTGATTAGAATATATCAGATTTGAAATATATATCCTGCTAGATCTGGTGTTAGACATAGCTGGGGACTGCAAAGCCCAGGCAGTGCTTCTTTAGCTTCCAGCTGGCTTAGGGCGCTCTCTGACCAGGGAGCAGTTACCCTAGTTGCACTCCCCTAACACTATTCCTGTCATGTGTGACTGAAGTATTCTGTTATCATTATATTTCTGTAGCATGGCTTATTCAGTTTTCTTAATAGTAGATATGTGAAGGGGAGGGGAGACAGGGGTTTTGTTGATTCTTGCTCTGTATTATTTGTATTTATAAAATGACAATTGTACAGAATATTGTTTCTTTTTATACTTTAATAAAACACATTCAATATAAAATCATAACTGTGCTTGTGCAGATTTGTGGGGACCGAGCTCGTGGAGATGGGGCAGAAACGGTGTTTTTAAATTTTAGTCCTAGTAGTTTGCCGGTCCACAAAATAATTCTTTTATTTCTGCCAGTCAACGGGTGTAAAAAGGTTGAAAAACACTGGCCTAGAGTGCAGCTCCACACCTTTCAACTTTTTTTTTTTCTATTAGGAACTGTGGGGGGTAAGGAACCTTCTGGATTAAGGGAGGGCAGAGTTGTCAAGTATGGCCCATCCCAAATAGTGATTGAAGGCCAAACAGTGAGGATTTTCTTGTGATGCATTTGGAATATAAATTTGACACTGTGATAAAGTGACTGAGGCAACCTTTTGACCAGTAATGCCTTCTAAGTGAACCTAAAAATGGATTTCTGTATCGTGGGTCATGTTAAATATTTAAACTCTATTATTTCAAGCACTTGCCCAGATACACATTTATGGAAACAATTCCAACTGTACAAGAGGAGTGATCAGACATGCATAAGGCAGAAAGCAGAAAGCCAGTTTCCCCTCAGAGAAACATCCCAGGCTGAGGAAGGAAAGCCCTTCCCCCCACTGAAGCCCAGGGGGTGTGGTTTTTTTTTTTTCCTCAGCTTAAAGCGAGGCTCAGCAGAGAGCAGGGGACAAGAAGGGAAGAGAGACAGGAAGCGCAGAATGGGACTGAGCTTACCTCAGACTAGGCAGGGCAGTTTCCCAGCCCTGATTGGGAAATGATAGAGGAGCAGCCTGAAGAAAACCTATTTTCAGGATTCTTGTCTTCAGAGCCCGGTGAGGCAATGATAATGGAAGACAACAATGCTACAGCTGAGATACGGCCAGAACAAATGGAAGTAGCCAGAAACAAACGTGAGTTTTTTGGATGTTTTCCTGGGCTGTTTGTTTTCTGATAGGCAGATTGTGTGTGCTGCCAGAGAAAGGATTTTGGACTGTAGAATGTGCTACCTTTATTGCCTCTAGGGTTTCAAGCCAAAGCCCACCTGCACTGTACTAAATTAGTGACTAAATTAGTCCCAATGTTGGGCAGAAACCACTCCTGTTTATTTCTCTGATTCGTAGTTAATAGAACACCAGCTGCTAACTGTTATCAAAGCAGCTGGCTGATTGCAAGGTGCCTGCATACGTCTCAGAAACATAGTGAAAACCTCCTGTGAGTTAAAACTGCTATGCTTTCACTGTTAATTATCTCAGAACCAGTGTTTGCTGCCTATTGCCTACCTGTTAAAAGCTGTCTGTATACCTTGCTCAAGAACCTGTTTTCCAGTAGTGGAAATTATGCTGCATCTCTCTCATGACTAACTGTGCCAGCCGTCCTATATTACTGGCTTATTAAGCATTGTCATAAACGCTGTCCTGCAGCTCAGGAACAGAGAGCTGCTTATTGGAGCTGTTGTAAGACAGTGCAGCAGTTGAATAAAATGGATGTCTTTCTTTTGTAAAACATGCTTAATGTCAGACTCTGGTGAAGAGGACTGTATATACTTACCTGCTAAAGTCCAGATCTGGCATCAGGGTATAAAGTTGATTTTAAGGAATCTTTTCAAATTGAATTTATTTTCCATGTTTTGCACTGAAACCTGTTATGGTCCATGACTTTGAGGCAAAATAAAACTTGTGTTTCCTTATGGTCATTCTGACTTGATAGTATTCTATGAGAGTCCAGTAAAAGAGCCATTCCATGCCGATGCCTGGGTATAACCAACTTGAAAGGCCCCCTAGTTCCAGGGGGACCATGCCAGAAGTAAGCATCTTGTCACTACCTGGCCGCCCGTGGCGCTCTTGGAGGGCACAGGTGTGACATAAGTGGTATCGGAGTGAGATTTGAATACCTTGCTCAGGTGGAAAAAGGATATTGCAAGTCCAAAAAATTTTGGGAGGACTTTTAATTGGTCACATTCTTGGAAAAAAAATTTTGTGTTCCTGGAGGAAAAGTTGTTTTTTTCTAAACATATTGAGACTGGAATGGACTAATCCATTGGATACTATCTTGAATTGATAACTGCAGGATACAGAGTTTACGGATCCGGCAAAGAGCTGCTTGGTCTACGGCGGTGGTGCCCACAGTCGAGTGACCGAGAGGAGCCAGGACTCAGACGGTGTCAGGAGTTCCGGAGGAACCAGGAGACCTGCTGGTCCTGGAATAAGGACAGTGCACCCTATAAGGAGCACGCAGGCGCAGACTCACCAGCATCACAGCAAGCAAACTAGACACAGGATCTGGTGAGAGTGGTGCTGGGAAGCCATTGTAGTGCGATACTACACTTGGATCGTGTATTTTTTGCATTCTTTACAGGTTCAAGATGGAGGCTTCAGCATTGGCGGTGGTAGCTGAAGAACGAGGAACTTTGGCAAGCTAGCCAAGAGGCAGCAGAATGTCATCATAAGGACTTTGTCAGAGTCATGGAGGCGCAAACACAAATGATGGGACAACTGTTACAGTCGACAACAGGAGGTCCGACAGCTACTCCGCTCTCAGCCTATGGTTGGGCAAAACTCTTTGAACATGCTAAATTTGAGTAAAATTACACCAAAAGATGCTCCGGACAATTTTTTGAGCTCTTTTGAGAGGATTGCCATTGCAGCAGGTTGGCCAGTAGAGCAATGGGCTGTCCGGCTGTTACTTTGTCTGGCAGAGAATCCATAGCAGCTTTTCAAACTTTAGCCCCAGGACAGGCCAATAATTATCCGACCATTAAAGCACATATTTTAGATTTTCAGGGTTACACTAGGGAACACTATAGGCAGTCTTTCTGTACCATGCAGTTGTAGTATAAGGAAACGCCCAGAGTTCAAGGGGGCGTGTTAAGAGGCATGTTATGGGTGTGCTTTGAGTGGGCTAGACTTGGATGTCTTGCAGGGATAATCAAACCTTTTGCAAAACATCCTGGACAAAACTTACGTTTTGGACTAGACCTCTTTTGGAAGTTTCTAAGTTCCAAAAAAGTACCCAAACTGATGAGATAACCACTGGAGGGATAAGTAATGATCCCCCATACAAATCCACCCCCCAGTGGTAATTAGCACCCCGCTCACCCCCAAAAGTCTGTCTCTAGAACAGCAGCACCTAGTATGGGAAATCCTAGTAGAGCATCACACAGGTGTCTTAAGTAGTTAGATGAGTGAACTAGTGAACCATAGAGAGGAGGAGAAAGACCCATAAGGCACTCTAACCACAACATATATGGTGTTAAGTATGAGCCCACCAAAACCCTACTATACAGCCTATTGGGGTGGTAGACAGGTGGACAGGTGGCTGCTGTCAGTTCTCGAGGGACTTGCAAGAACTGATTGTAGCCTTTCAGAAAGCAGCACGGGCCTAGACAAGAACGAGCTTCCGATCCCCGCCGTTGCTGCTTGGCTACCCACTGTCACCTGCCTGCCACCACCTTCAACTTCATGCTCGGCATGAGCTTCCAATCCCCGCCACTGCTGCTTGGCTCCCGCTGTCACCTGCCCGCCGCCGCATTCAACTTCATTCTCAGCATCCTGCACATGCTGCTGCCCTGCTTTCGCCAGGAGTGGCGCCCAGGGGCAAGGTCAGTGAGGTCTGATCGCAGGGCTGGGGGAGCGCAAAGCATGCGGGCAGAAAACAGAGTGGACGGAGGCTGTGGGGTTCTGCAGAAACGTGGGGGACTGCGATGCGATCCTGGGGGCTTTTGTCTGGAGAAGGGAAAGGTCGCAGTTCTGGGGGTGAGGAGAGAAGGGTCTTTTAACTCCGCTCGCATTGTTTCTTGTACTGGCATGCTACTTGTATTAAAACAACTCGGTATTGCAAGCCTTGCTGCTCTAGCCCCCCATCCCCCATTATTTGGGTTAATATGTTAGGGTTTGAAGGGATAAAAAGACCACTGCCCCTACACTCCCCAGGAAAGATTTGGATTTGGGCAATCGGAAAGGGAGGGAGGGGGGTGTATTTGCCTTGGTTTTCTCTAACCCTTGGGAGGGGGTGGAGTGTGGTTCTTCCTCAGGGACCATAAGAGTCCAGATCCCTGATGAGGGTAATAGAGTTTTCGTATATTTGGGGTGTATGGGGTTTGGGAGGGTGGGGTGACAGCCTGGCAGGGAAGGGGGGGCAGGGTACAGAGCCTGGCAAGGAGTGTGAGGTTGGGTGCAGAGCCTGACAGGGAGTGAGGGGGGCTGGGTGCAGAGCCTGGTATATATTAGTACACAATTTGGTTCACAATGGTTTTTTTTTCTTGTTTTTCTACTCTAAATCTAGGGTGTGTCTTATGGTCAGCTGCATCTTATGGAGCGAAAAATACGGTATCTTTATTGTAAACTGAGTTGAGCCCTATATCTTTAGGGATGATCCGGTATATAAATCTAAGATTTAGATTAGATTTAAATCAAGCTATAGAAAATATTTCTTCACACAACGTGTAATTAAACTCTGGAATTTGTTGCTGGAGAATGTGATGAAATCACTTAGCTTAGCAAGGTTGGGATAATTTCCTAAAAGAGAAGTCCATAGGTCATTATTGAGATGGCCTGGCGAAATCCACTGCTTATTCCTAGGATAAGCAACATAAAATCTGTTATACTACTTAGGATCTAGCTAGGGATTTGAGACTCAGATTGGCTACTGTTGGAAACAGAATACTGATGGACCTTCAGTCTGTCCCAGTATGGCAATTCTTATATTCTTAACTTGTTCTTGGGTAAGTTGGAACCTGCTCACTCTGTAATAAAGACATAACCCCTCCAAAATATTGTTCTCAAAGATTTCAAACAACATGGGCCTCAGGAGAGATTCCCAAGATTTCACCTCCTCCAAATTAATATAACAGTAAAAAGCACTGTAAAATGGCAACATTAAGCTAATTATCACTAAATTTTATAAAGCTAAATTTAGTGAACTGGTGGCATACTTGGGTCCTGAAGGCAGGGACAGGATGACACTGCTAGCTAAGTAGTGGTGCTGGGGGGTGGGGGAGAGGGGGGTTTGAAAAGGTATTCCTCCAGTCCTGGATCTAGGATCTCAAACCTTATTCACCTGGACAGGACTATCTTGGGGGAGGAAGTGCAGAGACCACTGAAGACATATGAAAGGGTAAAAATTAAAATAGAAATCTCTAGCAAAAGATCTATATGAATAAATCTGCAATTATTTAAAACTACAAGGATAATTAAAACTTACACAAATAACACATACCATATGTTCAACTTCCTTTTGTATAACACGCTTATAATTTTCAATTATTACAGTCATGTCTCTCCTCTCACAAGCAGGCGAAGTACTGGGCAGCAGGACTAGCATCAATGAAGGAATCCCAAAGATACATCTGAAAAACACTAAATTACAATACCATTAAATAAAAACATGCTACACACACCAGCTAACAGGCTTTAGTCAGTCATAACAGGGAGGTTTCAGCACAATAGCACAACTGGAAATACACTGGTCGATATTCAGCCCATGGTGGTTGATGGTTTTTAAATGCTAACAATCACAGGCAGAATTTGCCCCAGGCAGTCATTGCTGCAGCATGTCTGGACATCAGCACTGAAGTAGAGAATGACATGGGGACAAATTTTTCCCCGTCCCTGCAAGTTTTGTCACTGTCCCTGAACCATTCCTGTAAGCTCTGCCTTAACCGCACAAGCCTCAAACACTTATGATTTTAAAGTTTTTGAGGCTTGTGCACATGAGGACAGAGCTCGCAGGAATGGGGCAGGAAAAGAACTCGCAGGGATGGGATGGGAAAATGAGTTCCCATGGGGATGGAGAAAAATGTGTCCCCTTGTCACTCTCTACACTGAATATCCAAGGCTAATTCATTATATGCTAAGTCTTATGTGGGTCTTGGCCCATATTTAGCTGAGACCCTCATAAGACACTTATATTCAGCTGGGGCCTGCATAAGACTCTAAAGTATTACAAGGCTACTGCTAGAGATTACAGCAGCCATTTTTATGACTAGATCACGCTGGGCAGGAGCAAGTTAGCATTGTCCCTGCCCATTTTCCCCTAAACCACTGGGGATCCACATAGATAGGCCTGAAGAAGCTAAAGGATGGGGCCTGGAGCCACCTTAGATTTTCTGAGGGAGAGGGAACTCAAGTTGGGGTGGGGAGGAGGGAGGGAAGATCAGAAGGGCTGTTGGACCTTATTGACCACTACTCAGAAGTTAACTGGGTACCAATGTTTACACCAGTGCCTAATTAACCTCGCTGCATAAAGTTAGGACAGCCTTTTTTTATGTCTTAACTTTATATGGTTCCCTGGCCAGTGAGCAGACTGAATATCACAGCTAACCTCAACTCAGTGATTTAAATGTGCATAGGAGATGCTCTTGGCTATTTAAAATCACTTTAAATATCTACCCTACAATATTCTGCCTCTAAACTGGAATAGTTCTTAATAACTCCATCCTGAAATAGAAGCAATTACTGATCATGATAACCACTTACAAGTTTTTTTTTAAGCCAACATGAAGTACATAAGAACATCTAGCCCAGTGTCCCATCTTGCCCAGTGAACAATGAGGTCACAAGTACCTAAATAGTAGCAACATTCCTTGCTACCAAACCAGGGCAAGTAGTGGCTTCCCTCATATCTGTCACAATAGCAGACTATGGACTTTTCCTTCAGGAACTTTTCCAAACCTTTTTTAAAACCACCTACATTAACCACTCTTACCACATCATCTGGCAATGCATTTCAGAGCTTAACTATTCTTAGAGTGAAAAATATTACCTCCTATTGGTTTTAAAGGTATTTTCCAGGATCTTCATCAAATATCTCCTAGTTTTTGTAATTTTTGATGGAGTAAAAAATAAATAAATAAATAATAATTAAAAAAAAAAAAAATCAATCTACTTGTACCTATTCTACATCACTCAGGATTTTGTAGACTTTAGTCATATCTCCTCTCAGCCATAGTCTTTCCTCATAAAAGAGGAGTTCCATTCCTTTTATCATCTTGGTTGCTTTTCTTTAAACCTTTTCTCTTTCCGCTCTATCTTTTTTGAGATGTGCAAGGCCCCACTCTGGCTCAACACACAGCATTGGCCTCAACTTCAGACCAGAAAAGAACTGTGCCAGTAAGAACAGTGCCAGTCGGCTGGGGGAGGGGACAGACAGATAATTTCCTAAAAGAGAAGTCCATAGGTCGTTATTGAGATGACTTGAGGAAATCCACTGTTTATTCCTAGGATAAGCTACATAAAATCTGTTTACTTTTTTTTTTTTTTAATAATTCTTTATTCATTTTCATATGTTACAACAAGTGTATCAAATAAACTCGTATAAAACTTAAAGATACACACTTGATTAACTCACATATTAACATTAAATTTAACATTTCATTAGAAAATTAGTATTCTATGATGTTAAAATATTATGTAAGAAATCTAAATTTATATCATTCTTATTGAATATAATAATCCCCCATCCCTCCCCAATTCAATAATACATAAAATCATCTTTATTGTGAATTCATTCAAATATTTATATATTATGTAATACTCAGAAATAAAATCCCACCCCTTTCCCCTCTAATCCAATATCTTATCATGGGAAAAGTTAATCATTCATTACAAAAATCTGTTAACGGTCCCCAGACTTTCTGAAATTTACTCACATAACCTTTTTGCGTTGCAATAGTGAGTTCCATTTTGTATATATGACATACAGAATTCCACCAGAAATTGTAATTTAATCTGTCATATTTTTTTCAAATTGTATGTTATTTTTTGTATTGCTATTCCAGTTAAAATAAACTTGGAATCTGGGTTGGCCACTGTTGGAAACAGATTACTGGGCTTGATGGATCTTCGGTTCATCCCAGTATAACAATTCTTATGTTCTTATGGTGGTGGAGGGTAATTTTATAACAGGTTACCTAGTTGAGGATAACAATGGATAACAGTGATTTGACCCAGATATTTTCTTAAATGAACCAGGAGCAATTAATACTTGCTACCACTGTGCTAGATGTGTGCTGGTGGATCACTTGATTATCATATTTTTTTTTCTTCATTAGATGCACCTGACCATAAGACGCACCCTAGATTTAGACGAGGAAAACAAGAAAAAAAACCATTTTGAACCAAATTCTCCCTGTCAGGCTCTGCACCCAACCCCACACTCCTTGCCAAGCTCTGCACTCTGTCCCCCTCTCTGCCAGGCTCTGTCCCCTTGTTCCCCGTCTGCTGGTCTAGTGGTAGGCCAGGACACGGCAGGCAGGCATAGTGGCTAGCAGGTAGGGACAGGCAGGGAGGTAGGGACAGGGGACAGGGAAAGCAGGCAGGTAGGGACAGGACAGGTGGGTAGGTAGCTAGGCAGGCAGGCCTCTCCCACCTCCCTCCCTACCCCCCCAGGCAGGTAGCAGGCAGGCTCCGGCCTCTCCCTCCTCCCTCCCTATTTTTAATTTAGCAGGGCAGGGACAGCCCCTGCCCGTACCTTTTTTTTTTTTTAACTTCTGGCATCCTCCTTCACTGGATGCTGTGCCTTCCCTCGCTGAGAACTGCGCACAAGGCTGGCTGGCTGCCTGGTCCACACCGCTACCCCCCGAGAACGGCTGATGCGGCTACCTCCACTTGTGTTCCACAAGAGAACACATGAGGAGGCAGCTGCATCAGACGTCAGTTCTCAGGGGAAGCGGCAGGGACCAGGCAGCTAGCCAGCCTTGTGTGCCACTCTCATGGAGGGAGGGTGCCGCGTCCAACGAGGGAGGATGACAGCATTAAAATAAGGTAACAGGGGGGGCCCTGCTTTGGGTATTTGCTCCATAAGATGCATCCTTATTTCCACCCACTTTTTTTTGGGGGGGAAAAAGTGCATCTAATGGAGTGAAAAATACAGTATGTCTAACTATACAAATCCTTAACTAATTAATCTCTCACCTGGTCTTGAAGGCTCATCTATCTAGCAGCTGTTTTAAGCTATTCATGGGATGTCCAGCGAGTTTCTTGCTCATCTCTCAGGTGCTATCTTCCTCATTTTACTACCTGCAACAACTTTGAAAAATAAGAAATTTGACTTCTCCCAACTACTCTGCTCCTTAGTACTCTCCTGCATGGATTACTGCAAATGTGCTATTAAACGGTCTCAAGGCAAAGAATGTATGACGTCTCCAGCATGTTCAAAACACTGCAGTCAGACTTCTAAAAACAAACTCAGTGCCTGCGACCCTGTCTCCCAAGCTCTAACGGAGGCTCACTGGCTGCCTGTAGCCAAACGTTCTGTCTTCAAGGGCCTGATGCTAGTGTTCAAAACCTTGCATGACATTGCACCGGGCTACATGACAGCTAAGCTTCCTCCATACATGCAAAACCGATCCCTCCTCTCCCAGGATGAAATATGCCTCAAAACACCCCATGGTCGTGCCCTTCGACTGCAAACTACCAACTGACAATCTTATTCCCTCATCATACTAGCCACTGGAATCGAATGCCCCTGGAGATCAGATCCCTCAGCTTTAGAAAAGCAATAAAAACATATCTCTTCACCTAAACCCCAGCCCTTGATCGATGGACTACAAAGAAATGTATACTGGTACCAGAACCAGTATGTGTCACATAAGGAAAACTTGTACTGTGAAATCTTGAATTCTAACTATGGCAAATCTAACAATTGTAAATGATCTCTGTGTCAAATTAGGATAAAACTTGTACTGAAAGAACAACTATGGCAAATTGTAACCAGTAAACTGTATATTAATATTAGATCCCTAGTATGTGTCAGGTCAGGATAAAAACTTGTATCATAAACTTGTATTGAAATTATGTATGTTTAACCTGTAACCCATTATGAGCTCTTTGGGGATTACCGGTAAATAAATAAATATGTTGTTTATGGATATTATAAAGTTAGTCCATAAAATTTTTTTTGGATGTGTGGGATATAATTTGTTTATGAACTCAGCTGCTGCAGAAGGTCTCCCACCCATTATTCACATAATTAGTCTGCTGGAATAACACTTTGCAGAAAATTTTTCATTTCTATTCACTGGATTATTCTAAAACTGACTTGTCTGAAGACACCAAACAACAGAACAAATGCAAATAATATTGTTCCCTTCTTCCAAAACAAGCTTCGTGAATGCTACCTCGCAATACACTAATGTATTTATTTGAAATATCTATTACCCGTTTATCCTAATGCTCCAGGCTATCCGATCCAAAATGGCAAGGGAGTCTTCTGTCTTTGTAACGCTCCGAGTTAAAGTCGTTGAGATTACTATATACACGCCCCAGCAAAGGTCTTACGGTTAGGATGCTGCTTAACAGTTTTTCTGCCGTTTCCCTCTATCAGCTTTTTCCGAACAGAACCGCATATACAAGGGAAAACGTGCAAAATCCGGCCAATAACTTAGCAGCAGTATGCAAATCTCCTGCTGCAATATAGAGTTCGTTTGCCGCCAAATACCGTTTTATATATATATTTTTTTCTACAAACTATTAAAACTGGAAGTTATTCTTCTGTCAAACGTAGCTCTTCTTCCAAACTGGTGCACGCTGAGCACTCACAGAACAACAACACAAAAGGAACAGAAAACCCACGTAAAATCAGAAAACAGAAGAACAAGTGGGGAGTGGGATAGACCACGTCAACCTAGGGGTAGACAATCTTTCTTCACAATAATAATACACATAAATTCACTTCAAAATTCACAGAAAAAGTCCAAATGTATGAAAGTCCTGATAGGGAATGATGCGACCCTATCAGGACTTTCATACATTTGGACTTTTTTTAATGTTAAATTTTGAAGTGAATTTATGTGTATTATTAGTGTGAAGAAAGATTGTCTACCCCAAGGTTGACGTGGTCTATCCCACTCCCCCGCGCCACTGTTAGAAAGCTCTTTCCTTGAGTCTGGGTGGCGGTCATTCGGATTGCGTTCAAAACTCCCAATCACCCATGCACGCGCGCAGCGACTGACTGGCCGATCTAGCGCACAGACCGTATTCTTAACGTACGTTTCAACTGACTCTCTTTCTATGCATGCGCGTGCATCGTGCGTCTGCCAATTGCAACGCAGTCGAATCGGACGCATTCCACCCTAACCGTGCCGCCTTAAGTCTTCTGTGCCTCGTCTGTTAATTGTTACGTATGGTTTTTACCATTTAACCCATTCCGAGCTCTTCGGGGAGAACGCAGTATAAATCGAAATAAATAAATAAGTTCCTTAAAGCAGGAGACTGCTGTTACCGTGGTGATCTACCGGGCGGATGGCCCCATTATTACTTACATCACAGAGAGAGGAATCTTTTCTAGCAAACTATTCACAGTCATACCTCCAAAACCCCCAAACGTCGTTTTTAACGAGTCCGCCTTCCTCCCCTGCTCCTGACCCCACCAACGCCCCCGAGCGATCTTGCCCGAACCCCAGGCCCGGGTGGCTCAGGCGCAGCCGGCTTGAAGGGCACCCGCCCCCTCACTCCGGCCTGGGCGGAAGTTCTTTGGACTGGAAAAACGTGGGAAATTCCCTGCTTTGTGCGCATAAAAAGGGCAGCGGTGAAGCCGGGTCCTTTCACTTTGAGCGGGGAGCTGGGAAAGAGCAGGTGAAGGCTATGCATTGCTTTAGCTCTCTCCCTCCCAGGTGAGCCTTCCAAACCCGAGTTCGGCGTTCCAAACCCCCGTTCTGAGGAACCTGCTGTCTACCGGACGCTGTTCTCGAGTCTTAAGGAGCTTTATATACCAGCCCGTGCTTTCCAAAGGTGGTGGTGGTTGTTTTTTTTAGGGGGGAGGGGTGGCGGCTTTTTCCTTGCCTGCTTGTTTGATTTTGCTGACATGATTTATGCCAAACTGCTTCAGTATTTGCGGTCCAGGAAGTTCTACTTGCCATTTAACATGGTCCAGAAGGTGATTTCAAGTGCTGTGGAGTTACGCTCATGTTGGACTAGGTGTGGACAGTGCTGGTCCCGCCGCCGATCCTCTCTTCTGACCCCCGTTCGCGATAAAGGTGGTAGAGGGCTACCGACCTGCCTCCCCGAGGAGTTTGCTTTGGCTGCGATTCTCTCCTGGTGGGCTTTATAGGATCTTCATCATTTACCGGGGGAAATAACGTGGTCCCGTTGGCTTTGCTTTTTTCCATGTGAACTTCCGTCTGGCTGACAGCGAGTACTTTCAGTTTCACACTATTCTCGGCACTAATAGGAATTAGTTTGTGTTAAGTGTTGAAATTGAGGAGGCAATGTGGGACCTCCTGTGCAACCTTTCGGTCTTAAACCACTGCTTCCTCATTCCCCAACTTTCTGCCCCCCTCACCCATGAATGCCAGCGTTTCCTTCCCCTCTCCAACCGAGTTGATTTGCATTCTCCCATTTATCCCACACTTTTCCCTTTTACCTCTCTGAGGCAATCAGCAGCAAAAGCTGATTCCACTAAAGCTATTCAGCTCTTCCTTGTATTGCCATCCTGCAGAGAAGGACTAGGTACCACTCTTATACCGACTTCAACATTCCTAAGGGAGCAATTAACAGAACAGTTATTTTCAGCACCTTCTGCCTTAAAGCCATTCTCTTGCAGAAAAGCGTGTCAAAAATTAACTTTATCTAAAATCTCATTTCTCTACACTGAGTATTTTTTCCCTCTTTCTTCCACAGGGATTCCCCCCTTCCTCCCATAAAAAAGTGAATTTGCACAAGTTTGTTCTTTCAATTTTTATTTTATAGGCAGTTAGTGTTACAGCAGTTTATATGCAGTTGGTGTTACAGCAGAGAAGTAGGATAATGATTAGTACAATGGCCCAAGAACCAGGGGAATGGGGTTCAAGTCCTACTACAGCTCCTTGGAACTCTGGGCTATTCACTTAACCCTCTGTTTCCCCGGAACCTGTATATAATATGTAAAACATTTTGATTGTAACCACAGAAAGGTAGTATTAAAAAAAAAAAAAAAAAAACCATCCCTTTTCCTAGTGTATTGACATAACATCTGAAACTAGGGTTATCATAGCTCCAGAAAAAGGAGGGCAGACTGAGACATTCATGATTTACTTTCATTGCTTTCAATGGAAGTAAAACCCAGATGTCTCTCTCTTTCCTCCTTACTTTCCTTACTATCAATGAAAGTAAAACCTGGATGTCTCATTCCATCCTCCTTTTTCTGGAGCCATATGGTAATCCTATTCAAAACGTATCTAACCAGGTTAAAACTTTGCAACCCTTGCATTGTGGTTGCCCTGTATTGCTACTGATACTGTGCATGTCTGCTTTTGGCTGTTCTCACATGTGACAATTTGTTTTAGCCCACGGTACCATCTAGCAGTACCTAAGGTCATCTCATTTACAACTGCTGGACTTTTCCAAAATGGTACAGGTTCACCTTCTTCTAGGAATCATACCTGCTGCAATGCCAGATTCTTTTATCGCCCTTCCCTTAGGTCTTAAACACTCACCACCTCTTTTCTTTTCCCTCCCACCCCTCATTTCTTATTATTTCTCTTCCAGGTCAATGTATCTCATGCTCCCTCCCATCTCTCTTCACTCCATCCTGCCTTTTCCAATTTTTTTGTTCTCTTCCTTTCACTTGCCCCAAAAGCCCAGCAGAAGCAGTGACAGGAAAATGTTAAAAACACATTACAAGGTTCTCTGTCTTTGGGTGGCATGATATATGTACTGCAGGTAGGTATCACCACAGTTAGGTAAGACTTGACCAAACCACCTGCTTCCTATTGTGTTTTCCCTTTTTTGTATCTCTGTCCTATCAATCATTGCATTTCATCCTCCTTACCATATGTGCGAAGTTGTATGTCTTGGTGAGTCTCTATATGACACTCCATATTATAATTTTGTACACTGCTTAGACATTTAATAAGCAGGATAGCAAATTTTAAATACACTTGAAATAAACTAAAGGAAATACGTGGTAGAGCTTTCCTCCTATAAAACATGTCACTTAATGATTGTTAGAAATCTTTCCTGGTTCAGACAAGTAAGCTTTGAAACTGTCCTTAGTGGAATAGGAAGATCACTGTCTGAAAAAAAAAAACCCAGTTCTTTAAATATTTTTGAAAAACAAAAACACTTGTTGAAATTAAATAATGTTTTGTCTAGTACTATATGTATTTTTAGACCCGACTAGTTAAATTTTTTTTTTTTTAAATGTTTTTGTTAATGTAAAAAAACTTCTTTACACTTTTGAGGAGTATGCGGGTAGAGAATAGAGCAGGATTTTTTCAGCAGCACTGCAAACACTCTCCAGTGGAGGTGAGCTGGAACAGCAGCAGAGTGCTACATAAGAGCCAAAGTACAGCAGGTGCAGCACATCAGATCACTTCTAATTCCTGTTGGAGTCTTATTTCACTCCAAAAGTTGTTTATGTCAAACTACACTTCTTCCTCAGTATCCACAGGGTTTAGGGGCAGAGCCGGTCCGCGAATATGAAAAAATCACAAATAATATTCAGGCCGGTTCTGACGCTCCCCCCCCCCCCCCCCCCGCTTCCCCCCAGCATCCCTTAAGCCTTACCTGGTGGTCTAGCGGGTTTTCGGGGCAGGAGCGATCTTCCTATGCTCTTGCCTCATAGGAAATGGCTGCCATGAGCTCCCATAGTCTCTCGAGACTGACGGGAGCTCACGGCAGCCATTTCTTATGAGCAATCTGCACGGGGCAGGAGCGTAGGAAGATCGCTCCTGCCCCGAAAACCCCTGCTAAACCACCAGGTAAGGTTCTGGGAGGTCTAAGAGGGCTTAAAAATAGCCCAAAAAATTAAAATAGATTAAAAAAATAAAAATTACAATAACCGAATCAGTGGATGCTGAAACCGCAGATTCGGAGGGAGAAGTGTACTCTTACTGACTTGCAAGTGCATTCACTCCTTAGCCCCCCCAAATATCTCGCCTCATTTATCTCCCCTATGCTCCCCCCCCCCCCCCGTGAACTCTGTTCATCGGGTAAGTCCCTTTTATCTATACCCTTCTCCTCCACTGCCAATTCCAGACTCCGTCCCTTCTTTCTTGCTGTGCCATATGCCTGGAACAGGCTGCCTGAATCAATATATCATGCTCTGTTGCTAGCAGTATTCAAGTTCAAGCTAAAAGCCCACTTTTTGAAACTGCTTTCAACTCTTAACTCCCCCTCACTGCTGTCAGATACTTATACCCATTGTATCATTTCCTCTACCAGAATCTTTCCCAACACTGAGATGTCATGTCTGTTCAAATTAGATTGTGAGCTCTTCTGAGCAGGGACCATCTATTGTATGTTAAATGTACAGTGCTGCGTATGCGTTTCAGCGCAACAGAAATAAGTACAGTGTTTCCCTGAAAATAAGCCCTAGTCCCTGGATTTGCCGGCAACTCTTCAACCGCCCCCCCCCCCCTCCACCGCGTATCCGAACCCTTATTGACCATTCTTCACTCCCTGCTAACGCAAGCAAGCCCTACCTTCAACCGAAGCAGTGTTGGGCCGGCAGCACTCTAAACAGGCAGGCTTTGTCTGTCAGGGATTTCACTCTGCCGCGTTACTGAGTAACGTGGCAGAGTGAAACTCCCAATGCACAAGGCCAAGCAGCCTGTTTAGAATGCTGCCGGTCCGCCGTTTCGGTTGAATATAAGGCTTGCTCACGGTCGGCAGGGAGGGAAGGATAGAGGGTTAGCAGGGGTTCGGGTGGGAGGGGGGGTGGTCAAGGGCTATGCTGCACAATGGATGGGAGGGAAGGATGGATAGAAGCCGGACAAGGGCTATGCTGCACGAGGGATGGGTGGGAGGGAGGGAAGGATAGATGCTGGGCAAGGGTTATGCTGTACGAGGAATGGGAGGGAAGGATAGAAGCTAGGCAAGGGTTATGCTGTACGAGGAATGGGAGGGAGGGAGGGAAGGATAGAAGCTGGGCAAACTTCTACTGCACAGGGGCATGGGAGGGAGGGGAGTAAAGATGCTGCACATATGGGGGAGAGAAAGGAAAGAGGAAGAATTGGGGTGAAGGAAAGGGAGGGAGAGATGATCATGTGCATACCCCAAAAATAAGATCTTGTTCCTTTTTTGGGCTCCAAATTAATATGACACTGTCTTGTTTTCGGGGAATCACGGTGGTAGTAGTAGTAGTAACTTGATTACTGGAATTATTCCAAATGCCTTAAGTTGAAAACTATTAAGCCTAAAACAGTTTTACCTCTCCAAATCTTTTTAAAAAAGCCAGGGTGGGGGCTTTCATGGTAAAACAAAAGATAAACTGTGTGGTAAGTTCTGTCAATTTTTAGTGACGCAGGATGTGTTATATTGACTCTGTGTCTTGGCAGAGGAGCGATCACTTCAGAGGTCTGCTCAGTCATTCAGAACTCATTCAACTGGGCACACAAAAACACAAATCCAAAGGTACCAGAAGACATGAATGCTCCACAAATAAATTGTCTATTTTAATTATAAAACAACAACAACAAAAACCCAACCAAACAAAAAACAACCCCAAACAAAAGCAGATAATTTTAGAATTTGTTGTTTAGGGAATGAGTCAAAGCTCAGCCAAGGATAACGTCCTGACTAGATGCTGCAGACAGCTTGGGGGTTGGCAAAGGTAAATATTTTGTAATATGCTGTTTGTCGGAGGTCCTGAGCCAGAATTCTGTGTCCACGTCTTTTGAGACCTGCCAGCTTCCCCTTATACTCAGGGTCAGTCATTTGGTTCAGGATTACAAAAGTAACTATCCTGTCAAGATGCTGCTGAGAAGTCCAGGTTCCATTCTCCAGTCTGTTCTTAAATGCCCCAGGAGAGAAAAACTGCTTTACTTTCCTTCAGAAAAATATCTACCAGATGGCAAAGTAGTAGGGCATAATCTCTAATGAAATATGGTTGGAAAGCCAACATGAGGAGCAATTTGTGTGTAGCTATGGCTTAGAACAGGGGTAGGCAATTCCGGTCTTCGAGAGCCGGAGCCTGGTCAGGTTTTCAGGATAGCCACAATAAATATGCATGAGATAGATTTGCATCTCAAGGAGGCAGTGCATGCAAATCCATCTCGTACATATTTGTGGTGGATATCCTGAAAACCTGACCTGGCTCTGGCTCTTGAGGACTGGAATTGCCTACCCCTGGCTTAGCAGTTACTAGATTTTGGAAAAAAAATCTTATTCCTATTTAGCATTGTCATACATCTTGAAAAGTTATGGGGTAATATTAATCAGCTTTGTCCAAAAACAGAGAAAAATAACTTGTACTGCTATAACTCTTCACACTGCTCATTACAAGCTTTGGAAGGTGAGCCCTTCCAGATTCTTGGGGCTGCTGGAGCCAGAGCTTAAGGGATGAGCCAGATGAGGCACTGGCTCAGGGTACCAAAGATCAAGGTCGCCAAAAGCCTGCCTCATTAGTTTACCCT
Source organism: Geotrypetes seraphini (assembly GCF_902459505.1). NCBI lineage: Eukaryota > Metazoa > Chordata > Amphibia > Gymnophiona > Dermophiidae > Geotrypetes > Geotrypetes seraphini. The sequence continues at coordinate 91,309,812 of NC_047085.1, forward strand.
TCCCAGTGACATGAGCATGTTGCTCTGCTCTCACCGCTGGCCTTGTCTCCTTGTGCTGTTGCCCACATTCTTATAGGTTTAAATGAGAGAACAGTGTTTCCATATTTAAACTTATGGCAGAGAGAGCAGAGTAGCACATTCGTGCTGTTTAAAGGAGATGGTTGGAGATGAACCAATTTTCCCTCTAAGCTGTGCAGGAGTCCTCCACCTTATGTTTCTGCCAATAAGGGATGCTGTTTCAGTATCATTTTCAGTTGCTAGGGACAGGCAGCTTCCCTGGAGGCCTCCAGTGCTTGTTTGAAAATCTGATAATAAAATATCACCCTCTACTAGTAGGAGCTTAGGTAGAAGACTCTTGCCCAGTTTAGAGGGAACATTGGAGCTGATGCATATGGGCAGGTGAGGTAGCTGGCTACAAGAACTTATGTGAGGAGGTGATGGTGGTGGGGAGAGCTAGTCAGATGGGAATTGATAGGTGCACTAAACTCTTCACCTAGGGATAAGGGTCAGATAACTCAAATATTTCACTCAACTCAAAACCCTATATGGAAAAAGATACTCACTCCGCAACACTAAAAGGCTTTTCATACATACTAGTCATCCACACAACACAAATATATGGCAGCAGGAAGAAAACAAAAGAAAAAAAAAGAAGTGGAGAAAAAGCCTCAGTTCTGCTTCATCTGGCAAAAAACTCAACTTCAAAATAAACACTCCTGCATGCAGCCAAAATCTAGAAAAAAAAGCACTGTAATAGCCTGCAGAGTGATATCAAACAGCATGCTGGGGCACACAACCCCAAATCATGATATTGTGGGCAAGGGAGCACTGCAGCCGTACGGTCCAGGATCATGCAAAAGAGGCAAATGAAAAAGAAAAAACTACTTAGCTGCTACTATCATCCAGGCACTTCTCAGTCCACAATTTCACATCCCAGGAGTGATTTGTGAAGTGGAATGAGAGCCTGAGAGGCATGGTGGGTCTGGAAAGTATGCATATGAAGCAGTGAAATCGATACCCCTGACGCAGCAAGACAAAGCGAAACGGAAGATTCCCCGTTGGGTTTATTGGCTGTAATGCCCAGGATGTGAAATTGTGGACTGAGAAGTGCCTGGATGATAATAGCAGCTAAGTGATTTTTTTTTTCTTTTCCATTTGCCTCTTTTGCATGATCCTGGACCGTACTGCTGCAGTGCTCCTTTGCCCACACTATCATGGTTTGGGGCTGTGTGCCCCAGCATGCTATTTGATATCACTCTGCAGGCTATTACAGTGCTTTTTTTTTTACAGTTTTTGTCTGCATGCAGGAGTGTTTATTTTGAAGAAGTGGAGTTTTTTGCCAGATGAAGCGGAACTGAAACATTTACTCCTTTTTGGGTTTTTTTTGTTTGTTTGTTTTCTTCCTACTGCCTTATATTTGTGTTGTGTGGATGACTAGTATGTATGAAAATCCTTTTAGTGTGGCGGAGTGTGTATCTTTTTCCATATAGGGTTTTAAGTTGAGTGAAATAATTGATAGGAGCCCCAGAGCAATAATTAGTTCAGGGTTCCACAAAGTTTTGAGCTGAACTGACTAGAATATTGCAAAAGGGGCATAAAAGCTTGAGTGAAACATTGCCTACATCTGCTCTAAGTGGCCCCCATTCCCCCTTCATTCCACCACAAGTAGCACTGCATAAGGCTGGGGAATATAAATTTAATTTACTTGTTTATTACATAAGAACATAAGAATTGCTGCTGCTGGATCAGACCAGTGGTCCATCGTGCCCAGCAGTCCGCTCATGCGGCGGCCCACTGGTCAAAGACCAGCACCCTAACTGAGACTAGCCCTACCTGCATACGTTCTGGTTCAGCAGGAACTTGTCTAACTTTGTCTTGAATCCATGGAGGGTGTTTTCCCCTATGACAGACTCTGGAAGAGCATTCCAGTTTTCTACCACTCTCTGGGTAAAGAGCTTCCTTACACATGCTCTTCCCCACATATCCAATAGTTTTATGAACACATATCTTATGAGCGACACACAAATGGAAGTTTAGAACAGGTAGCTCCACAGTGGCATGGGTTGATACTTCATGTATGGGCTCTTCTGATGTGTTGTAAACAGCTTGCCAGGTAGAATAGAAAAGTATTGCCAAGATTAGGGCAGGGGAAGAGAATGAATATTTAAAAATGTAAAAATTCTGGCAAAGTGCTGCCTGACCTTTCATGTTGTACAGAGTAAGCCCATATTCAGCATATTAATGAATTCATATTGCCTCAGGCTGATATTGGGAAAGAATTGCCAACCGAAAGAGGAATAAGCAATGTCAGACAGTAACATATTACTAAGTAATATCTTATTGGTAATATATTACTTTTAAAAGTAATGAGTAACTGTAATGAGTGCTTTAATGTAAAAGTAATGAGTAGCTGTAAAAATACATTTTTCAGTAATGAGTGATATAATGTCTAATTACTTTTATATATTTAGGGCCTGATTCTAAAAACGGCATCCCGATTGTAGGCATCCTACCACCATCTTAACAGACCAATTGGGATGCATTTTTTTAAAAATTGATGTGGCAAACGATACCTACAGTGTAGGTGTCCTTGCACAGACAGAGGCATCTAGGCATGCCTATGAACACTTAAGGCCAGTGTAGGTGTGGCTTACACCAGAAGTAGCCTTAGACATCCGTATGCATGCCTGGGCACTTCTGTATGCGCAAGTCAGACACCTTAACTGTAGCCCTGTAAAACGCTGGCCCTCATTTAAGGTGTCTGTGCTAAAAATAGCCATGATTCTAGATGCAGCACCTACTGGTGATTGACATGTGGTAGATGACCGTTTTGTAGGTGCCTACTATGGCAGATGCCATTTCCAGAATCAGGCCCTTAACTTTTAGTGGCACCTGTCTGGGGTGTGGGGTTTTGTGGTTTTTTTTCTTCCAGTTTCCGGTAAACTTCCTTTTGTGTGTAATTGCTTGAGATAAGAAGATAAGAATTGCCGTTGCTGGGTCAGACCAGTGGTCCATTGTCCCAGCAGTCTGCTCACGCGGTGGCCCTTTGGTCAAAGACCAGTGTCCTAACTGAGACTAGCTTTACCTGCGTATGTTCTGGTTCAGCAGGAATTAGTCTAACTTTATCTTGAATCCCTGGAGGGTGTTTTCCCCTATAACAGCCTCCGGAAGAGTGTTTCAATTTTCCACCACTCTCTGGGTGAAGAAGAGCTTCCATACGTTTATACAGAATCGATCCTCTTAAATTTAAAGAGTGCCCTCTCGTTTTCTCTACCTTGGAGAGGGTGAATATCCTGTCTCTATCTACTAAGTCTATTCCCTTCATTATCTAGAATGTTTCTATCATGTTCCCTCTCAGTCTCCTCTTTTCAAGGGAGAAGAGGTCCAGTTTCTCTAATCTCTCATTGTACGGCAACTTCTCCAGCCCCTTAATCATTTTAGTCGCTCTTCTCTAAACCCTTTCAAGTAGTATGTCCTTTTTCATGTATGGTTTGAATCTTATTTTACAGACCGAACATCGTTCGTTTCAATTAACAACTCAAATTCTAATACTTCATCAACATCCTATGGTATTCCCCAAGGTTCCATTCTCTCTCCGCTACTTTTTAACATTTTTCTTGCTCCTCTGATGGTAGTATGCCAATCTATTGGTTTTCATGTATATGCATATGCGGATGACATCCAACTTTTACACCCATTGGATCATAATAATACTCTTGAAATCGCAGCAATTAATAACAAACTAGATCAAATCCATCAATGGCTAGAAACTAATAAACTAGCCCTTAACATTGAAAAGACAAAAACATTACTCTTCCCATGGAAAGATTTTCCTAAACTGGCTGCTCCTATTTCTATAAAAAATACACCTTTGCAATTAGTCAAAAACATAAAAATTCTTGGAGTAATACTTGATAACAAATTAACTTTTCATGAGCACATCAGTAGCGTTGTCAAATCTTGTTTCTATAGATTACGTCAAATTCGTTCTCTCTCACAATATCTTTGCTCCAAATCATTAAATATTTTAATTCACTCCTTAATAATTTCAAAAATTGATTACTGCAATGCTCTATTTAAAGGGATTGCACAAAATGAAATAAAAAGACTCCAAATCATACAAAATACTTCCATTAAACTTATAACAAAAAAGAAAAAATTCGACCATGTAACACCACTTCTCATAGATGCTCATTGGTTACCTGTATCCCATAGAATAACTTATAAACTCTGTCTTCTTACTTTTAAAGCAATGCTCTTTAAATCACCTGCATTTATATTCAAATCTTTAATCCCTTATTCTTCAACAAGAAGTTTACGGTCAAATGAACAACACTTATTAACAATTCCTTCACTTAAAATCATCAATACAAGAAGACAATTCATCTTTTCAGTTACTGCTCCACAAATCTGGAACTCGTTACCAATCTACTTAAGAGAAGAGATTAATGTTGATAAATTTAAAACAAATTTAAAAACATTTTTGTTTAAAGATGCATTCGATTAATTAATCTTCTTTTTTAGTCATTCTCGGTTTTTATCTATTTAATTTTTAATTCAACTCCTCCCCTTTTGTTTTTGCCTTTCCCCCTCTTTTTTATTATATTGTAGTTCATTCCCCTTTTCCCTGGTTTCTCTTGTACTGTTGAATGTAACATAACCTAGCATTATTGCATGGTAATGTTTGTATTGTTGTCTTTCTCTTTTGTTTTTGATATTATATTTTAAATATCTTTGTACATCGCTTTGAAATATGACTTAGCGTTTAATCAAAAATTTTTAATAAACTTGAAACTTGAAACTTGATGGCGACCAGTGTTGGACGCAGTATTCCAGGTGAAGGCATACCATGGCCCAGTACAGCGGCATGATAACCTTCTCCGATCTGTTTGTGATCCCCTTCTTAATCATTCCCAGCATTCTGTTTGCCCTTTTCACTGCCACCGCACATTGCGCGGACGGCTTCATTGACTTGTTGACCAGTACTCCCAAGTCTCTTTCCTGGGGTTCTCTCCAAGTACTGCACCGGACATTCTGGATTTGTGTATAAGATTTTTATTACCGACATGCATCACCTTGCACTTCTGCACGTTAAACCTCATTTGCCATGTCGTGGCCCATTTCTCGAATGCGTTTGTCACGTTGCAGGTCTTGCAATCCTCCTGCGTCTTCACTACTCTGAATAACTTTGTATCGTCTACAAATTTAATCACCTCACTGAAGGGACACGGTTCTGATACAAGGCAAGATCAGCACACTGATCTTAAGCCCCTGTTAACTGAATACTGAATCATTCCCTCTCTCCCCCTTACCTGTCACATATTAACCATTATTTTATTTAAGCAGCCCTTATTTGGAAAAGACATCAACTGACAGGCATTGGGTAGTGCAAAAACACAGGTATTGTCTAAGTGCTGAGTTGGAGGGTGATCACGATGTAAAAGCATGTACCTTGGTATCCACCAATCATTAGACATTTAATCGAAGGAGTTACTATTATGTCATTAGCATAGAAGCATAATAAAAGGAGCTCCGGAGTGTACTACGGCAGCGCCTCCACTCGACTCATAGCCTATGTGTCCCACCCCTACACCTCACTCGTCGTACCAATTTCCAGGTCGTTTATAAATATGTTGAGCACGGGTCCAAGCACCAAATCCTTGGCACTCCACTCTGATGCTTTTCCAGTCCAAGTATTGTCCATTTACCCCCACTCTCTGTTTTCTATCCGCCAACCAGTTTTTAATACACATGAGTATTTCATCTTAGATTCCATGGCTCACAATTTTTTGAAGTAGTCGTTCATGCAGGACCTTGTCAAATGCCTTCTGAAAATCCAGATATACACTGTCGTCCGGCTCGCCCTTGTCTATCTGCCTGTTTACTCCCTCGAAGAAGTGCTGCAAGTTCATCAAGCAAGATCTCCCTTTGCTAAAGGCGTGCTGGTTGGTCCTCATCAGATTGTGCCTGTCAAGGTGATCAATGATGTGCTCCTTTATCAGCACCTCTACCATCTTTCCTGGTACCGAGGTCAAACTCGTCGGTCTGTAGTTTCCAGGATCTCCCCTCGAACCTTTCTTGAAGATCGGCATGACATTCGCCACTTTTCCACTTTTCCAGTCTTCCGGAATCCTTCCCGATTTGATAAAGATGGCTAGGTCTTCAACATTTAAGCACTCTGTTTATGTCCAATTTTTTTATATTTAGTAAGTGGAAAAATAACAATATTTATGTTAAGTGCAAATTGTATCTGGTAAGCCACAAACCTGAATGATGCATGATGCTAGCAAAGAAATAAAATCTTGTTCAATCAACTCTTGATTTTAACAAGATAGCATGAAGTAATTTTTCTGGGTCAGTACTGTGGTGTCATGAATCCACTAGTAGCTGCTCTTGACATACTACAAATTGAAGTTGTGGGTTCAAACCTTGTGATCCTGTGCAAGTCACTCAGTCCTCCATAGCCCCAGGTATGTTAGATTGTGAGCCCACCGGGACAGATAGGGAAAATGCTTAAGTTCCCGATTGTAAAACTGCTTAGATAACCTTGATAGGCGGTATATAAAAACCAAATAAACTTGAAGTTAAATGTTTGGGCTTTTGTTGCCCACTTTAGTCGGCATCATTGTCAATATGACCAAAGTTGGTACAGATCTTAAATATGCCTCACCTCTACTTTGTTCACTTTAGTGTGGACTCAATGAACATATTGGTTATTTGTCTTGACTGTAAAGATTTGATTCTGCCTACAGTTATGCTGCCATACTAAGTTTCAAGTTTATTTAAAATTTATTATACCGCCCACTCAAGCCTTCTAGGCGGTGTACAAAAATGCCATAACAATATACCAATTAAAATGTAATTTAATCAAAAACAAACTAAGAGAAAAGACAATTTAAGGATAAAGATGAACAGGAACAAAAGGGAAGAAGGGATTGGAACTACAATTAATAGAATAAAAAGAAAAGAAAACACATAAGGGGAAGAACAAAAGGTTGGTTTTATCTTCATTAGGTTGAAAGTGACGAAATGAAGATGAAGTATAAAGAACTTTTTATCAAAGCAATGAAAACAGCAAGGCTATTAGAACAAACTGCACCAGCTTTATTCAGTAGTGATTATGATGATGATTATTTGTTTTCAGAATGTTGATGGCAGTGACTGAAGTGATATTGACAGTGAATTGGACCTATTATATTCAAGGGGAGTCATGGAGGCGGACTGCCCCAGGCGCTGTCTTGGGTGGACGACGACGCTTGAACCTCTCCTCCTGCCTACCCCCCTCTGTACCTCTTTATATATTCGCTGTGCGAGCAGCATCTTCCACTTGCTGCTTGCACTGGCCTCTGCTCCCATCTGATGTCACTTCCTGGTTGTAGGTCCAGGACGTGATGTCAGAACAGAGCCAAGGTCAGGATGAGCAGCAGGTGGAAGATACTGCTCAAACCAGCAAACATTTTAAGAGGTGGGCAGAGGCGCCTAAGTGGTGGGAGAGAGTGGGCACCAACCTCTCTCACTAAGCCACTGACTGTATTTCTAAATGACAGATCTTGTGAAGTAATTGGTGTATCACAGTTTACTTACATCAAAGCACCAGTTTTTGAAGTATAATGTATTTGCCTTTAAGTGCTTTTCAGCATGGGTGGACAACTTTATGTTGATGCAGAATGACAGATAAGCAATGTTGAAATGCCATTGCTCCTTCATAGAAACTGTTTAGTTAAAGCATTAGCAAGTGTTATACTTCAAAAACAGTGCCTTGATATGAGGAAACTGCCATTGGATCTATTTCTGTCACTTCAGACCTGGAACCCTATGATCAACCATTCTGATTCAAGTTTTTATTTCTTTGCTGGCATTGACACCAGAAGGCTCCTGTGCCTAGTGCTGCCTTAACAAGGACTGATGAATATAGATAATTTTTAAAAAAAAATTTCTGCACTGCTCAAGGACTAGCTCTTTTCATGGGGTCTTTTCCTTATTTGATTTAAATATCTTTCTAATTGTATTGGATCCTTGTATTTGAAGACTTGAGCATTTTCTGTTTAGATATTTTCTTTGCTAATGGCTGAATTTCCAATTACTTGAATTAATTTTATATGATGTCAAAACAACTGTTTATATCCAAGAATTTAAAAGTAACTAAAAATAATGTTACTTTCACAGTACCTTAACATATTACTTTCATTAAACAAGTAACTGTAATATATTACTTTCTCTTTGCAGTAACTAGTCACTTTAAAATATTATTTTTACAATGTAATTTGCCCAGCTTTGAGAATAAGAGGCATTTTTTGTTATGATTTGGCCCACAATAACTGCTCTTTACTGAATATATATTGATGGGTAATTGTCTCTTATTTGCTCTCGTCAGAGCTTACAAATTCTAAACTTTTCTGTGTCTCTCTGACATGACATGAAAATCATCTACCTATAAAGCAAAACGCTACCTAAACTGTTGAAAGTTCTGGCAGAATAGGAACATGCTTTATTAATTTTCTTTTTCTGTGGACACTGCATTAATTCTGTGAAATATGCAAATATACAAATGCACACACAAGTAAATCTCTGTGGGATAGAATTAATGTACCCAAGGACAGCCCAGATATAACAAAATACCTTTTGGGGATGATCTCCAGATAATCATTTACGCAACTCAGAATTTTGCATAACCGAGGTATAATGCAGTCACTAAAACTATGCAGGCTACATTGCTTACACAAGTACTCTGCAGGCAGTAATTAGCAGGATGCAGAAGAAAGGCTTTCATGCTACCAGGCTGCTGCATGACATTTTTATAGCTTTAACTCACATGTGCGGGGAGTGAGCAAGCAATCTCTCAGGGCAGAAGACCAAGGAAAGAAGAATCGGGCCAGTGTCTCACAACAGAGGCATAGGATAGAAAATCTGAGAGCTAGAGCCAGGATTACCAACTAGCTCCATACTTGCTCAAGTTCTTTACCCAATTGTAGGCACTAGGCAGAGGCTTTTAGTTCAGGTTTCCCAACTGCACTGCTCAAGAAAAACTAGACAAGTGCCTACAGGCACTAGGTAAATCCATGTTGGAATCGGCCCTGTCAGCTAAATCTGAAACCAGTTGGCAACTCTAACTTGTAGCTGGCTCTACTCCTGCAAATGCAATCAAATCCCTGGTATTGGACTGCAGCTTAAATGTCCCACCCTTGGCAGGAATAGTAAGATACTATGTTAATGGCATTGTTTAAGATTTGATGTTTGTTAGACAAGGAAGGAAAAGTGTGCTGCAATTGCTAACCTAGATGTATGCAAGTTTGTGGGGTTTTTTTTTTTAATATTTTTATTCATTTTAAAGCAAAAAATAAGTGCAACATTTTACACTTTAACAACACTTAAATTCTATCAAATTATATTTATGACAAATACATGTATCAACCTCCCCCTTTATACATACCCAACAATTGCACTCTAAATAAAAATAACTCCCCACCCTCCCTAGACGTGCATGATCAAAGGGCAAAATCAACAATCGCTCCTTGCAGAATTCTGTCAATGGCTCCTAAACAAAATTTAACATTTCATCTATATAAAAGGCATTATAATCATTGTCCAGCTATCAAGGCCATTTCATATATAAGTGATTCAAAAACCACTTATGTAGGCGATTCTAAATGTTTAACGAGCATATGAACAAATTTTATTTTAATTATTTATATAATCAATTTTTGCATAGTCATAAGATTTGCATTTTTGCAAACCCAAATGATATAGTTGCAGTTTGCACATTTATAAGCTTTAAGGAGTTTGGTGGAAGATCAATGATTAGAATATGGTTGTCTTGATTGAACAGCTATTGTAGCTGACTTGAATTTATCAGCAACCTATCTGAGATCTTTCCTCCAAAAATCTCTTGGGGATGATTTATTAGATAATATTAATACTTTTATTTTTAAGATCTTTTGGCAATTACTAAGATCCACTTCACCCCTTTTATAACCTCTTCATCCCCTTTGCCCTCTCCTACCCACACTGGCGCTATGGTGTAAACAAACAAGACTTTTCCTCTCTCTGTTAAATCCTAACTCACGTTTGCGGTCTAACACCACCTCTGGCAGGATATACATTTCAAATTTGACATATTGTAATTACAAAATAGAAAATAAAATTATTTTTTCTACCTTTTGTCTGGTCATTATTCATATCATTTTGGTCCCAGGCTCTGGTTGTCTTCTGATAACTCGCTTGCCAGGATCTCCTGCCCATTTGTCGTTTTCATCTTTCTTGGTGCTAACCATCCATCTTCCATCTCTGTCCTCTCCTTCCATTTCCCTTCCCTCCCCCGGAGGTCTTGCATCTTTCCTTTTTTTCATCTCCATCCCCGGATTCACCTTTTCTCAACTACCCTTTCATTCAGCATCTCTCCCTCCTTCCCCATCACCCCAGGGTCCACCATCTCTCCCTTTCTCTTACCAACTACCCTCCTATCCAGTATCTCTATTCCCCCTCCACACCATCCCTTTCTGTTCCTTCCCTCTCTAAATCACATTGTCCACCATCTCTCTCTCTCTCTCTCTGTTTTAGACACATCATTTCTTCCCCCCCCCCCCTCAGCCCGGCATATGCACATCTCTTTGAATCCCCCCCTTCCCTACCTCCCTCCATGTGCGTCTACACCAGGACTGCTCCCCCCTGAAGGCCTGCATATTCCCCCCTGGCTTCCTAGTCTTACTTTTACTTAACTCTAGCAGTGGAGCAGCCTGCAGAGCGGATCGCCGGTGCTAGCGATCCTTGAAGACTGCCATCAGCCTCCAGAACTGTCATCCCTCTGCCGCAGTCTTTCTCCTCCTCTGTCAGAAGCAGGATCGTGGCAGAGGAAACAACAGCGCTGGAGGCCAATGGCAGCCTGCAAGGATCGCTAAAGCACAGGCAATCCTCGCTGTAGGCTGCTCCCCTGCTGGAATTAGGTAAATGGATGCATGGGAGGCCAGGGGGAAGCCAGACACCACAGCACTGCCCAACTGACCCTCCCCCCTTGCCCTCTAAAGCAGGAGCAGCAGTGGCTGGCCAGTAAGAGGCAGCACTGCTGCTTCTTAGCAAGGGGAGAGGGTCAGTCACCGAATCGGGAGGCTGATTTTTTTTTTTTTTATAATCAATTTGAATCAATTCACCCGAAGTGAATCGGTGAATCGATTCAAATCATGAATCAGGCAGCATTAGTGGTCAGGGAAGGAGCTGGGGCAAGTGAATAAGTCAAAGGAAGGTAGATGAAGGCTTGAGTGAGTAGAGAGGATAGAAATTGAGAACTAGGGAGTAAGTAAAATGCAATGAGAATAGAAAGTTGGTAAAGGAGATACAGAAGACCCTAAATTCAGAATGCAGGAGGCAGCCTGACTATCCCCCCCCCCTTCCTTCCTGTTTTCAGTGAACTTAGAAATTCAATTCCAGCCTCATTGCTCTTTTTTTTTTTTCCTGAATTGCACTACTTTATAGAGGGTAGCTTTCTTGAGTTTCCACTCAGGTCCAAATGCACTAAAAATGATCACTCAAGTAGAGTGGGTCACTGTGGTCCAATTCATTGTCCGATTTTTGAAATGGTGATTAATTTTATGTTGACTTTGCATGCAAATTAGTGTAGCATAGATCTGCTGCAATCCTACCCCACCAGTCATTGGAAAACTGACTTTGACACATGCGTAGAGGAAGCCAAAACAGCTGAGCTTCAGGGGAAGCCATGAAGCAGTTTCCTGCTGTTCAGGGAAGGAAGACATTTTTTTTTATTTTTAATGGGCATAGGTATTATGCATGTGCTATGTATGCACAATACCTGTCCCCATAAAGTCTTGGCCTCCCTAATAACAGCCCCCCCCCCGACTATCCCCCCCCCAAAAAAAAAGAGAGGCAGGAGTGATACCCACTTCCTCCTGCCTCAGCCACCTGGACTTCTCCACATTCCTGCAAAGATCATGGCCCCTAGATACGTTCCTGACCTTTCCACCTATGAAGATCCCGGCCACCCCCTGCGAAGATCCTTGGGATTTCTGAAGCCCATTCCCTCCTGCCTCTGCCACTTGACTCCTCCCACATCCCCCACCCCCATACCTTATAGGGAAGAAGAGAGCAGGAGGGATGCCTCTCCAAAATGGGGAGGGGCCTTAGGGGCTTTAGCCAATCAGGGCCTTAGGCACTGGGAAGGGGAAAGCCTGCCATTTTGGAGAGGCGAGCCTGCTAGCAGACGGGCTTGGGCATCCTTCCTGCTCTCTTCTTCTATATAAGGTATTGAGGCAGGGTATGTTGGAGAAGCCGAGTGGCAGATATAGGAAGGTGTGGGCATCCCTCCTGTTGAGGATCTTCATTGGGGGGGGGGAGGGTTGCAGGAAGCCACGATCTTTGCAGGAAGGAGGGTCGGGAGCAGTGTTCCCGCTAAGCTGCGCTGGCCTGCGCTCGCGCACAAAATATTACATCGCAGCGCAAAGTTTCTCTTCACAGCGCACACACGCGTCGCAAAGGTAAGGGGAGGTAAGGTAAGGGGACGCATTGGGGGGATTGCACTTCCCCACAATTGCCATGCTTCGGTTCCTCTTCTTCCTTCCTTCCTCCCCCCCCCCCCCGCGGGACCCTGCGGCACCATCAACTCTTACTCCCTCTAATGTCGGCCCTGCAGCTCCAGACTTCCTCGCACCTTCTCCCCTCCCCCTTTGGATCGCTATTATTTTAAATGTTATAGCCGCGGAGCTGTATCCATCAGTGGAGATGTCTAACCTCGGCCTGCCCCGGAACTCTTACTGCAACAGTGACTTCCTGTTCCTGCCTAGACGGGCGTCTGCTGCAGTAAGAGTTCCGGGGCAGGCCGAGGTTAGACATCTCCACTGATGGATACAGCTCCGCGGCGATAACATTTAAAATAATAGCGATCCAAAGGGGGAGGGGAGAAGGTGCGAGGAAGTCTGGAGCTGCAGGGCCGACATTAGAGGGAGTAAGAGTTGATGGTGCCGCAGGGTCCCGCGGGGGGGGGGAGGAAGGAAGGAAGAAGAGGAACCGAAGCATGGCAATTGTGGGGAAGTGCAGAGCTGCAGGGAAGAGTGTTGCGGTACCCAGCTGGAGGGAGAAGGAAGATGAGGGAGGGAATTAAAGGAGATGCCAGGGCTTGGAGCGTAGGAGGAAGGTATGCCAGTCTAAGGGAAAAGGAAGGGGGAGATGTGAGAGCATGGAGGGGGAGCGAAAGATGGAAGAAAAGGAAAGGAGAGAGATGCCAGAGAATCAGGGAAGGGGAGATACCAGACTATGAGGAGAGGTGTGGGAGAGGGAAGGCGAGGAGAGAGATGCCAGACCAATGGGGTGAAAGGAGAGATGGAAGGGGGAGGCATACAGTTTCTGGAAGGGGCATAGAAGGAGAGAAGATGCCATATAGGGGAAGAGAGACGGCAGACAGTGGATGGAAGGAAGAGAGTTACAAGAAGATGAGGAAAGGAGAAACCACAGAAGACAAAGGTAGAAAAAAATTTCTATTTATTTATTGCTTTAGGAGACATGTGTCACTGTTTCTGTGAAGCATTGTATGCAGAGTCCAGCTTCTTGCTGGTTCAATTTAACCTTTGTCTATGTATTTTTATTTTATCCCCCCTTTTACAAAACTGTGAAGCGTTTTTAGCACCAGCCTTGGTGGTAGCAGCTCTGATGCTCAGAATTTTATGAGCATCAGAGCTGTTACCTCCGTAGCTAAAATCCACACTACAGTTTTGTAAAAGAGGGAGGGGTTAGTTTGTGATTACATATTCCTTACTAGGCGAAGGTGTTTTCTGTGTTCTGTGTGTTCGAAAGACATGGTTTTCTGTTAGGATTGACGGTGTAGGATTGATCTGTGCTGGTCTGGCTTGTTTAGTTTTACAATGGGTGTATTGATGTACTGCTCACTGCAATATGTAAGATGCTGCCTTTTCCTAGGTACTCATGTGTGACGTGTGGTTTGTTACTAAAAATCATGTTTTTCTTACAGATGGGGGGGGGTGCCAAAAAATGATGGGCCCCGGATGTTACATATGCTAGGTACGCCACTGTATGTAAAGATACCAGAAAGCTGGCGTAGCAAAAACTTCTAAGTTTTGAGTATTTAACCCTCCCACAATCTCACGGGCACTCGTTTCAAGTTTATTGAGATTTTGATTTAAACGCAATATCAAATATTTTCAATGCGTATAACAAAAATAAATTTGGGGAAATAAATAAAACCATTTGAACCAGTGTTCCCGCTAAGCTGCGCTGGCGTGCGCTGGCGCACAAAATATTACATCGCAGCGCACACGTTTCTCGTCACAGCGCACGATCGGAAGAGGCGTACGGCAGATGGCAGGGCGGCGAGAGGAGAATCGGGCGAGTTGGCTCATAACTTGCTGGCGCCCGATATTTTTGGCTCACGGTGAAAAAAGTTTGCTCACAACACCCGCCCGCTTAGAGGGAACACTGGTCGGGAGTCCTCTAGTGGTTCTACCTAAATATTGGAATTTGACTTTTATATACCTCTGCAGCTTCTGGAACAAGGGGCTAGAGATTATGCCAATGATTGACAATAGTAGGAGACACCTCATGGAAGGAAACCATGCTGGTATAAATACTCAGCT